>NW_017732788.1:175298-215968 GCF_001890085.2 Hipposideros armiger | reverse complement strand
CCTACAGTCTTTGGTGGTGCTCCTTAGGCAGCAAGCTGAAGGCCAAGTTTTTCAGCACAACATGCAAGGTCTTTTATGATCGCCTGCTACTTTTGTCACAGGTTTCACTTAGTCTAGGTCTTGCAGTGTCAAGTGATGGCTCCCTTGTCCCTTCACATGGAAAGCTTAGAGGTGCTGCAGCGTCAGACATTCTTTTCCCTCTTTGATTTGTTCTTTATTTCATTGAGATTCTGAGTCTTGCATCATTTCAAAGAAAGGATACCCTCTTCATTTTGGAGCTGTGTTTGCGATAGCTTCACAACTGGGAAAATGCATAAATAATGTACAAAAGAATAAAGACTTCTGAATGGAGTGAAAAACAAGCTTTTAAGGTGGCTCTAGGGGAGGATAAACATGTCTAGCCTATAATAATTGGCTAGTTCGGGAATTATTGCCTACAAAGTGAACGACACTCACGGTTGTTAGGCCGGCAAGAACCACCTTGTCCTCGCCTGCAGTCCAAGGCGGGATCAGGGAGGCTGAGCTGTTCCTTCTCAGTAGCAAAACACACACGGTGTCTGCTCTAGAGAAGCAGGCCATGTGCCTGTGAGGAAGGGAAGGTAACAGGTGACAGCCTTCCTCTAGTGCAACAAACAGGTTTTTGTTTTTGTTTTGTTTTTTAGTTTTCTTTTTTTAAAGTTCTCCTATAGGGGTTTCTTAAAAAGAAAACCTGAAGGTGGAGAAAGTTGGTCCAAGAATATCCACAGGACAGAGAGGAAAAACAGCTATATTTTCAGCACACAAACAATTCCATTTGAATTAATGGGTTGAATACAGAAGTATTATGTAAGCCCCTAATTTGGCTAGTGTCTGTATTTCTTAATATAGTAACATTATTAATGTCTGTCCCCTAAGACTGTGTAAATCTGAACCCCTGTGTTATTGGCCAGTTGGAAATAATAACGTAAACAGCCTCTGTTGGCCTAATTATGTATCTGTACACAGAATACTTTGTCAAACTGTAAATATTTTAATATTCATTCAGGGCAAAAGGCTTTGCCAAACTAAATACTGAAATTACTCTGTTGTTTTGAAACAGAATATATAATAACCTAACATTTAAAGGTATTATTTGGAAAGAAAGAAGCTTGGGCTGGAATTTTCCATGATCATTTTCTTTGCTCTACTCCACAGAAACACTAAGAATGAGATTGATCTGCTTTACCCATATAATGGCTGCATTTTCTTTCTTCACTCTGCTGACAAATCCAAAGGCGGGTTCTATGTAGAGTTTATTTCTGATGGGTCTTAAAGAATGAGGAGAATTTAGTAAGGGAGACTGGAAAATAACGTCCAAGCTGTAAGAATGGACAATGGGAGCAACGTGAATGACAAGAATGAAAAACTGCAGTGCGTTCAGGAAGCAGTGCGTCATTTGGTTGGAGTGGGCTGCCTGGAATCATGGCAGGTAGCCTTGCTTTGCCTGCCTGTGCTGAACAATGCAGAGTTGGCACACCTGCATTGTTCTAGTCCATTAATAACAGGGTAGAGACTGTTCAAAAGGAAGGAGAGAGAGAGCATTATTTCTTCATGGGGTGGAGTGGGGCTCATTCTCCCAGGTGAGTTAATGCCATAGGGTTGGAGTGTTACGTTCAGATAAACAGTGGAGAGAAATGGGAAGGCGTTAAGTAGTTGAACTGGTGTTTCAGAGTCATTTGAAATAAAATATATTCATCTATTAAAAAATAGCTGGTGGAAAAGTGAAAGGCTGTAGAAGAGAATCTTCTAAGTGGAAGAGCTTGGTACTCCTTAGCCAAAACACTATGATTTACAAACAGGGGAAAACCACATTCATTTCCTAGGCGGTCGGTAAGCTTAACTGGGCAGGTATAAATCACCTCCCTGAGTATTAGATGATGTTCTCCTGGTGGTTAAGACCTGAATGCCCCCTAGGTCCCCTAATCTAAGCATGATTTATGGCCAGGATTCAAATTCTTTGCTGTGGCTGTAGCTCGGGACTTGTTCCTTTGACCCCAACATTCTATGACAGGCCCCACAGTGGATGCTGGAAATGGGAGGAGAGGGGCTGTCACCTAATCTCAAAGTCACAGGACCAGGATCCCTGCCACTTCAGATCCCCTAGGACTGGAACTCCTGTAATCTCTTGTTTTAGAATAGGGTAGGGCGGGGCAGGAGAGCTTTACAAAGGAGCCAGGATGGATGAGGTTTATTTTACTAGTCACTTCATTCATTTCTTTTCATGAAAGCAGCATATTTGAGCGTGAAAACTATGTTAGATCCCGTGGATTGTGCTGGGAGAGTGGAGGGGCCAGGTCGTGGATCACTGCCATGACCAACAAGAGGGGGTGAGTGCCACAGCCTGTTGGATGACTCGCAGGAAATGCTTGTCTGCCAGAACACAGTATTTCAACTTTGGCTTTCACTGTACAAATTCCCTGAATGACAATAATGATGGGGGAAGGGGCGGCGGGAAACATGGGACATGAAAGGAAAGAGATGGGAGAAACTAAATCTGCAGGGGAAATGCAGTTACCAGAGTTTAAGTGAAACTAACGGCTTGTAGATGCAAGCAGGGAGGCAGAGGGAGGGAAAAAGGCTGGGCTTAAGCACCCTGCTACTGGGATTTAGACAAAGGCGGTTTGATAGAGGCAGAGAGCGAGGCGGGATCAGTTGCTAATATCAGCATGGGGACAGAGCCAGCAGCTGGACTCTCGGCATGAAACAGAATAAATTCACAGCGTTTCCTTCAGGTTAGGAATGACTGGAGTATGTACCAAAATAAGAACTCAGAGGAAAAAGTAAGTTTGGGAAAGAGCTCACGGGTTTTCATGGTTTTTGAAATCTCGCTCCTCTTTGAGGCATGTCTTCATCAATGCGTTACCTCTTCATAGTTTCTGTCTCTTGTGTAATCATTTTTATCGTGTTCTACGTATTCAGCTTTGGGGGTGAGCAAAGTTTCCAGAGGCTAAATAATTCGGACACTTTGATGCTGACTCAAGTTTGCACATCCTTTATCAAAGGCAAAACACCTTTCCTGTGGAGAAACAAACTAATGATATATGAGAAGCCTTCTTGCAAAGAATACCTGACCCAGAGCCACTATATCATGGCCCCCTTATCTAAAGAAGAAGCTGAATTTCCTTTGGCGTATATAATGGTCATCCATCACAATTTTGATACCTTTGCAAGGCTCTTCAGGGCAATCTACATGCCCCAGAATGTCTACTGCGTGCATGTGGATGAAAAAGCGACAGTCGAATTTAAAGAGGCAGTGGAGCAATTACTGAGCTGCTTCCCAAATGCTTTTCTGGCTTCCAAGATGGAGCCAGTTGTCTATGGTGGGATTTCCAGGCTCCAGGCTGACCTGAACTGCATCAAAGATCTTGTGGCCTCGGAGATCCCATGGAAGTACGCCATCAACACCTGTGGGCAAGATTTCCCCCTGAAAACCAACAGGGAAATAGTTCAGTATCTGAAAGGATTTAAAGGGAAAAACATTACCCCAGGGGTGCTGCCCCCAGCTCATGCAATAGGTCGGACCAAATATGTCCATCGCGAGCACCTGGGCAGAGAGCTTTCCTATGTGATCAGAACCTCAGCTCTGAAGCCGCCTCCTCCCCATAATCTCACCATTTTCTTTGGCTCTGCCTATGTTGCTCTATCAAGAGAGTTTACCAGCTTTGTCCTCCAGGACCCACGGGCTGTTGATTTGCTCCAGTGGTCCAAAGACACATTCAGTCCCGATGAACATTTCTGGGTGACGCTCAATAGGATTCCAGGTAGGTGAGAGCCCTTATTTCATGTGATGACGATGCGCCACACTTGAAAAGGCCTTTGGGGAGCCTGCTCCTTTTTATCTGAAGTAGAAGATGAAAACTGAAATATGTAGTTCTCACCCTAATCCTTTCTAAATGCAGAGTGATATTTTCTATGCAACACTGTGATATTCTAGCACAGCCATATAATACCTTTCAGTGGTATTGCTTTGCAGTTCATCATGTTCTTTTGCACTTATCATCTTATTAAATCTTTCCCACAATAGATATTATGGTCTCAATTCCCACTGGAGTTCCTTCCTTCCCCTAAGTTTGTCAAACTTGCTCTTACCCCAGGGCCTTTGCATTGGCCATTTTCCTGCCTACCTTCACAGGTTCTTTCTTATCAGCCGGATATCTGAAGTTGGGCCATTTTCTTTGTTGTTAACTGCTGTAGCCGCAATGCTTAAAACACGTAGTAAATTCTCAATAAATATTGGGTTGTTGGAAAAGTCATGATGCATTTTTGCAACAAAAAACAGAAAAAATACGTCATGACTTTTCCGACAACCCAATATCTATTAGGTGAGTGAATGAATGGATGAATGAATAAATGGCAAAGCACAAGGTTTTACTGTGGCACCACAGTGACCTCCCTAAGACTCAGTGAGCTGAGAAATATTTGGATTCATGCATATGCCATATCATAGGTGTAGAGTCTAATATATATGTATATATATACATATATATGAATGTATTTTTTTACTTCAGATAAAGAATGAGATTCTAGGAGATGCTCCTTTCTTTTTCATCAAAACATTTCTACTTTACTAATGGACCAGATCTATTATTTTAAAACTATATAAAACACGATAGAATTTCTTCTGAAGGAAATAGCAGACTTTGGACTCAATGAGAAATACAAAATGGATCTCTGATGAACTCTACAGCATTATTATAGCAAGAGAAAAGCAATCATTGTTCTGGTTGTTGGGGGACTGCCAAGTTGGAAACACTGGTAGGTGCTCTCAGGCTGCAGGGCAGGGCCTGCTGGGCGATAAACACGCCAGCTTTCTCTGGAAAATATTGTGTTTGGACTCTGAATCCCAGGGCAACTGGCCTGGGGAACAGGACTGGCTCTTGTCCTGTCTTTCTCTCTTTCCTGACCTTCCTCTCCCCACAACCACCTTTTTTTTTTTTTTAAACTTTTGTCTGTTATTTCTGTCATTGGCATCTAATTTGGGAGTCTTAGGTACGAATTTGGGAGGCTGGTTTTCATAGTTAAATATTTATTCCCTTTTTCTTTTCATTATTCCCTCAAGATTTATAAAAGTTTGGGTCTACCCATATGGTTCTTTAGATATTACACTGAAACGAAGACATTTTGTATCTTATCAAAAGCCTGGGTAAAAACCTGGGTTTTGGTTAGTTTTAAGTGTCTGTAGTTACTTTGAAAAAAGGACTGTCAGTCTCAGCAGTGTCAAATCAGTGTAAGAAAATTAAGGAAAAAAGAAACTTTCAGTTGCCTTCTTGTTCCCCCTAACCCCCTTCTCCTTTCCAGCTTTAGTAAAATAGACAAGGTTGGAGGCCAAGAATGGCACCTGGATCGGTGCAGGAGAGAAAACCATTTTTGCTGTAGGTTTGCAGTGTGGCACACTGGCTTCTGCCCTGTCCCAGCAACAGTATGACCCCATGTAAATCACGGAATCTCTTGGAACCTCAAATCTCCTAGCCACAAAATGAGGGCACAGGTAGGAAGATCCATTTCATCCCTACACATGCTTTTCTTTGCAGAAAACATAATGCTCTGAAGCACATAAACACCCAGCACACAACTACCTGGTATTTGTAGAAAGGTGGAAATACTGGTGAATCTGGCGTTGCTAATTAGCTCTGGTGAATGCATTCCGTTCCTCTTGTAGGAAACTGGAGGTGAGAGTTCTGCCAAGAGAGCATCTCTCCTGGGAGGCAGGTGAGCACAGGCTGGCTGTGTCAGTGGGCTGTCAGGTCTTTCTGGAAGGCAAGCTTTTCAGGATAACGTGACATTTCCTGGGGCTTTGTCTCCTTCTCTTCTTAGACTCTGGATGCTATTCTGGTTCAGGCAGACAGCAGCATCAGGATATCTTGCTCACAGGGGGGCCTTCCTGAATTACAAGTGATTTAAAGAAAAGACATCAAACACTCTAGCCCCAGTATTGGCTAGCTCATCTTCAAAGGCAATGTAAAATTCAAGGAAGTCCAGTGGCTTTATGCTAGAGGGTTCACTGTGATTTAAGATTTGGTGTGTGAATCTGCTTCTTTATTACCAGACACACTTTAACTATATCAGGTCTTCTATTTTCTTTTCTTTTTTAAAAAAGATTTTATTGGGGAATTGGGGGAGGGGAACAGCGTTGGGGAATCAGAGAAGGGGAACAGCGTTGGGGAATCAGAGAAGGGGAACAGACAAATTGCTGTCCTTCTGTTCTTCAGTATAGTTGTGGACGACATCGCTTCACTGGCCCATGTAGGTATTTTATCATTGCGCTCTTCCCGGGCGAGGCAGATCGGTCACCGGCCACTGGGCGGCCGCTCATGGTGGCTCTTGGCAGCTCACGCCAGCTACCGGCTGCTCACACCAGCTGCCAGCCACTCACTGTAGTTTTATGACAGCCCACTGCAGCCTCACTGCAACCTACGCAGTCGCTGGTTTGACTCAGGGCAGCCCAGCTCCAGGTTGAGCTGTTGCTCACCTTCTTAGCTGTAGAAGGCGCAGCATCACTGGCCTTAATGTGGGATCTGAACCAGGCCCTGATGCTCAGAGCTGGTGTCCTAAGCCAGCTCTTAACCAACGTGCCACTCGGCTGGCCCAGCTCTTCTATTTTCAATATCTTGTTTTAAGGGGAAAAGTTCTTCAGTAAATACAGCATAAACATCTTTTTATTGCAAATAGGCAAGGCTAGTGAGTGCTGTTTCTTCCTTCCTCAAAGTTTCCTTCTCTCTTTCTCTTAAACATCCTAAAGTGTCTTTGTTAGAAAGATCCTGCATAGGCATATCAGGTTTCCCCAAACATCCACAAGATTAATATGGCCAAGGCGATGATTAGTACCTTATAATGAGATACCAGAAAGCAAAGTGAAAACAGTTAAAAATTGGTGAGACTCAATAGAAAATATATTCATAGAGATAGCACTAAATCACATAGCTTCACAATTTAAAAAAAAAAAAGTCTTTCTAATGAGGAAATGACTTCTCTCTTGGTTTTCAAGCCTTAGGATTTTCCCATACTGCATTCGAAATAGAAATGGTGGGGCCAGAAGGAGTCCCTTGGGGGCCCCAGTCTCATATCCTTTTTCAGGGGAGGCCAGACTGAGTGGCTGTCATTCCATCCTCTGTGACTCCTGTACAGACGGAATGTCTACACCTCCCTCTCTGGCCATATTCTCAAAGGAAACTGTCCAGGAGCACACATTTCTTTGACTCATACTATAGAATATCAAGCTCTGCTAGCAGTGCCTCACCCCAAATTCTTGTGCCTGCTTATATTTTTTACCTTCTCAAGTCTTTGTAATCATTGCTACTATAGCACCTTAAGAAAAGCCTATTTTCTCTAGCTTTTCTGGTTGTTCCTCTAGTATTTTCTTTTGCCTACCTGCCCCAGACAGGAGTGCCAGAGATCATTTAGATTTTTGCTTTAAACCTTGTTAAATTGTTTAGCATCTGCAGAAGCTGCTTGTGGTCTAGTTTTTTTGCAGTCCGTTCCTATGACTAAATTGTCTTGTTGTCCCACTTCAGGGCAGGTCCATCTCTAATGAAAAGGCCACACTGCTACATACTTTGGCTTCAGCTATGTTTTTTTCTCTCACTGCATAAGTCTGTTCTTTTGAATTTTCGCTCACGCATTATTCTGACCTTTCTCATGCCATGATATTTTTCTTCCATAAGAATGGTTTCATTTGCCTCTCTTCCTTTTTCCATTTTGTATACATTTTTTTCAGAGCTCCTTTGTCAAACAAATTATCTTGACCTCAGAAGTGACCACAGGATCACATTTCCTCCTTTTTCAATTCTAAAAATAGCATGTTTCCTACTTCAATTTATTTTGCATTTTAAACTTAGAGTTTTATTTATATATGCACATTCTTTGGGAGTGTGTTAAGACTCTAAGTTGTGACAGAAATGCAACTCAAAGTTGCTTAAACAGACACTAGAACTTACTGAGTCATGGAATTAAGGTGTTCAAGGAGGGGCTCCAAATGAAGCTGAATCAAGGGTTGGAACAATATATTCAGGAACTTTCTTGCCAGGTCGTCTCTCTGTGGGGAGACCGACAATCCCTGTTGCCCAGGTCTGACGGTGGGTCCTGGGAATGGGCCTCTCAGTGCGGAAACCAGGAACCTCCCAGACAGACTGGGACAATCTGGTCACTCTATCTCTTTGCCTCTGTCTGTGTTGGCCTCATTGAGGCAGGTGGTCCCCATATGGTGTCAGAGATGGCCAGCAGTAGCTCCAGGTGTTTGGTTCTGACAGCTGGCACTCCTGGGGGATAAGAAAGTCTTTTGCCTAATAGTTACAGCAACAGCTCGGGGGAGTCCTCAGATTGGCTCTGCTTGGCTCAAATCCCTGTCCATAAACAAATCAGGGGGATGAAGAATGCTGACTAGCTGTTCTGGGGCTGCTTTCCCACACTAGAGCTAGAGGTGAGGGGCAGGCTGCAGTGGAGTGCTGCTGGGCAGACAAAAGCGTAAGCTCACTGCAAGATAGTTCCTTGTCCTGCAGGCAGAGTGGAAATGTCCATATGATATCAGAGGGGCAAGGTTTAATGTGATATGTAGCTTTAAGCACTTGAACTGTTTTAACTTGGAAAATGCTAATTAAATTATCTTTGTGGAAAGTGGCATGATCTCAACAAGCGTACAGCTTTTTCCTCATAAAAACATTTTTAGTAATGTTCCTTTATTATATTTGGATAGTACTTAGTTTGCAAAAGGATTTCTTATACATTAACTCCTTTACTCTTTAAAAGAACCCTGTAAGAGGAGGACTATTGTTCCAATTTTGCAGATGAGAAAATTTAAGATTAAAATATGTGACTTGTCCAAAGGCAAATAGTACATGTACCTAGCAAGAAGTAAGAATAAAAAGAAACATCCAGGAGAAGGAGAGTTAAGACTTATGTTATACATTTATATTAACTTAAACCTAGTTTTACGAATTCTTCTTTTAATTATTGCAACACAAGTGTTCCGAAGATGAAACTTAGCTAATTCTAAGTCTTATTAAGCTGATGGAACGATTCTGTAATTGGACCCACCCAAGCATGTTCTCTCTTGTCCCTTATGCCATCTTGATATTTAGCTCTTTTCCCCCAAACTTTAAGGCTTTTTCATGTAAGCAGAAGGTACAGGAAAGATGAGGGAACTAATGTTTACTGAACATTTGCCTGTGGGTCTGCATTATCTCAGTTTAAGCTTCACAAAAATTTTGTCCGGTTGGTATGTAAATCCAAATTTACATATATGAAGGTGGAATCAGGGTGAGTAATGTATCCTTCTCCAAAAACAGGAAGCACAGTAGAGAGTGTGGGCAGTGGGCACCTCAAATTCTACACACTCAAAACTCAACTCATGTGCTCCTGAATTCATCACCACCCTCTGTTAGCTCTGACTTATAGGTGGGCTTCTTTCACTCCCTATTTTTCACCACCTCGATCCCTGTCACTTTGCTCTTCCCTGGAGCTTGGCTTCCAGAGTCAGAGAGAACCAGGTTGGAACCCTAGCTCCTCCATCACTAGCCACGTGACCTGATCTTTTTTTTCCCCCCAAAGATTTTATTGGGGAATTGGAGGAGAACAGAGTTGGGGAATTGGGGAAGGGGAACAGACAAGTTGCTGTCCTTTTGTTCTTCAGTCTAGTTGTGGAGGGCGTCGCTTCACTGGCCCATGTTAGTATTATCATTGCACTCTTCCTGGGTGAGGCAATCACCCGCCAGCTGTCCTGGCCACTCACTGCGGCTCACAGCAGCTCTCGCTGGCTGCTGGCCACTCACGGTAGCTTATGGCAGCCCACTGCAGCCCTACTGCAGCCTACACCGTCGCCGGCAACTCACAGCAGCCCAGCTCCAGATCGAGCTGTTGTTCAGCATCTTAGCTGTAGAGGGCGCAGCATCACTGGCCCTCATGTGGGATCCAAACCGGGACCCTGCTGCTCAGGGCTGGCTTCCCAAGCCAACTCCTAACCAATGCACCACTCGGCCGGTCCCCATGTGACCTGATCTTTATAAAGCTCAGTCTTAGAGTTGTGTTGTGGCATAAATGTGAAAGCATGGATCCTGGAGCCAGATTGCCCGAATTTGAATCCCTGCTTTGCCATTTGTAAGCTGTGTGACCTTGGACAAGCTACCTAAATTTGGGGGCCTCAGTTTCCCATGTACAAAATGGTGAAAATAATATTTATATCGCATACGTGAGGTTTAAATGAGTTGGACGCATGCCTGGCACATATTTTAAGTGTTGGCTTTTATTATTGTGATTATTGTTATTATCATTTAATCAATATTTATGAATCACTAGACACTGGGTTATAGTAGTGAATAAGACAAATAAGGCCCCTACTGTCATGGAGTATATATTCTAGAAGTGGGAGACAGATAATAAAAAGTAGACAAGATAATTAAAAATTATGGTAAGTGCTATAAAGAAAATGCAGGCAGGAACAAAAAAAGGAAACGCAGGCTGATATGGGAAAGGACCTACTTTATTTAAAATTTTTTTTTATTATTAGATTTAGGTGTACAAAACAATGCAATAGTTATACTTTTCACCCCTCACAAAGTGACACCCCCTTTCCCCCAATCAACCGCCCCCTCCCCCGATACACATATCTATCACAATTCCATCGACTCCACTCCCTGCACTGTACTCCACATCCCGTGACCACATATATATCAAATCTTAGTTGACACACAGCGTTATTCAACAGCAGCTTCAGATGTACAGTGCAGTGGTCAGGCCTCTACACCGTCTACGAAGTGGTCTTCCTAACAAGACATGAGTCCATCTGACCCCCTAAAAAATATTTACAATATTATTGATTATACTCCCGGAAGGGACCTACTTTAAATGGGGTGCATCAAGGGAAGCTTCTTGGCAAAAGTAGCATACAAACTGCACTTCCTGTGTGAGAACCAGCCATCCATCCACCTGGGAAAGGGTTCCAGGCAGTGGGATGAGGGCTTGCAAAAGGCCCTGAGGTGAGCGAGAAGAGCCCCTGTGCTCAGGAGCCAGAACAGCAGCCCTGTGGCTGTGGGAGTGAGCAAGGGCGAGGGCTGGACCTGGCATGAGGTGGGCAAGGCCCTTGTGTGAAGGCTACAGGGGTCATGTGACCTGGAGGACCCTGTTCAGAGGGTTATTGGCAGAAGCAGCAAGACAATGTGTGCAAGTATTGGGCACAGTGCCGGGTACAGAGTAAATACTCCATAAACTGGATCTGGATATTGGTCTCCCCTCCATTTCTGGTGCCACCATCCATCTATTTTTATCTCTCTCCTACAATGGTCTAGTTCCTTTCTAACTACTTTCCCTGACTCCATTCTCAGCCTGCTTAAACCCACTACCACAGTGACAGAATGACCTTTATAAAAATTCACCTTGATTACATGATTATCTCTCTCTCCTTCTTGGGAAACCTTCTGTGGATCCCTATCCCCTCCCATGTAGCATCTTAGCCTCTTCATTGGGCCCAGGAAGCTCCCTGAGATCTGGCCCCTTGGCCTTTCCAGACCTTCCCTCACCATGTACCCCATCCCGTACTGCACTCCAGCTCTACTGCATGGCTTGTGGGTCCCAAATGTGCCCCTTCCACCCTCCCTGCCTCGAGGCATGTCAGGATGCTCTGGAATGTTCTTCCTTCCTCATCTGGCTGATATGTGCTTTTCTTTTAAGATTCAACTTAGAGTCACATTCTTCAAAAAGTCTTTCTTAAATATTGCTCCTGTGGACTTGCCACGCTTGCATCACAGTCGTATTCTTAGTCTTGCAGTGCTTGTATTCCTAGTGGCTTCTAGACTGAGCTTCAAGGGGAGCACCTGCACCTGCTAATTTTTGTTTTCCTTATACCCAGCACACAAACAGTGCTCAATACAACAGAGTCTCGGCTGATATTCATTTAACTTGCACAAACTCAACTGTACACACACACACACACACACACACACACACACACACACACACACACACACACACATTGTATGTAACTTCAAATGGTGTCGGCCATCCCACTCTGCCCTCCGCTCCATCCGGTGAGCATTGAGTCTGGAGTCCAGAGTAAGCGTGACTTACTGCTCTTTCCCATGCTGGGTCTTGGCTGCCATGGCTCATGTACGTAAAGGTACAGTGTGCATCTCATAACATAGCTGCTCAGTGTGAGCCAAGTGCTTCATCTTGTGCTCATTAGAGGAAACCACCATTTGGACTAAGATTAAAGGGAAAATTGGCTGTGTTGGAAATTTGGAAACCCTGTCACTTGAACGTGGCACATTCCCAAGGAATTTCTCCAGAGGAATTTTGACTGTATGTTGTTTTCTTTTATACACTAACCTTGCAACCTGACCTCTAAGTATATGTTGAATTTCTAGAATGGCTAGTAATTGGTTAGTTAGTGCACAAATTCAGATCATTTTACTTCTGATCCAGTGTTCTGTCCCTTATTCACAACGAAATGTATAAAATCGCTCTTTTCTAAAAATCATTTTTCCTTAGAAAGGCAGATAGGGTCAACATGTTACAAAGAGATAGTTATCAAAGACTGAAACCTTTGAACAACACTGTCACAGGATTTTGAGCTACAACTTCCAGCATTATGAAAAGGCTGTCATGTTGCCAAATGTGCTAAAGGCCATTGCTTTTATAATCCCTCTTTGAGAAACTTGTTTTTAAATGGATAATTCTGTTCATTTCCTATATTTGGTTACCAACTATTGAATTGGGACTTGGGTAAAAGTTGATTTTTAGAGCCACTCTTCTCAGTGAAACTCAGAATTAGGGAAATTTAAGTTTTCAGTAAACTCTCCTCCCTTCCCCGACGCCCCCCTCCTCCTTGAGTCTTTCCTCAGTTTGCTTTTTGGCTCTTACTGTTCTTTTTCCCTTGCTGATCTCATTTACGTGCACAGCTCAGCCCCATTTTTGTACTGATAAATCAAAATCCTTCATCATGCTCTCAGGCCCTCTCCCACGTTTCTCTCTGTCGTTTGGACATGCAGCACCTGCTGACATACTCCCCTGGCCACCTTCCTACTCCTCACCAGCACACTTCCTCAAGATCTCCGTGACTGGCACTGCCGTCCTCTCAGCCAGTTTCCCCTCGTGCAGCCCTCATATCTAATCAGAACATTCTGCACATTCTGTCTGCGATAGGTTTCCAGCGTGTATATCACCCTCCCTGTTCCCATTACCACCCTTCTGATTCTGGCCATCGTGCTTCTCACGTGGATTGTTAGACCCTTCCAAGTGGTCTTTCTGACCCAGCTCTCCCTGTTCAAACCGTTCTAACACTCTTGACATAGTTTTCTTTTTAAGGCATAGCTCTAAGAATAACTTCTCAATCCCAAAAGCTTCAGTGAATTTCAACAGTTTATTGAATTAGTCAGTATAAACATCTCCACATAGCATGCAGGATATCAACATATCCCTGTCAGATATCACCTCACTATCACTGATAACACCTCACTATTAATCTCCACTGCTGCTGTCCCTGAAAGGGACATTCCAGAAAAAACAGGAGACTTTGGTACTTTCCTGCATGTCATTCTCTTTACTTGGGCCAATCCCCTCCATCTCTCTGATTTAAATAATTTTAATGGGTCTGCATTTAATGGTTGTCATTTTCCTGACCTTTTGTTTTTCTTCAACTATGCACCCTTGTAAACCTTTGTTGTAACTCCTTTATGTCATTCTATAATATTCTCTGCATTATAATTATGAATGTAAATATCACATTACCCTGACTGGACTATAATCTCTTCAGGGTCTTTTATATTTTTAGTAGCATAGTGAGCATCCAGTGGGATAAGAATAAATATTAATTAAATTGAGTCAGATGGAAATAAAATTTTTTTTTTAAAGATTTTTATTGGGTAATTGGGGGGATGGGAACAGTGCTGGGGAATTAGGGGAAGGGGAACAGACAAGTTGCTGTCGTTTTGTTCTTCAATCTAGTTGTGGAGGACGCTGCTTCACTGGCCCAAGTTGGCACCATCATTGCGCTCTTCCCTGGCGAGGCAGATCAGTCGCTGGCTTCTGGACGGCTGCTCACTGCGGCTGCTGGCCGCTCACGTTGGCTGCTGGCTACATACGGTAGCCCATGGCAACCCACTGCCATAGGGACTGCAGCCTATGCTGTCGCCAGCAACTCACGGCAGCCCAGCTCCAGGTTGAGCTGTTGTTCAGCATCTTAGCTGTAGAGGGCAGTGTCACTGGCCCTCATATGTGGGATCCGAACCGGGGCCCTCTGGCATCCCAAGCGAGTTTTTAACCATCGCGCCACTCGGCCGGCCCGGAAATAAATTTTAATATGCCCCTCAGCTCTGCTGCTCAGTCAGCTGCAAATCACCACCCCCTTCGCCACTACTCCCATCACTACACACACACACACACACACACACACAAAGCTCAGATTCCCCTGCCAAATCCTGAGGTGTCAGCTTCAGTCAGCATCTTCTAGCCATATTCAGTTTTCCCAGGACATTTCCTGAAGACCATTTTGCTTCGGGTCAATAGCGATGGGACTATTCTCTCTCCCCCAGTTTTTGCAAAGCTTCTGGTTCATCTTGGGGTTCTCAATTTTGGGAGCATCACCGGCTCAAGCCAGACTGCTTCAGGCTGAGGCCAACCATCCGTGAGCTTACCAACTGGTGTCTGACTCTGCACCAAAGAAGGAAAAAAACAGCCCAACAGCAGAGAGGCCTCTGCTTTATAACCAATCTGAGTTTTTATAAGGCTACTTCTTTGATGGATTTCATCTATTATTTGGTGAAGCAAATGCCCTGCTAAGATTTTTGGTGATTTTTTTTTCCCCTCCTGAGTCTCAGAGTGAACAATTTGCAACCTTAGAAAGCTAAATCCAAAGCAGCAAGTAATAATATTGATTACTTTCCTAACTAACCATTTCTTAATGGGATTACTCAATGCCAGAGCCACTTACAGGCCTCTCTTTCTCTCATCTTCTGACCCACATGGTATGTAGCATTCTTTTTTGAGATGCTTTTGAACAAAACCATGAGTGGCAGAAGGTTGTCCCCAAATAGATTTACCCTGTATCCACTTTAGTGCCACATTTTCAGAGAATGGGCAGATGATATCCATTCCCCATAATCTTCCTCTTCAGCCAGATTTAAAACATCAGAACTTAACCATGAACATATTGGAAGATAAAGCTGTCACCCTCACTAAGCAAGCTGGGTCGTCCTAACCAGTCCCCTCTCCTATTTATCTCCTCTTTAGCTACTCCTTCCTTAGCCCCAATCTGTGAATAATTCCTCTTTCATTGAAATTCTGTAATGCTCTCCTCAGTTAAGCGAGGGCTCCTTCTTTGAGTTTCTTGTGCTTCTACAGAGTGAAGGCCTCCTGCCTAGGATTCTAAATGCTCTCCCACGTCCCATGCAAAAACTGCCCACCCTGGACCCTAAGGTCCTGGCCTGATTCTGGGTGGTGTTCTAGAGAGGCTGGATGCCTCCCTGCCTGATTCCTACTCTCTCAGGACTGCGGTCTGTCTGAGCTACCTGCCTGCCCCTTCACCTCCACCCCTTCTAATTTATCTCTGGTTAATTACCCTACCACATTTTGGATTTTTCCCTGCACTTTATCCATCTAAACATCACTCCTCACTGCAGTTTTCCTGTAATAACAGCCTCCTCTTTATCCTGTGCAGAAGCTGTGGTAATCACAGCACTTAGTGCTGAAAGGAGCCTTAGGGAGCGTCTAGTTCCGATCCTAATGTTCTGCAAATTCAGAAATTGAGAGTCAGAGAGATCAAATGGCTGGTTGATTATGCTGTTCCCGTAAAATCAGTTAACATTTTCTGGCTTCATTGCCCATTTATTATAGATGTTAAAATAAGTACTTCCATTCATGAGACCCCATAGTTTTCTATTCATCCCCCTTCTGCAGAAAGATCTCTCAAGTCACATATGATGTGGATGGAGGGGATTTTAGATACACTTAACATTGTAATAACACATTTATTCTCCATTTAGGTTCTCCCATTATTACATAGGTTGTTGCTAAGGCATTCTTATATCCACTGGCGAACATCTGTGTAGTTAGAATGGTTTAAGTGCATTCTTTTAGGTTCACTGTAGAGCTAACCCACACATGTTAGCCATTTTGTCCCCGTGCCTTAGTGGTTTGGAGAAGGGTCATGTAGAGTTTCATGCACGACAGTTTGCAGACTTTTGATGATCAGCATGTTTCCCCCACCCAGGTTAATGGTTTAAACATTTCTTTTCCTTCCACACTGATCAGTTATCGAATCCCCTCTAGTCAGTATATCTTTCAGCAATGAGTGGGTAGGACAGATGATGTCTTGGGTGACCAGTTTGTCCTGGTTTGCCCAGGACCTTCCCAGTTTTAACACTGAAAATCCCATGGCCTGGGGAATCCTTCACTCCAGGGCAAACCGGGACAGGTGGTCACCCTAAATTCCGCCGTCACACATTCCTGCTCACCTTCCCAATGCCCAGGGCATCTCAGGATGGAGAATTAGTGCCCTAGACATTTATGTTTCACATAACAGCACAGATCAATGAACTGGAAAAAAATTATAATCGAAACGATTCAATTATGTAGGTTATAAATCATTGAAGACACCTTGAAGGGTAGTGATTAAAACTACACTATGGGCCCTGAGGGCCCTACCCAAAGCAGACCAGGACTGAGCCTGCTCTATTTATCACAATGTTTCCATTGTTTTTGCAGAGAGAGGATAGAGTTTAAAGACGTCATCTGAAAGGAAGGATTGGTAAATATAAAATTTGAATCTAAAGCCACTTCAAGCAGTGGGAAAATCAAATGCAAAGATTTTCTTCAAAGTACAAACACAGGATACATCTTGGCAACAAATTTGTTCTAGCTTTAATTTCTAAGAAAGCAGAAGAAACATCTGCTTTTTGGAATTTATCCAAGTACTCTCTGCCATAACAAACTGTCTAAACTCAAGTAAACGACAGATTCTGTGGGAAAGAAGTTAGTTTGACAGTGGATTGAATAAATTGAAAATGACTCAAGAATTTAATAGGGCTATTAAAATTAGAAGTTGGAGGAAACCACTCTATTTTGAGATGGTTTTGTTTTCATTTATTTGAAAATGTTCAGAAGGTTATCTTCAAGATATTCATCTCTGCCATCAGCTGAATTATAAAATACTGTCTCTCAGTAGAAATACCATACAATCCCTTTTCAACTTCAACTCAACATGAAAAAATATAGGGGTGGAGGAGTTTGGAGGTATTTGGTATGAGAAGGATACCAGAAGAATATCTAGATTTGGACAGGCCTTCGACATGCAAGGTCTTCAGTCCTCATGAATTTGCAATCTTTTTTTCTCAGAGGAGACATGTGGAAACAGAGAAAAGTTGTATAGAAAGACAAAGAGTCCTCTCTTCTTTTCCTGAAAATCTAATCGAATATAGCCAAAGGTAAAATTTTTGTGGTTTTTTTTGTATGTTTGTTTTTGTTTGGGCAACTAGAGTTAAATCTAGGCAATCAACCACAAGAGGGAAAGAAATGTGCTACCCCAAAGAGGCTGCTAGGGAAGCAGGAAAAAGCAGCGTGACCCTGGAAGAATGGGGTAAGCTGGGGTGGTGGCATGTGGAATAGGAGGGTGAGAAGGTACAGAAGACTTCTTCACCAGGTTTACTTTCCACCACTTGGGAGACTAGAAACTACTCCTGTCACGTCCTGCGTGGCAAGGGCAAATGGGACACGAGAGGGGCGACGCAGATTGAATAAGAACAAGAGACAGAAGTAAGATTTAAGAGCGAGACCAAGGGACTCAGCCTTCAGAGATAGACTGAGCCCCGAATCCGGTCAACGCATGGTTTTTATTGATTATTTTCAAGGAAGTAAACTGCTATGCTGTGAGTCATTAACCGGGTATTCTTGTGTGCCTTAAGGCCTTTTCCATTGACCTTTTCCCAGTGTACTCCAGCAAATGCTATGCCTTCGTACTCTACCACACTACCACAGGACATAATTACATGTCCTCCCAGGGGAGACAGCTGATATCATTCCATCAGGTCCCAGTCAGGCCGAGACACCCCCCCACCCCAGAGCTTTACAGATATCATTCCATCTGGCCTCAGTTTTCCGAGACACTCTCTCGACTAATGGGTCAGAGGCTAATGCAGAGGGGGTGGTCTAAGAATCGGCTGTAGGGCGACATACTCCTTTTTAAACATTGGGAAACTAAGACACAGTGATCCCAAGAAACTTTCTCAGGGTCACATAGTAACAGCAGAGCCAGATCTTAAAACCTGCTCCAAAGCCTTGGATGTCACCACCATACTGTGAATTGTCTCCACTATTAGCTTTCTGCAGGGCACAGCAGCAGGCTGGTTCTCTGAAGAGGTAACCGAGGTAGATGCAATTAGAAAGAACAGGCTCAAGAGGCTGCAATGGGAAATGAAGGGCAGCTCCCCGCTCCGGGGAGGGGAGAGGCAGCAGAGGCTTGAGGCTGCGAGTGAGAAGGACGGCCTGGAGGCCTCCTGCCTGGGCTTGGGGATCTTTTCGGCATAGAAGGACCCTTCACGCACAGCTGTTTCTTTTTTAAAGAATTATTTTCATTATATTAAATTTATTGGGGTGACATTGGTTAATAAAATTATATAGGTTTCAAGTGTACAATTCTATAATATATCAGCTGTATGTTGCATTGTGTGTTCACCACCCAAAGTCAAATCTCTTTCTGTTACCATATATTTGACCCCTTTACCCTTTTCTACCTCCCCTTCCACTCCCATTCCCTCTGATAATCACTGTCCTGTTGTCTGTGTATATGAGTTTTTGTTTGTTTGTTTGTCCATTTGTTGCTTTCAGTTATATATCCCACATATGATTGAAATCATCTAGTTCTTGACTTTTTTCATCTGACTTATTTTGCTTAGCATGATAATCTCAAGGCCCATCCATATTGTCACAAATGGCAGTATTTCATCTTATGACTGAATAGTATTCCATTGTGTGTGTATATATATATATATATATACACACACAAATTACATCTTCTTTATCCAATCATCTATCAAAGGACACTTCAGTTGTTTCCATGTCTTGGCCACTGTGAATAATGAAGGATAGCTGTTCCTCACTAAACCTACTTAGGAAGGTGGACAGGGTGTTTCGTGTCCTAGATAAGCTGAGACTGGCAACACAGGGAGAGGTGCCTTAAGATTTGTTGAGCACTTTCTATGTGCAAGGCATTGTTCTAATAAGCTCTTTTTATGTACTAACCTATTTAAATCTCTTAACCCTATGAGGTCAGTGTTCTTAATATCTCCATTTTATAGAAGAAAAGACACCTAGGCATATTGTTCAGGGTTTCTGCACTATAACCCAGATGGTTATAGAAGGATGATCAACATTACTGTTTTCCCTCATTTCACATTTCTTCATTGGGAAAGATTCAGAAATTATAGGTGATTGCAAAGACTCTGATATTGCAAAATTTAGGCCTGGAGGAACATGATTATAATCTAAAACAAAGATCAGCAAACTGTATACAGCCCGAGGGCTAACTCTGGCTTTTTTTTTTTTGGACTGCTCACAAGCTAAGAATGATTTTACATTTTTAAATGGCTGGAAAAAAAAATCAAAAGCAGACTATTTCATGACATGAAAATGATATGACATTGAGACATTGATGCCCATAAACAGTTTTAGCAGGGCCTATTGTTATGTCTACTTTCATGAGACAGTAGCAGACTTGAGTGGTTGCCTCAGAAACCAAATGGCCCACAAGTCTAAAATATTTACTGCCTGGTGCTTTTTTTTTTTTTTTAAGATTTTTATTGGGGAATTGGGGGGATGGGAACAGTGCTGGGGAGTTGGGGGAAGGGGAACAGACAAGTTGCTGTCCGTTTGTTCTTCAGTCTAGTTGTGGAGGACGTTGCTTCACTGGCCCAAGTTGGCACCATCATTGTGCTTTTCCCCGGCGAGGCAGATGAGTCGCCGGCTTCTGGATGGCCACTCACTGCGGCTGCTAGCCACTCACGCTGGTTGCTGGCTACACACGGTAGCCCATGGCAACCCACTGCCACAGGGGCTGCAGCCTAAGCTGTCGCCGGTGACTCAGGGCAGCCCAGCTCCAGGTTGAGCTGTTGTTCAGCATCTTAGCTGTGGAGGGCAGTGTCACTGGCCCTCATATGTGGGATCCGAACCGGGGCCCTCTAGTGTCCCAAGCCAGTTCTTAACCATCGCTCCACTCGGCCGGCCCCTGCCTGGCTCTTTACTGAAGTGCTGACCCCTGATGTGACTCATGTGGTACACATATTTGCCTAAAATTTCTTAGGAAAACTTTTTGTCATAATTGAATTTTCTAGATAAACGAAAGCCTACCCTTTAGTACACAAAATGGTTAATTTAAAAAAACTATTTTGAATAAAACTTTCAGAAATTGATATGTTCATATTTCTATTTCGCTAAATGTTAGGACTCTGTTTGTTTACAAAGAAGGTTTGGTTGGCCCAATGTTTGCCTTGATCATCAGTATTCAAGCCCTTTCATGGATGTTAACTTATTTGATAATTATAAATGCTAGCGGTATTGATTGACTGTAATAAAATGGTCATTGTGCTGTACAAATGCCGGTTATCCTTTCATTGAATGATCTTGCACCGATTGACTTCTGGAGTTTTTCTTGAGCTTACTTCCTTTTCAGTCCATCAACTACTGCTGACAATACGATGTCTGAATCTCCCAGTTCTACCTTTTTCTAATTTGTGACTTCTTACGTGCTTAGGTCTGAGAAGGTTTAAGATTGTGTCTAAAATAGGCTAAGCCTCAAGAGGGGTGTAAGCCTTTGATGCTTACACCTAAGGTGATAAGCTGGCATTCTGAAGGCCAAACGCAGTCTTCAGGATGCACGTGTGTGTGTGTGTGTGTGTGTGTGTGTGTGTGTGTGTGTGTGTGTGCTTCTGTCTTAACATTTTGTTAATTACTTGATAACATTTAGAGTTTGGGAAATTTTTTTTTTTTTATAAAATTCAGATTTCTCACTTCTCTTAAAATATCTGAAAAGCTGGCAGTTACTGGTCCTATGATCCAGCATGGTGTTGAGAAGGAGCTGCTTGCTTTAGGGGGGCACAGGCTCTTCACCAGGGTCCCCACTCTCCCTCCGTGCCCATGACACCTTGGCCAAGTGTTAGCTGCCACTTGTGAACTCACCAGCCCTGTTTTTCATTCCCTCCAATCAGCTTCACTTACTTTTTTCATTTACCTGTCTGTACACATTTGAGTGTGTGAATCCAGCCTACAACATGTGATCACTGTTTTGGTTGCCAGGAGACCTTTTCTTATTTACTTTCTGTGTCTCACTTGTGCCCAAAGAGTTTGAGGTTGCCAGACTGATGCAACCAAAGCCTTAGATGGGGAGCAGAATGGTGTAAAGTTGGTGGACACGAGGGGCCCATCAAAAGCATTGCCTTGATTAAGTAGCCAATAATTATGCAAAAAGAAGCAATCTGAGGTAGAGGAGAACTATAACAGCTTGGGAACAAGTCAGGCCAGGATTCCAACCATACCTCTGCATTCACTTTTGTGTGTAATGGCCCAGCTGGGGTGGATGTAAGGTTAATGGGAACTGACTGTCAGGGAAAAAAGCCCCCAGATAGCAGTCTTTTATTTTAATGTTCACCTGAGTTGATTATGTGTTGTTAGCTGCTGTCCTTGTACTGTCTCTTTGTTTGGACAATACACGTGATCCTGGGGCAGAGAGGTAGGGAGTGATACAAAATGTCCACTCGAGGACAGTTTTCAATATGTTAAGCAACTGAAGTGAACAGAGCAGAAATAATGTCCTGGTTGGAAGTTAATAGCTTAGCCCGCCCAATTATTTGCTGGAAGACAATATCTGTTAAGTTACCACAGATACCAGGCAAACAAACCTCCTAATGGGCCAACTGCTAAAAAGGCATCATATTCTAATCTCAGGCTGTTCATTTAAACCATTGTAAATAAGGCAGAACTATAGAAGTATTGGGTTTGTTTGTGTGTGTGTGTGTGTGTGTGTGTGTGTGTGTGTGTGTGTGTTTTGGATACTACTGTTTTGAACTGTAAGTATGATATACCCCATGCCTCCCATCTGCAGTCTGCTTTGACTAAATCTCATGATTAAAGATTTGTTGAGTTCGCTTTGCAGTGGCATTCCACCAGAGCTCTCTCTTGTAGGATCAAGGCTCAAGGCAAAGATAAGGGGGAACCGCCCCCCCCCCCCAAACTAAACCTGCACTGAAATCCCTTTGCCTCTCATCCTCCCTGGACCTTCCCCCATCCTGCTCTCTACAAGTCCTGTCAAGGATGTATTTTGCAGAAAAGGTGTGGCTCTAGTAATAATGAAGAGAAGTGAAGGCATCAAAACGGACTACTCAGTTCTTCTCTTTATATAGCCAAATTCCTACTATTTCTCACCCTCCCCTCTCCCCAGGATGAAGGGGCATAGTGATGAGGAAGGAAAAGAGTAGGATTTCACCTTCACTCTTTTTTGAGTGGGAGTAACCCAGTTCAACCCATTTGAAAGCCTTAAGAAAGTAAATGTGTTTCTTTTCCATTACCAGGAACAGAAATCAAAATATCCGTTCATTAACAGGGTCAGAGAAGTTGGATATTTTTCAAAAGAAAAATGACATGATAAAAATTGCTAATGCTTATTTAATGTTCTTAACCATATGAAATAGCATCCACTGTTATTTTCCATCAAACAAAGGACCTGGTGCTTAAGGAGGCTGAGTAACTTTACCCTGGACGCACAGCTGGTCAGTGACCAGCTGGGATTGAAGCCAATTAGACTGGCTTCAGAATCTGGACTAGGGAACTGCAGAATTAAGGCTCCAGCTTCCATCCAGCTGAATGACTGAAAAAAAAAAAGTATTTTTATTTCCTCATCTGTAAAATAAAGTGTTGTATTAGGTGATCTTTAAGGTCCCTGCCAACTCTTTGGATCTATCTCCAAATCAATATCCGTCACATCCATGCTACTGTTGCCATTCATTTGTCCAGGGAACTAGAGGAAGTTAAGGAGTAGTTTGCCATAGGAAGGGGCAAGGAGATTGCTGCGCTGTACACCAGATGTTTTCCTGACAGGGGCAGCTGCTCCAGTTGCCACACCATGTCCAGACAGATAGCATAGCAGGGTGACTG
Organism: Hipposideros armiger; assembly: GCF_001890085.2. Classification (NCBI taxonomy): domain Eukaryota; kingdom Metazoa; phylum Chordata; class Mammalia; order Chiroptera; family Hipposideridae; genus Hipposideros; species Hipposideros armiger. The sequence continues at coordinate 192,829 of NW_017732788.1, read as the reverse complement.
CAGGAATGAGATGGGAGCAGGCCACTTTTAACACACCCACTGTGGCTGCCACTGGTTACTTTCTCCCAGAAACATCCTTACCACCTGCATCAGTCTGCATCGCATTCACATTTGCTGAGCGCTGGAGGGCACCTGGCACACTAGAGCTATGAGAACCCCTCTGTAATGTGACCAGACCTGCTGGGCTTCGCTTCCTGGTTCCCCTGAATTTCACTGACTGATACTCCCAGGAATTTTACTGCAGCCCCAGAAGCCCTTGTTCTTTCTTCAGAGTAAGGAAGTGAGAGAGGGCATTGGGTGGGAAGTAGAATCCTTTAAATTCTATGAAATAACCTCAAATCGAAAGATTTCAGGTTTATAAAGAGACCCAGTGGCTATTCACGCCACATATTGTAGATAATACCATGTCAACAGCTCAAGTTATCTGAAGCTTTGTGTGAAATGGGAACCAACTTTTGCTCTCTGGGAACAATGACTATCACCTTTCTCTCTGGCGGGCTAACTAAGGTGTGTTTATTTCATTTATGTCATCCACACCAACCCTTTAATGTTACAAGTCACTCCTAAGTTCTTTCTGCCTTCATCCCAGGCCCCTAAGAGTGTAATTTTTATTTCCCTCTTCCCGTAGCCTTCACGTATACATATATGCTATGTAACCCCATCAAACACTGTCTGATTTCATCCAAGGAACACTTACCTCAACACCAGGCATTTTTGCTGCTGATAATCTTGTATTTTAGACATGTCGCAAGTGCGTTTCTCCTTATCTGTGTACGTGCTCAGAGGTAGAGACAACAATGAAATGAACAAAGGTGGCCGAGCCACAGGAGGAGTACAAACTGGAGAAGCATTAGTCTTAAGCGCTGCAGTTTCCAAGGACTGCTTGCACGTTGCGGGGCTGACCTGAGAAAGCACAACCGCTTATTCTGAAAGGCCAGGGGAAAGCATGAGGAGAAAAGGGAAGATCAGATCGGAATCTACTGGGTGGAAGGCGGATGGGGTTAAGCAAGAGAAACTCAGCCCCAGTGAAAAAGACCGTCATTCCATTCCAGAACGTAATTTGCTAAGATCCGCCTTTTGCGTTTCACATGCAAATGAGTGGGGCTTCCTGAAGGCTGGGTTGGGCTGCGCGCTGCATTCTGCGCGCTGCTCGCTGCTAGCTGCCGGGATCCAGAGCTCAGGGCCTGAGACCGGTGCGTGACAGAGAAGCATGTCCTCTCCCGCCGCCGCCAAAGAGGATGGACAGGACACTGAAGCAGAGAATAAATGAGGATTAAAGGACTCGTGGTGGGGAGGACGGGGGAAAGGAAGCCCGCTTGCGAAGCTGTCCAAGTTCAAGACTGATAAAGGAAGTCCTTTCAACCTCTTCACACGTGTGGCTTCAGGAACTGATCATTTCTGAATCCCTGGAGAGAAGTTCCTTCCCCTCAAAGAAGTGAAAATAATGAACTTTTGGAAGTATTACCTTTTTGCTTTCTCTCTGCTCAGTGTGGTTGTTTTTGTGATACACTACAATACCCAATTAAGCCTGCCCAAAAAGAAGCTGAATAGCTCCAGTGAAAGGTATTCTGGAATACAAGCCTGTAAGGATGCATTAGAAGATAAGTCAACTTTTTTGTGGGAGAAGACATTGACATCACCTTTGGGAACTGTCCCTTGCAAGGAGTACCTGACCCAGAATCACTACATCACAAGCCCCCTATCAGAAGAAGAAGTGGTGTTCCCTTTGGCATATGTCATGGTCATCCATAAGGACTTCCATACGTTTGAAAGGCTCTTCAGGGCTATCTACATGCCCCAAAATGTCTACTGTGTTCATGTGGATGAGAAAGCCACAGATGAGTTTAAGAAATCTGTGTGGCAGTTACTGAGTTGCTTCCAAAATGCTTTTATTGCTTCAAAGATAGAGACTGTGGTCTACGCCGGAATTTCCAGGCTCCAGGCTGACCTGAACTGCCTGAAAGACCTGGTGGCCTCTGTGGTTCCCTGGAAGTACGCTGTCAACACCTGTGGACAGGATTTCCCCTTGAAAACCAACAAGGAAATAGTTGAGTATCTGAAAGGATTTAAAGGGAAAAACATTACTCCAGGGGTACTGCCCCCAGCTCATGCGATAGGTCGGACCAAATATGTCCATCGCGAGCAAATAGGCAAACGTGGCTCTTTTGTGCAAAATACTAATATTTTGAAAACCTCACCTCCACATCAGCTGACCATCTACTTTGGCACTGCTTATGTGGCCCTAACTAGAGAGTTTGTCAACTTTGTCTTCCGTGACAAAAGGGCCATTGATTTACTCCAGTGGTCAAAAGACACCTATAGTCCTGATGAGCATTTCTGGGTGACACTTAACAGGATTCCAGGTAGGTATCGATTTTCATGACCATTTTGTCTTATTCATAGATTGAGTTTGCTACCATTCAACTCTTCTAGAGAACCAACTCATTTGAAATTATTTGAAAACTAATGTAAATGCTTAGAAAACTATTCATCTGGTTGCTTTTTAGTGACAGTGTAGTGCCAGCTCTGGTTGTCTTATAACTATGTGCAATATAGTGATCTGAGAAATATGTTGACCTACAGGAGGTCTGGCAAAACTGCTTTTGATCATATATCACATAGTTACCAACCTTTAGCTCAGTCTTTTGAATGAATGCATTTTGTAGTCCTTGATAAACATGGCTATAGCATAGACTGATATTTTTCATAAGCATTCTAGAACTTATGAGTTGAAATAGGTAGTATTTCATTCAGAGGATGTTATACAGTATTACACTAATCCTCAAAGTCATCACTCAAAGTTTATGGGACTGTTTTTAGAATCTGAATCCTCTTTGGGTAGTTTACAAATTATCACTCTGGCTGAAATATCTCTAGTCTAAGACCTGGAAAAATACCCAGGTCTCAAGTGACTTGGTACAATAAATCTAGTATGATATTTTATTGCCTAGAAGAATGGGAAACAATGAGTGACACATACACAGAGAGATTCTAGCTGGAGTTGATCCAAAGTAAATGACCAAATATTAAGTCACAGAGTTTTATTTGAAATTCCAGTTTTCAGCCTCTTGGGTTTATATGCTGTGAAGTCTTTTTTATTGTTTATGATAATTTGGAAAGGGGTCCAATGTATGACAGGCAACTAAAGGCACAAAAACCAGCATTAAACTCCCTCTTTGATTCAGGACTGGGTTTGTTTTCAAAATTCTTTCCCGTATGCTGTCTGGGATTACCTGTGTGACCTGCACACCTGTTTCCAGTGATGTCCCAATACAGTAGTTTCCACTATTATGCCAGCATGGTTGTGGGTGTCAGCCCGGTATGAGGGTGAGCCTGTGCCTGCCATGCTTGAAGTAACTCCCTGTTCTTATGTGTAGCATTGTTAGAGTATTGCTATTGTTGATGCATTTGAATGCTGTTTGAAGCTACCTTCATGTCTGAAAATACACTCAGAGGTTATTAGGTGCCCAATAACGGCATTCGTAAGAGCTAAACTAGAGTGGTGGTCACAGAAATGATGTAGGGAAAGAGGCAGAAAGAGGACCAGCAAGGCGACTGGGGACAGTGACATATGCTATCCCCTGAACAATTTATTTGCAGAGATACTAAATTGTTAGATCCCAAACTTGTAGGAGGGTGAGTGAATCAACCTTTATCATAGTGTGCTGCGTGTTCATCCTTATTATTTATAAATAACTATTTTAAACACATGTAAATATTCTATATGTGGCATCTATATTATTTTTGTAGATATAATTTGTGCCAGATATGTTCTGCATCTTTAAAAAAAAAATGGGGGGAATTGAGGGAGGGGAACAGTGTTGGGGAATTAGGGAGGAGGACCAGCCAAGTTGTTGTTGTTCTTCAGTCTTAGTTGTGGAGGGTGCCAGTCGCCATCTGGCTGCCCGTAGGCAGTTCGTGGCCTCTAAGCTCAAGGTGCTGTGTTAGAATCTTAGTTGTGGGTGGGCGTAGCCACTATCCCAAGCGGGAGTTGAACCAGCAGCCTTGCTGTTAAGAGCACATGCTCTATCCACTGAGCCATCTGAGTGGCAGTTCAGCTCAAGGTGCCGAGTTCAGTCTTAGTTGCAGCGGGGGTGGGGGTGGGGGACATAGTGCACCCCACCATCGAACAGGCAGTCTTGTTGTTAGGAGCATGTGCTCTCACCAGCTGAGCCATCCTGCCACCTGTTGGCAGCTCAGTGGAAGTTCAGCGGCAGTTCAGCTTGGGCACAGCTCACTGGCCCATGTGGAAATCGAACCGGTGGCCCTGTTGCTCAGAGCTCGGGCGCTTAAGCTAACTCTTAACCAACTGAGCCACTCGGCTGGCCCTCTATATCATTTCTTTAATTATAAGAGATAGTCATTGTTATCCTCATGTACAGATGAAGAAAAAGAGACTTAGAGAGATTGAAGTAATATGCTCATCTTCACTCAGCTCATTTAAGGCAACGCTGGGATCTGATCCTGGATTGGTGTGGCCTGAAGTTTGAACTATGTCTCTTGCACCAGGAAAAGCAAGAGTTATCATTTCTTCTTCCCTGGCTTGAGTCAGAGGAAGGTGTCGTTCCTGGAATTGATCACCACACCCCACTCAGCCTTCTGTGCCAGCTTCCTCAGTCCCACCTGGAACAGATTTTGGTCTAGCTCATGAAGTGTGTTGAGGAGTTTGCCTTCACACAATATAGAAAAGAAGTCTTTAAAAGATAATAGACTAATTTGACATTTATATTTTCAGCAATCTACAAATACTTATTTAGCCTTTTATGGTAGCAAACACTATTCTGTGTACTGACGGTGCCTCTATAAAAAGACAGACATGATTCATGGAATTTAAGTTTCAGGATTTGAATAGTTGAGTATTAAATTTAGTGACTGTTTAGTAGGTTGGGCTAATTTTAGTATATTGGGCTAATTTTCCCATACTCCAACCCCTCAAAAAGCTGTTTTGTTTTTTTCCCCCTGAATATCTGTCCCTATTTTTGAAACATTTTTTGAAGTTAGCTTTAAAAACAAACAAAAAAAAAACAGGAAATATGTCACAAGGCTCAAAAATTTAAAGTTTTGTGCTCCATCAGTGACTAACGTTATTGCTTTCTTATATATCCTTCCAGAAATATTTTATTAAGTTTATAGACAATGAAACTAATTAAACATGTGTGGAAAATAGTACATATATATATTTTTAAAGTTTAGCCCAAAAGTACACAGAAAAAGAAAAATGATCCTTATTTTAAAAGCTCTGTTGTCTGTGAGAAACAAAATACCACAAGATATGTTTTTTAAAAATTATTTAGGGCCGGCCGAGTGGCTCAGTTGGTTAAGAGCTCGCTCAAGAGTTTGAGCTCTGAGCAACAGCGGTTCGATGCCTGGCCCAAGCTGAGCTGCTGCTAAGCTGCCAATAGGTAGCAGGATGGCTCAGCTAAAAAAAAAAAATTATTTAAATAGATCATATGCAGACATTTAGGGAACTAATTTTAAAAGCTCAACTTTTTTCTTATTTTGAAGGATTTTTCAGTCTAGGCCACAGGAATTTTGTGGGACAAAGGTACCAGGGACTTTTGCTTCCTACAGTCCAATAGTGGTGAACTCTCAGGCTGATAGAACAAATGTTGGTCCCTTGCTTAAAGCTTTATAGTGGCTTCTCATTATCTTGAGGGACAGGTTGAAGCTCTTAATGTGGCGTGACCTCTGTGATCTGACTTCCCCCCATTCCCCTATCCCATCTCTCTGCCCTCATTTCTTTTTACTTGATGCCTCATACTTTATGTTCCAACAACCCCTTGGCACTACACACTTCTGCAATTTTCACCTCGTTTTTTTTTTTGGTGGCTTTTTATGATGGTCTCTCTGGGATACCCTTTTACCATCTCTATCTGACTCCCATCCATCCTTTATAACCCACCCTGGATGTCACCTTTTCTGGACACCATCCCTGATAACCCACCTCCCAGATGGTTGATACTCCAACTCTGGGTTCTCCTATACCCAATGCCACTGCTGCCAGTACTGAATTATAATTACTTGCTAAGTGAATATCTCCTCTGCCCTACTTCCTCAATTTTGGAGCGTCTTAAGGGTAAGAAATGTGGCATCCATCTTTGTCTTTCCATACCACCTATCACTGTGCCTGGTTTGAGGATATATAGAGTTCTGGATGGTTGTGGGTTGGGTCTGGGGAGTGGCGGCATAGCTATGAGGAGATTGGAGGGATGGATAAAAGTGTCTTGTACCTGGGTGGGTGGGGTGGAACTAATTTTTGATAGTACGGATTAGATAGAGAGCAGTGGGTAACATACTGTTTGGAAGTATAATTTTACAATAGCTAGGCCAACAAATTATACCAACAAAGAGAAAGATGTCAGAAAGACCTTGTAGAATTAGTAAGCTCGAGTTCCAGTTGGAATGTTAATAGAGCAGGCCTTCCTTAGAAACTCTGGTTCCCAGGTAGCCAACCTGGGCCCATCGTGCAATCACATCTAATGCCAAGAGAAAGCACTGGCATTTTATGTGGACGCCTCCATTTAGTTTCTGCCTTATTGCACCTGGTTTGAGTTTCTTCCACACCTTGGCACCCCTCCACCCCTGCTGTTAGTACCATTCCTGGCCTGCTTCCAGCTTTTGCAGTGAGTGTCTTCTGTCTCAATTTGATCTAGGCTGCTCCTCAGCTACCGGCTTAAAAAAAAAACATGAATATAAGGAAATGAAAGCTTAAAATAAGACAACAATAGAGCGAAACTTGAAAGTTTTCCAGGTGTAACTCTCAAACATTGAGCTATTTAGAAGATATGTGTTCTCTACAGAAAGGTTACTATGGCCCTAAATCTGGGTGTGGCTGCATCAGTCCCAGTCTTTTTCAAAGTACAGTCATGGTTCACTTAACAACAGGGATACATTCTGAGAAATGTGTCGTTAGGCGAACATCATAGAGTGCATTTACACAGACCTATTTAGTTAATAGCCCACTACACACCTCGGCTTTATTGTATAAGCTATGGCTCCTAGGCTACAAGCCTGTAGGGCCTGTTACTGTACTGAATACTGTAGGCAAGTGTAACACAGTGGTAAGTATTTGTGTATCTAAACATATCTAAGCAGAAAATGCGTAGTAAGAATATGGTATAAAAGATAGGTACACCTGTGCAGGGCACTTACCATGAATGGGGCCTGTAGGACTGGAAGTTGCTCTGGGTGAGTCTGTGAGTGAGTGGGAGTGAATGTGAAGGCCTAGGACATGACTGCACACTACTGTAGGCTTTATAAACACTGTACACTTAGGCTACACTAAATTTATTAAAAATATTTTTTTCTTCAGTAATAAATTAACCTTAGCTTAGTGTAACTTTTACTTTATAAACTTTAAAGTTATTTTTAACTTTTTACTCTTTTGTAATAACACTTAAAACACAAATACATTGTACAGCTGTACAAAATATTTTCTTTTTTTATATCCCTAATCAATGCGCTTTTTCTTATTTTTCTTATTTAAATTTTTTTTAATATATATAAACTAACACACACACACAAGCCCAGGCCTACACAGGGTCAGGACCATCAGTATCACTGTCTCCACACCTTGTCCCACTGGAAGGTCTTCAGGAACAATGACATGCATTGAGCTATCATCTCCTGTGATGACAATTACTGCTTCTGGAACACCTCCTGACGGACCTGCCTGAGGCTCTCCTTGAGGAGGTGTCAGTCTTTTCAGAAATATGTCCATGGTGGTTTGCTTGGTTTGTTTCTTTGTGTCATAGATTTGCTTGTAAGCAGATAATGCACCACGGACATCCCTCTCTATTAATGAAAACCTTTCAGTGTTGAGGTCCATGTTTTCAAACTTTTAAAGGAGTTTGCTGAGGTCTATAAACCTTCTGTTAAACCCGTGACTGAGAATTTTCTTGGGGGTTCTCCTTTTTTTTCTGCAGTTTCCTTTTCCCTTGCCTCTTCTTTAGCTATATGTTCCTCTTCCAGTTCTGATAACTCATTAGTCATTTCGTCAGAACCACCCCTAGGAGTATCTCCATGTTGTTCTCACCCACACCAGGTTAAAGCTGTTTACCATCTCAACCACAGCCTTGTTGACTTTTGCAACCTTTGCACTGGGATGTTAGGATGGCTACCATGTCACTAGGTGTCATTGGCCAAAACATTGTTATGCAGCACATGACTGTATGCATTGTGTTCTCTGTACATCATCCTAGATTTAGAATTCAGTTTGTAGAACCATGAGGATGCATTCAATCATACTGACTACACCAACAACGAAGAAATTTATACAAATATACAACAGTACTGAGAATAGTATTAATACAATAATCTCTTGTGTGCATCAGCCAGTATCAATAACCATCAACGTACTAAACAAACTCAAAGCATGATGACACCTTAAAGTTTATAACAAATCATTGCATTGACTTTAATTTTCAGAAATATGTAGCTTTCTGTTTTCAAAGGAAATGCAAAAGCTCAGTATTCCAGACTAAGGCTTTCTACATATCCTGTAATAACAATTTCCTGAAAGTGAAGATCTATTTACCCAGCTTAAACTTTTTGGATATATTACATCAACCAGAGTGAGTGTTCTTCTTCCTTTTTTTCCTTTTAATGGACAAAGCTGAATCTATAAGCACAAGTTCTTTAAGCATTAAAAGCAAGAGTCTGGGGCTGGCTGAGTGACGCGATGGTTAAGAACTGGCTTGGGACTCCAGAGGGCCCCAGTTCGGATCCCACATATGAGGGCCAGTGACACTGCCCTCTGCAGCTAAGATGCGGAACAACAGCTCAATTTGGAGCTGGGCTGCCTTGAGTTGCCGGCGACAGCGTAGGCTGCAGCCCCTGCTGCAGTGGGTTGCCATGGGCTACCGTGTGTAGCCAGCAGCCAGCGTGAGCGGCCGTCCAGAAGCCGGCAACTGATCTGCCTCGCCCGGGAAGAGCGCAATGATGGTGCCAACTTGGGCCAGTGAAGCAACAACCTCCACAACTAGACTGAAGAACAAAACAACAGCAACTTGTCTGTTGCTCTTCCCCCAATTCCCCAGCGCTGTTCCCATCCCCCAATTCCCCAATTTAAAAAAAAAAAAAAGCAAGAGTAAGAACTCTGCTTGTTACGGTTTCCATTCTCTTGGCCTTCCTCTTCCGCAGGGAGAGTGGGAGGAGGACATTAATAACAGTAGTAAATTAGTAAATTGATTCGTGGGATAAACTGTTCCATGTGCAGTATTTAGTGGTATCTTTTTTCATTTATTCTCGCTACTGAATATTCTGCTTCCTCTATTAAAAAAAAGGACAAATTGGCAGTCTTACTATTTTATGAGTCCCCTCTGAGTTTGACTTTGTAATTGACATGAAGATATTTTGCCTTCAGCCAAAGCTTAATGTATTTTCCATTACCACATGTTCTCACAGAGCCTTCTTTGTTGGGTTCAATCATCTGGTTAATTTTTCACATATGTAATTTAATCTGAGATTCCCCGGGTATCAAGCCATGTAGCTTTGAATTCGTTTTCTGTGATCCTACAGGGTGGTGGTGGGAAGAATATGCACTTGGGCAGCCCGACCTTGTCACTTAACAGTTCGTCTGACTCTGGACAAATTACTCAACCAAACTTGAGCCTCAGTTAATTTTGATTTTAGGACACAAGAGAAAGTGTGGAAAGTATTTAAGAATTTATTAAAAAGTAAGAATTGGGCTGGCCGAGTGGCTTGTTGGTTAAGAGTTGGCTTTGGAGTGCGAGCTCTGAGCAGCAGAACTGCCGGTTCAGATCCCACATGGGCCAGTGATGCTGCGCCCTCTACAACTAAGATGGTGAACAACAGCTCGACCGGGAGCTGGCCTGCCGTGAGTCGCCAGCAACGGCGTAGGCTGCAGTGGAGCTGGCCGGCAGCTCGCTTTTGCCTTTGTGAACTGCCATGAGCCACCGTGAGCAGCCATCCAATGGCCAGCGAGCGACTGCCTCTCCCAGGAAGAGCGCAATGATAATACCAACATGGGCCAGTGAAGCGACTAGACTGCAACTAGACTGAAGAACAAAAGGACAGCAACTTGTCTGTTGTCCTTCCCCGATTCCCCAATGCTGTTCCCTCCCCCAATTCCCCAATAAAATCTTAAATAAATAAATAAATAAATAAATAAATAAATAAATAAATAAATAAATAAGTAGTAAGAATCATATATTAGGCACTTTTGATTCAACTCCACCCCCTAAAAATATATATCTGGAGAATATTGTATCTCACAGCAATTACTATGACTTGCTAATATTTCTTTTCAAAGATCTTTGTAGAATCTCTGGGTGGCTCTAAGGCTGGGAGTTTCAGATTATCCCAAAAGGCACTCAAAGATTGGAACAGTAGTTTATGGACTTTGATTTTTCAAACACTCATACTGTACAGCTAAGAACAGTAGAATATTAAGCAAACAGGTAGTAAGTATTATGAGCCATGTATGAATGTTCATTTTCCTTTTTATAAGTTCTTCAAACTCCAGCCACTGATCTTATAAAAGGGGCCACTGACCTAGATATGCACAGTACAAAATTATTTTCTATGTTCTAGCCCCTGTCTTTAGCTGTTTGACCTTGGACACCTCATGTAACCTCTCTGGGTCGCGGTTCCTTCTTCTGTAAAATGAGGAAATTGGGCTAGGTGATCTCAAAAGAGGTTTCTGTATTATTTTGCATGAACTCTAGAGCTTACGCTGGAAGGAACAAAAGTTTTAGAGGCAGACAGGTCTTGAGCAATTAACTTCTATATGGATTTCAGTGTAGTCATCTGTAAAGTGGAGACAACACCAACTTCATGAGCTTATTTTGAGAGTTATAAGACAATAAAGGTATATCCCGCCCAGTTCAGCCATTGTTAATTCTATCACCATCTTCATCCCTCCCTCCTCTTCCTCTCTGTGGTATATGAATGCCATGATTTTCCTATTTATATTACACTGTGACCAGGAGGATTAATGGAACAATGGCCTCTGGGCACTTAATTCCTCTTTGTCACCGTTCCTGTATCCAAGTATGGATGGAAGCCACCACTGCTGCCATGACTCAGAACTCAGGCCAGTCACCACAGGTAGTGTGTGGGGATGATTCCTGTGCTCTAAAATTCTTACCAAATGAGTAAGCTGGGCACTGAGTAGTCACATAATAGCCATACCTGTCTGGTTGTTTAATATAACACATTTGCCATCATTTCTGGAGAATATTTGGATGGATGTGCCCATAAGTGCTGAGCTGGATCAGGGCTAGTGTAGTATATTAACTGTGGGGGAGGGAGGAATGCCTGCTAGAGCCAGACCACTTGGCTTCAAGTTCAGTTTTGCAGATGCCTAGTATATATGATTTGGAACAAATTATGTAATCTCTCTGACTTTCAGTTTCTGTATTTGTAAAATGGGGATGGTAATACGTAGTACCTACCGTTTTAAACCATTTACCTGTATTAATATACATATCAAGTGCCTAGAATGGTGCATGGTACCAGTAACTGTTAGTTGTTTTTATTCCACCAGTTGTCCTCATTGAGGGACAACAGGGGCTGAAGAAATGCAATCTCCCAAAATGCAGAGGCTTCTGAGATTACTATGAAGGACCTGGAAGGTTTTCTAGAATTCAGACAAAATCAGCTTGAAATCCTCCATACCCCCAACTTCCAAAACTACTAGGGCTCATCCTGCTTGGGGAAATGAGAGAAGCAGAGTGATTGAAAATATGACACTGGTTAGTGAGATAGTTTGTCCCATGTGCACCAACTTGTGTTCATAAATAGTGGGAAACACAAGTGGCCAACAACAATCTTATGTCAGTGTTGATATCTTGACTCTTGAAGATACTAGCAATTTCCAAATAACCTGAATCTCCTCTCTCTGCCCCAGTTAAAAAAAAAATGCTTTGTTTCTACCAGAATGAGGAGGCACCTGAAGCAGATTGAAACAGGATGCCTCAGTGAGGGGCATCTTGCCTCTCCATTGTGTCCCCAAAGGGACCTGCACAGTAAGGAATGTGCTAAATGAAGTAGACATGGCCTTATTTACCTTCAGAGCCTTCCAGTGGTCCACATGGAGTGGAGAACTGTTGTAGAATGAAGAGTGTGGGTTGCCCTCCCTCAAAGGGTGAAGGGCTCAAATCATGGCTTTTTCTAACTTGTGATCTTGGGCAAGTCCCTTCAACTCCTCAAACTTAGTTTCCTCAGCCAAGGATTGATACTCTCTTGGTGGCGAGGGGAAAAGAGGCACATGTTGTGAGAAATGAATGAAGTAATAACTCTATTCTAGAACTCTATAGCTAGTAACTTTTAACTCTAGAACAGTAACTCTAAAGCCTATAGTACCACTCCTCACACACAGATGGTGCCCACTAAATGTGATGACGGGTTTTTTGTTTGTTTGTTTTTAAAGTGGAAGATACTGGAAAGAATAGAAACTTGGAATGGCTATTTCAAGAATAGCAAAATGATTTTGTGAAGTGGAATGAGCAATTTCATACTGGACTTGAAAGGGTTATTGTCATCATTTAAGATTAGAGAAACCAAGCCTAGGAAGTGAAGTGATTTGTTTGGGTTGCATGATTTAGCAGCTGAACTGGGTCACAAAGATGGGATTTCCAAGTCATGATACAATAGTCTTTATATATTTAGTGCTTCTTGTAATTTCTCTCTGAAATACCCTAGATATTGGAGCAAAAGAACAGAAACAGCATTTTGGTATGTATGCAGTCTAATAGTGAAAAATGGGTTTTAAAGACAGGATTCTATAAAAAGTGTTCAGAGTTCATTTTTAAAAAGATAGTGAACATTAATATTTCTCAAATGAAGAAATCTATAGGTATACTACAAAATAGAATTAAAATTGATCCATTTATCACGAAGGAGATGCATTCTGTTACACATTGTTGTTAAATTTAAAGCAGCTTCCCTGTTTATTTTTAAATTTATTTGCAGTAAAATTTATTTTCTTTGGTGTCTAGTCCCATGTGTTTTGACAATTGCATAGGGTCATGCATCCTCCACCACCATGAAGAACAATTCCATCACCTCCAAAAATCCCCTCACGCTGCTCTGTGTAGTCAAACCCTACCCCCAGTCCAAACCCTGGGCAAATCCTGACCTATGGTTTTGCCTTTTCTAGAATGTCATAAAATGGAGACATAGAATATGTAGGCTTTGGGGTCTGGAAAAGCAGCTTCCTAGTCTGCCTTCCTTTTAATGAATTCATTTGTGTCTTCCAAGGTGTACATGATGCTTTTATATAGATTTTCTGACAGCTTTCATATCTGTTGAGTATTGGTTCCATTTGGCTCACTTTTCTGTTCTCATGTTAGTTATTATTCTCCATAAATAATAAATCAGTTGGACCTCTTAATATTTTTTTTAAAAAGTAGGGTCATTTGTAGTAATGTGCATTTAGGGTGATAAACTAAAAGTTAAATTAGCATATAACATCATTAAGCTTGATGCTTATGGTACCTTGGATTTGACGGTATCCATCATTCAGAATAAAGAGTGGGAACATCATGAACTTAATTGGAAGAATAGGGATAACCAAAGCTGTGTTTCACTTTTATTCCAAAAACACAGGTGGTAGACTCATAAAACCTCCCACCATGAGTCCATTCCGTCAATCAGATCATAGGATTTCTTATCAGAAGTCATTCAGAAGAGGATCTGTCTAGATTTGCAGATGGCTCCAGGGTTTACCTTTTCTTATAAATTGAATATATTAGTCATTGGTCTTGATAGAAAGATGCACCTAATTCAGAGTTTCTAAAATATTGAAATAATAACTATTGTACAAGTGAAGACACCAGTATTCCAGTGCTTAAAAGTCAAGCCCTCAAAACTGGAAACCTGGGTACTCAAAACTGACACTGCAATCCCTAAAATGACTCTGAGCAAAGGGGAGCGGGGCAAGGGCAAGGAACTGAAGGGGCCAACATTTCTTTGAAGTCTCATGTTTTATAAGTTTATGTAAATATCTTGGTCCTGTCCACTTTACAACTTCCTTAAACTTTTTATTGAAATATAATATACATACAGAAAACTGCACATACCACAATTGGAGAGATCACTGAATTTTTAAACTGATCCTTACCTGAGTAATCAGCACAAGAAGCCACGTTATCCAGTACTAGTACTCCAGTAACCCCCATGTTCCCTTCCAGTCACTTACAAAAGTGACAACCATCCTGACCCCATAAATTAGTTTTGTCTGTTTTTGTCATTATGTAACTTTAAGAATTTTTTTAATTTTGCAATTACAGTTGACATATTGTATTAGCTTCAGGTGTACAACATGGTGATTAGACATTTATATAACTTATGAAGTGATCAACCCGGTAAGTCCAGTACCCATCTGACAATTATCACAATATTACTGACTATATTCCCCATGCTGTACTTTACATTCTGTGACTATTTTGTATCTGCCAATTTGTACTTCTTAATCCCTTCATCTTTTTCACCCCTGCAACCCCTCTCCTACCTGGCAACCATCAGTTTGTTCTCTGAATCTATGAGTTTGTTTTTGTTTTGTTAGTTTGTTTTGTTTTTTAGATTCCACATATAAATTAAATGATGCGGTATTTGTCTTTATCTGACTTATTTCACTTAGTATAATACCCTGTAGGTCCATCCATGTCGCAAATGACAAGATTTCATTCTTTATGGCCAAGTAATATTCCATTGTATGTATATGTGTGTGTGTGTGTGTGTGTGTGTGTGTGTGTGTGTGTGTGTGTGTGTATATGCCACACCTTCTTTTCCGATTGTCTGCAAGTGGACACTTAGGTTGCTTCCATATCTTGGCTACTGTAAATAATTCTGCAATAAACATAAGGGTGCATATATCTTTTCACATTGGTGTTTTTGTTTTCTTTGAAAAAATATCCAGAAGTGGAATTGCTGGGTCATATGGTACTTTTATTATTATTTTTTTTAGGGACGTCCCTGCTGTTTTCCACAATGGCTGTACCAATTTGCAGTCCCACCAACAGCACACAAGGGTTCTCTTTTTCCCACGGTCTCACCAGCAGTTTTTGTTTTGTTTTGTTTTTGATTTATTGATAATAGTCATTCTGACAGGTGTGAGGCAGTATCTTATTTGGTTTTAATATGTAGTTCCCTGATGATTGGTGATGTTGAGCATCTTTTCATGTGTCTATTGGCCTTCATATGTCCTCTTTAGAGAAATGTCTATTCTGGTCCTCTGCCCATTTTAAAATCAGATTGTTTGTTTTTCTGGTGTTGTATGAGTTTCTTATATATTTTGGATATTGACCTTTATTGGGTGTATCATTGGTGAATATCTTCTCCCATTTTATAGGTTGTCTTTTCATTTTGTTGATGGTGTTTGTTATGTAACTTCTAATTGTAGCCCAGTTCTTTTCATCTGAATGTTGAGATTAAATAGATGTTTCAGGAAGAAATGCTAGGTCTACCCTGTGGCTTCCTGTATTTCTAAAACGTATTGCAAATTTCATGGGGTCGGGGATGGTAAGGTTGGGTGCAAGGAGGGGTGTAGGGAGTGTGTGCGGAGGAGAGGGTATCCACATGTTGGGGGTGCATCACTAGGCTCTTTCTCCCATATTTATTCTCTTTTCAAAGTTTATTTTTATTGGTTTATTTGTTTTTAGCAGTAGCAGAAGAATTTTTATTAAAATATTTATAGATTTCTCTGAAGACTTTATGAGGAGACAGGTCAGGTCTAGTCCCAGACTTGCCAAGTTAAGCCCTTTATGGAAGCCTAGTGACCCCCAACACATCCTGCACTCCAAGTTTATCACTAAGAGAGTGGCCCTCCCCCCAAGGCTGTGGAGGACCGCAAGGGCGGGTATGACTGAGGTACTCTTACACTTTAACTCCTTCTGTTCTTTTTTAGTTTACCTATATGTCAAAGTTAATTTAGATGTTTCTCATATTTGCAGAAGAGGAGTGTAAATAGAAGAATAACTTTTACTGTTCTGTATAAAAGATTAAGCTTGCTATAAATAGGCACTTAGTTCCCAGAATTGGCAATCTATATATACCCCAGTACATGGAGCAACAAGTGGAATTTACCACTGACTTTTAACTCCTTTGGACCTGTCTTGGGTTGTAAAGGTGTTAAATTTAGACAAGAGTCCTAAACAAACATGCTTTTTATTTGGCTGCTTTTACATGGATTTGGAAGGAATATTTTACAACTTGCAAGTGGATTTTTTATTTATACCCAACTGGATGTAGCCCAGTGCCTTGTTTTGAAGATGAAGAAGGCACTGTGTGCTGGGCAAGAGGAAAATTTGTCTCATGGAGTCATTAAGGACTTTTCCCAGACAACAGACAAAGCAGTGTATTCCAGGGCATGCTATGTTCTATGGATTCCAGTAAGGAAGGATGCGCCATGAACTCCCTTCCCTTGAACAGAGTGAAACGGCAAATCAATACTGTAAATACTTTTATTTGAAACAGTCATGTCAAATCTAGGAAATTCCACTTGAAATGTAAATACCTAATTCAAACTGTGAACAAACACCTCTAAACAAGTAGATCACAAAGAAAACTTACTACTTGATGTTCACGTGTTGCAAATAACGAAATCTCTAGAATTTCTGTAATCTAAGAAAACTTAACTTTTTTTTTTGCTCTTTCAGACATTTTTTATTTACAGTTTGTGTTCAATGCAAATCAATTCCATAACATGAGAAGTTACTATGAATCAAAGCATAAATACACAAATACAATATATAACCCAAAATAGATGTACAGCATTTGGGTATGAAGCAAAAGGGAATGTTTATTCACACACACAGTAGCTTGAGATCTGTTGGATATGGTGTTCCTGTGTTTTCTACAGATGGTAAAAAAAAAATGACTTTGGTTTTCAAAACTACTGTGGCCGTATCAGATACTGGAACATCTAAGGATCAGTGTGTGACCATGCGAACAAAAGACTTGAGGGCGTGTCTATTTTTACAAATGTTTCTATGCAAGGCAGTTGTGAAAAGATTTATTTTCCAGAATCAAGTCCACATTAGGCTTAGGATCAGGTTCTATCTAAAAATATTGAACGATAACAGAAAGTGTTCAAATGTTGCTATTCTGATTCATAGTTTTTTTTAAAAAGTATATACAGGAAGAGTATAAAAGTTTTTCTGAATTTAAGTAAGCTTCCAGTCTTCAATCCCAAATACCTGATTGACAGTTTTGGTTCCTTCACATATTTGCCTTTTCAAGATTTGTCAATTTTACCTTCAAAACATACTTTTTTTTTTTTTAAGGTTTTTTTTTTTTAATTGGGGAATTTGGGGATGGGAACAGCGCTGGGGAATTGGGGAAGGGGAACAGACAAGTTGCTGCCCTTTTGTTCTTCAGTCTAGCTGTGGAGGACATTGCTTCACTGGCCCAAGTTGGCACCATCATTGCGCTCTTCCCGGGTGAGGCAGATCAGTCGCAGGCTTCTGGACGGCCTCTCACTGCGGCTGCTGGCCACTCTCCCTGGCTGCTGGCTACACACGGTAGCCCATGGCAACCCACTGCCATAGGGGCTGCAGCTTATGCCT
>NW_017732788.1:144956-174263 GCF_001890085.2 Hipposideros armiger | reverse complement strand
TAGAGTAGCAACGAAAATAATTTTATGGTTGGGGGTCACCACAACATGAGGAACTGTATTAAGGGGTCCCGGCATTAGGAAGGTTGAGAACCGCTGGTTTAGAAGATGGGGAAGTACAGATATTTCTTGGTCTGAGTCTCTTAACAGTAGAGATGTAGGAGGGAGAACAGATCACGAAGAGGCTGGCTGTTGACTGCAGAGCAGTGCCACTCGCTTTGGTGGTGGTATTCGCTGGACGTGCGGTAGTGGAGGTAATTGTGGGTGGGGTTACTTGGAGTTGATACAGCAGCTGTTTGATTTGAATAAATCTGCGTGGGTAGGAGCAGCGCCAGAAGTAGCAGCCCCAGTCCGAGCCTGGCTACCATCGCTCTGCCCGTGTCCGCTCCGGTGCTGTGCAGCGCATCTCACTGGATGCGGGTAGAGTGGAGAGCTGCTGGCTCCCGGCTGGTGCAGGCAAAGTCAAAACTTACCTCTTGAGGAAACAGTTTTTTGAACTGATAAACCTACCAAAGTGGTAATCATGGACATAAGAGATGCCCAAATTCGTTTAAGGAAACCCAACCCATATATATCAATGGTAAAGGCACTTGTGAAAGGTTATTTGCAATCTATATTCAATACAGGTTAGTCAACTAGTTAATAGCTATATTGTAGTCTCAAGGTAACATATTTATTTGTACAAAAAGATGCTTCGTGAAGTGTTTTCTTAATGATTGTTTCTTATAGGTGCAAGATTTTGTAGTGTTTTGGCTTTTTTTTTTCCAACTTTCATTTTTGTTCTTTGTACTTTTATGTATTATTTGAATCCATTCTAATAACAGTGTTCAATTTCTCAAAAATTGTAGAATAATGTTTTTAAGAGGAAAAAGTGAAGGTAAATGTGCCATAGGATGCTTTTAACACTAGCTAATTTGGAGGAGTTGAAAATAAACAATTGATCTCGTCTTTGCACTTTTGTACTTTTAAAACCTCCAAAGCTTAAAAATAGCATTGCTTTATTTGGCGAAAAAAAAAATCTCTCCTTACTGAAACATAATACTTGGTGTTTTAGAAGCTAAAAAGTATTATCCCTGTGAAGGGATGTTCAATAAAATATTCTTTGAAGAACTGGTGTTCTCAACTCTGGCTACACATTCCACATTCCACAGATGATTCTGCAGTGTAGCCAGAGTGGGGAACACAGATAAAGATGAAGTCTCACGTTAGAGATAAAAACTGAAGAATGGAATTGATTATCTTGTTGACCTGGCCTCATTCATCTGATAACACTTGCACTGGAAAAAAAAAATCAGTGAAGGTTTTGCTGGGAGCAAAATAACTTACAAAACTCTGTGACTCGCAGAACATTTTTCCTGATTCTGAGTTCTTCTGACCAGGGCCAGATGGAGCTGCATGAGCTTGGTGGCATCAATTCCTGGACCGAGGGTTCTCTGCTTGTGGCCCCTTGTTCCCCAGTGAGCTTGCCAAGGCTGCTTCACTTGGCAGCATCAGGGGAGGGCAAACCCTAGTCAATAAATGGTTTTTAGGTCTCTGCTTGTGTCACATTTGCTAATGTCCCATTGGCCAAAGCAAGTCACATGGCCAAAGCCCCATTCATGGTGAGAAATATTCTCCACCCCTTGATGGAAAAGCTGCAGTCATATTGAATGAAAGCATGCATATAGCGATGGGATGAATTCATTAGCATTTTTTGCAGTCTATCACAACAAATCAAAATGTATTCTTTTTTAATGAAAACATTTGATAAAGCAAAAATGTTTACTGGGATCTTTAAAAAATATTTTTCTAGTTTATTTTAGGAATGCACATTTAACTTTCATTTTTAAAGAAATTTAACAGTAGTTAAGTAATTTTTAAAATAGCTACCTACCCACAATGGTCATAAAAGTAACATTTAAAAAATGACAAAATATAGAAATTGACAGACAAATAAAAATCATCAGTAAACTCAATACTCAGAGATAATATTTTAGTATATTGCTTTCAGTCTTTGTTTTCATATAAAAGCATATATTTTACATGCTTTTACTGTTTACATAATTGACTCTCCTCATGTAACGGTATGTCATGGTTTTTCTATGTCACGAAGAATTCTTCACTCCAATTTATAATAGCTCTGTAGCACGCCATCATTTGAATGCACTATAATTTATTTAGCATAACCTCAAATTATGGGCATTTACGAGGACTTACCAGTAATAATAGTTAATTGTTTTATGAATAAAATTGTTAATTAACAATGACATACTTTTACAGCAACTTACTATGTACCCAGCACCATTCAGAGGGTTTTGAGTATATTGTGCACTCCACAACAACTCCATGGGGCACTGTTGTTACCCTCATTTACAGACAGGGAAACTGAGAAGCAGAGATGAGGTCACCTGTCAGTGGTCCCACCTGTCAGTCAGTGGTCTCACTGCTAGTAATTGCAGGAGTCAGGCAGTTTAGTATCCAAGTCTCTCCTCTTAACTGCTGTATTACACTGCCTCTCACATCATAATTTACAAATAACTTCTTAGGACAAATTCCAATACCCTGAACTGTTGAGTCAAAGGATACATACATATTTAAGGGTTCTGATACAAAGTGTCATATTGCTCTTCCAAAATTGCACCTATTTATACTCTCACTGGCAGGCCTAGGACTAACATTTCCTTATACCCTTCATTTTCTAAACCTTTGCCAGCTTGATGGGTATAAAAAGAGGAGAGGCGCCGGGATTCTATGGGCAATCTCTGTACCTTCTGCTCAATTTTGCTGTAAACCTATAACAGCTCTAAACAAAAAATAATAAAGTGTATTTAAAAAAATTGTTTTTAGGGGCCGGCCGAGTGGCTCAGTTGGTTAAGAGCTCGCTCAAGAGTTTGAGCTCTGAGCCACAGCGGTTCGAGTCCAGCCCAAGCTGAGCAGCTGCTGAGCTGCCAACAGGTAGCAGGATGGCTCAGCTAAAAAAATAAATAAATAAATAAAATTGTTTTTAAAGGGGAGAGACTATCTTAGCATTTAAATTTTGGTAACTTTAGTTCCTAACCAGATTGAGCTTGTTTTCTTTTTCTAAATTGAGTTCTAGACATATAATGTTATATTAGTTTCAGGTGTACAACATAATGATTTGTATATACTGTGAAAGGATCACCACAATAAGTCTAGTTAACATCCATCACCACATATGGTTACAAATTTCTTTTTCTTGTGATGGGAACTTTTAAGATTTACTCTTTTAGCAACTTTCAAATATTATTATTTGATACAGTATTACTAACTATAATCACCATGCTATACATTACATTCCCAGGATTTATTTTGAACTTATGTTCTTATAGCAGACATTTGCATAAACCAACATATGGGGAACTAGGTCAAAATGGAAGGCCAATTCAGGAATTCCCAAAAAGTTGACAGAACACCTGGGTGTCTGTGGACAGTGATGAAAGATGAGGCCTGAAAACCCAGTGTTGCAAAGTATACGTCAGTTGGGTTAGGCAGACAGTAGGAGTGAGTGAAGCACGGTGGGAACCAAGGTGGCAGAAGAGAGCACCTGGCTGCCTAGAGCCCCACTGAATTGCTGTCAAGGGACCCTGGCAATCCACACGTTCATGGGAAACCATTTTCTTCAGTGACTCCCTTCTATGGAGGTCAAACCAAATAGGCCTACCAATCAGATGTGCTTTAGGAGCTGTTTGTAGTCTGGGGACAAGGTTGCAAAACATCCTTATGGGTGTGGTCAGCATTTTGTTATCTTCCTGGCTGGAATGTGATCTATACCAGCAAACTGACGGACCCAGCCAGGGTTACAGTTCTGAGGAGATGGCTGGGGCTTGAGTAGTGACCATCTGAGGCAAAAGAAAAAAACGCCAATCTAGAGTCAAGCTTTTGAGGGGGGAGATAAATGTTAAGCAGGGTCCTGGGGGAGCAGAAGCAGCGATGTAAAATGAGAACTGCGGTGAGGGGTTGGAATTCTAGTAAGGTGGAATGAACACCAGCAGGAAATGTCTGGGATGATACGAGTCTGAATTGCTTTCATGTGTCAGAGCAGATCAGTCGCCGGCTTCTAGATGGCCGCTCACTGCGGCTGCTGGCCGCTCACGCTGGCTGCCAGCTACACACGGTAGCCCATGGCAACTCACTGCAGCCAGTTGCCTGTGACTCACAGCAGCCCAGCTCCAGGTTGAGCTGTTGTTCAGTATCTTAGCTGTAGAGATAAGCTGTAGAGATCACTGGCCCTCATATGTGGGATCCGAACCGGGGCCCTTTGGCATCCCAAGCCAGCTCTTAACCAACGCGCCACTCGGCCGGCCCAGGAAAGATTCTTAAGTAGAGGTGTCTGGGCTGCTAGTAAAAATATCAATAAATATAAACACTTCTGCATACACTAGGCTGAAAATTCCAAGGACATCTCATTCACGGCTTTAACCCCAGCATCTCCTCTAGAACATGGGGGAAACCATTTGGACAAGTGAGTAAATTATTTTGAAACAAAATCAGCCAGTTATTTAGCATGTCCACACTTCTGAGCAATTCACTTAAATTTCCTAGGATCTAGTTTACACAGCTTGGCAATGAGGGGAACATATTAAAATATTAAAACACATTAAAATGTCTAAACTCCCTCTGAGCCTAAAACCCATTCTTTCTTTCCTCATTCCATCTTTTCCTTGTACAACCAAGGAAGAGTCAATTTGTTGGCAGTTATCAGAGGGGCATGAAGAGCTGTCATTTTAAGGATGTTATGCCACTCACCATCTCAGGGACTGCAGAACTCCAAAAAACATCCACAGGAAACAAAACACAGTCTCTTTTAGTATGTTTCATGTGTTAAAAATCCTAAGTGACCATTGGTAGGTGAAAACAACAATGTATCTTTTGATTTCTAAAAGTGACCCCAGTTAACAATGAGACAAAGAGGCTGTAAGTTATTTAACACTGCATTTCCTGGTCATAAGGTAATTTTCCATTTTTTTAATTGTCAAAGCTAATCAACAATGAACAATGTGAATTATTCTTAGAATATTCACAAGCACAATTACTAAATCAGTGAAGCAAGTATGACTTTGATGTATGTAAATAAACTTTAAAAAACATACAAGTGACAAAATGACATTAAAGAAAGTTTTATAAACTTAAAACATTTTTCATTCCATATACAAATATTTGTACATGGTTTTACTAACAATGTACAATTTCATGTTCTCAATGAGGTATGATTTTGCTCCCCAGGGGACATTTAGCAAAATCTGGAAACATTTTTGGTGGTCACAACTGGGAGGGTAGGGTGTGGGCAGGGGAATGGAGGGTTGGGAGGGTGGGACTGCTACTGACATCTAGTGGGCCAGTGATCCTGCTAAACATCCTACACGACACAGAGCAAACCCCACAGCAAAGAATTATCCAACCCAATGTCAACAGTGTCGAGGCTGAGAAACGTGCTTTAGATTAAAGTAAAAGAGCACTGTCTTCTACAGCTATTTTACATCCCCAGGATTTTAATAGAAGGATTGTTTTCAGCCATTTACTGAGTGGTTATGTATGCCAAGCTCTTGTGCTAAGCATACATTATCTTATTTAACACTAACAAAATCCTGTGAGGTTTTGAAGACTAGTACATGATGTCTCAGAGATTACATAACTGTTCGAGGTCACACAGCCAGTAATAGCACAGACAGAGATTTGAAATGCCGACTATCTGACTTCAAAGCCGGTGCGTTTAGTGAGTCCTTATAAATAATGTTATAATGAACATCTTCATATACAGATTTTCACACGTTAAAATTGATTTCCTTAGCTTATTTTGAAACTATTGGTTTGAAGGGCCAAAGGGAATTGGCAATTATGGTGGCTTTTCCTACATGTTTCCAAATTGATTTCCAGAGTTGTACCAATTTACAGCACCACTGTGAATTGTGAGAAAACCCCTTTCAATACACCGACATCAGCACTGACTTTTGACATTTAAAAACAAAGTTCCTTATTTATAAGTTTAAAAGCATATATCTGAGCTTAAATAATAAGCAATTGCCAGAATTTGTTACCAGATACAGGTCTCCCCAAATGAGGGCCCCACTGTGTAAGAAAAATAAGAAGACAATCAAGTCAATATAAATAAAGCTTGCACTTCAAAGAATCATATTCGTTTATTCAACACATTCAGTTATTTGAGTACTAAAGGCTGAGCCCCAAATAAAACATTCCTGGTTACTCTGTATACTTTAACTCAAACCTTTTATTTAAATAAGCCTATGAAGACCAAATGAGAGAATTGGATTTTATAGTTAAAAAATGTTTTCTCTGATAATATGGTGTCTTCTTCTTGCCCCATCCTAGAAAGAATGAAAAGCAGTCCCTTCCTTGGATACCTGTGAATTGAGGGTAGACTTGTACCCATATACTCTACAACTACCCTCCTAGCATCCTGACAATCTATAATAACCATAACAGCAACAACAATAATACAATCATCTAGTCCAGTATTTTTATAATAGTAGTTGTATTACATTAGTGGATCCAGAAATCGTTTCGGTTTTGACTAGAATTTTTAACATGAGACTAGACCAGAAAGTAGCATAAAATAAGCAAGTGTATTGTATGTAATAAGCCTAAGAGTTATTTTGGGAAACTTTTGTTTGCGTGTGTGTGTGTGTGTGTGTGTGTGTGTGTGTGTGTGTGTGATGGTGTAGAATTGTTTTTCTGTGCATTGCAGTCTAAAAGGTTGAAAACCCACTGACCTAATCCACCTCCTTTGTAAGAAAGGTGAGTCTGAGAGATGTTAAATAACGTACTAGGATACACAGCTGGTTAATGACAAAGCTGGATGAGAACTAAGTGCCCCAATTCCTTGGCCAGTGTCTGTTCCATCAGAGGGTTTGCTGGAAGTCAATCTCTGGGAGAAACACAGGAAACAGAGTTGGGCTTAGTAGATGCTTTTATGGAGTAGGAGCAACTGGACGTTGGCCCAAATGAAGGGATCAGTAGCTTTGGGGTCTCCATGTATTGTAACCCAAGCTAATTAACTTATTGAACACTGGGCGCACTATGCATTTAGGCTAGTCAATCTTTTGCTTGTCGTTATCTCTTCAAAATAGTAACCAAGTTATGCCTACACAGTGTTCTAATTGAGCTGTCACCAGAAGTCGACCGTTTATCTCCTCCCTAAGCTGGTTGTACCAGGGAGGACAAATGTGCAGAATAAAGTGACTGATAGCCGTTTAGGCTGTTGCCATCGGGCATACTGATACAGGTTGGCCCTAGCTAAAAAGATAGAAGAAATACATTTTGATACTGAGAAGTAGAACATTATTATTCCTTAAATATGGTGGCCTATTGGGAACCCAAGGCAGCAACCAGGCCAGTCTGATCCACATAGGAGCTAAGTGTCCTCACCACCAGCACCAAAGACTAAGTCGATGGGAAGCCCACGTGTGCCACACTCATTCATTCCATTACCACTGATCCAGTATCTCCTATGGGCTGTGATGCTAAGGGCCCCGTGAGGACTGGCCCTCTGGTCAACAAGTCCTTCCCTACAACAGATGAGCTGATTGTCTTTAAGGAGGTGATTTGAGAGGTCTACTAAAATGCAAATATATTCCCCCAGTTGGGGCAAGTTTGTTACATTAACCGAAGGCTATAAA
This sequence comes from Hipposideros armiger, assembly GCF_001890085.2. Lineage (NCBI taxonomy): Eukaryota > Metazoa > Chordata > Mammalia > Chiroptera > Hipposideridae > Hipposideros > Hipposideros armiger. The sequence continues at coordinate 166,632 of NW_017732788.1, read as the reverse complement.
GGCATTTGCAGATTTTTTTTTTCCTTAAAGATTTTTATTGGCGAATTGGGGGATGGGAACAGCGCTGGGGAATTGGGGGAAGAGGAACAGACAAGTTGCTGTTGTTTTGTTCTTCAGTCTAGTTGTGGAGGATGTTGCTTCACTGGCCCAAGTTGGCACCATCATTGCGCTCTTCCCTGGCGAGGCAGATCAGTCACCGGCTTCTGGACGGCCACTCACGGTCGGCTGCTGGCCGCTCACGCTGGCTGCTGGTTACACACGGTAGCCCATGGGAACCCACTGCAGCAGGGGCTGTAGGCTACGCCGTTGCCGGCAACTCACGCATCTTAGCTGTAGAGGGCAATGTCACTGGCCCTCATATGAGGGATCCGAACCGGGGCCCTCTGGTGTCCCAAGCCAGCTCTTAACCAACGCGCCACTCGGCAGCCCTACAGATTTCTTAATAAGAGCAGAATTTGAGGGAGAATAGGAGAGTAAGTGAGTCTAACTCGGAAAGTTGATGAAGGCTGAAGGGAGGACTTAAAGGAGAGGAGAAAAAGAAGCTGTGTCTTGTCATAGTGTTGATGATAGCCCAGAGCTTCTCAGACTTGATCGGGTCTAGGCATCCTCTGGGGAGCTTGTGAAGATGCTGACTTGGTGCAGGAGGTCTGGGAGGGGCCTGAGATTCTGCATTTCTAACAAGCTCTTGGGTGATGCTCACAGTCCAAGAAACACACTGGAAAAGCAAGGCTTTCTGTCCATTTCTGCCAGATATTTCTGTGCCTCAGAATTCTTTTCAAAAAGAGACATAGTAGAAATCAACTTTGTGTTTGCCCTTCTCCCTGCTTCTGCTTTTTAAAATGCCATTTTTTATGCAGAAGCATGAATAATAGTTGGACAGATGTATTTGAGATTTGTCATCAAACAGAAATTATATATGGTGAGGTTTGAAATTTTATTAGCAGGAAGTTAATAGATGCCATGTGTTTATTTTAAAGACAACAGTAATTATAAATGTCACGATCTTATCTCTAGAATAATGGGATGTGATTCTGAGTAACAGTCAGTTTGTGATGATCAATGTTAATGAGAATGAAAGAGGAAGAAAAATCTCTTGTCCTTTTAAACATGTAATCATTTAAAGGTGGATAAGGAACTTGTCACCATGGCAATATTTTATTCACAGTTTTTCTGCTGTAGTTATTTAATCAAAATATTAATCTAGTCTTGCTGACATGAGTAAATATATCAGATTTTCTCTGCTTTCCAGGCTGCCCTCTCCCCACCCCCCAAGTTAACCAGGCAACTTTTATTCTAAATTCTTTTAAAATGTGTGCTGAAAACAAAATAAAGAAGCTTCTTTTTGGATCAACAAGCACTAAAATAAAATTTAAAGCATTACATGCAAATTAAAGCAATAGGGAGAAATATGGCTTAATAATAGTGTTTTTCTTGAATATCCAACATTTTAAGGGAAGTTTTCAAGTTTAGCAGCAAGAAAAGAAGAATCTTGCCTGATACAGAGTCCTTAGGGGTAAGTAAAGACTCATGCTATTTACAGGAAAGCTGTGCAAGATTTAATTTTAGTTGGGAAACCTTGGTACAATTCTTGATTTAGATCATTGTATTATTATCATGTGACATCAGGGCAAAAGTACAGAGGTTTTTCGTCTAAAAACGCACAAGGTTTTATTAATGTTTTTAAAGAAGAAAAAATTTTATGTGCCTAATTCAATTAAATTTCTTTAAAAGCATTAGTCTTGTCCAATCTTTTTTCTTATTAAAAAAATATCCATCGTCTTGGGTAATCTTTCACTGTTAAAGACCCTTGTGATTACATTGGGCCCACTTGGATAATTCAGGACACCCTCCCTATTTCCCTATTTCACTGTCAGCTGATTAGCAACTTTAACTCCCCTTTTCCATGTAAAGCATAGCATATTCTCCGGTTCCAGGGATTAAGATACAAACTTCTTTGAATGTATGTTGAGAGGGAGAGGGGCCATTAGTCTGTCTACCACAGTATTTGGAAATGTTGGAAGACTTTTTTGATTATCACAATTGGAGGAAATGTATCACTGGCATATAGTGGTTGGGGGCCCAGGGTGCTGCTAAACATGATACAATGCACAGGACAGGACCTGAAATAAGGAATTAATAATGTTGGGCCGGCCAAGTGGCTCAGTTGGTTGAGTTGGCTTAAGAGCACGAGCTCTGAGCAACAGGGCCGTCAGTTCGATTCCCACATGGGCCAGTGACGCTGTGCCCAAGCTGAACTGTCGCTGAGCTGCCAACAGGTGGCAGGATGGCCCAGCTGATGTAACAACAAGAGTTCCTGTTTTATGGTGGGCTATGCTCACCCGCAACTAAGACTGAACTGTACACTTTGAGCTGAGCTGCCGCCCGATGGCTCAGTGGATAGCGCATGTACTTTTTAACAACAAGGCTGCTGAACTCGGCACCTTGAGCTGAACTGCCGCCCGGATGGCTCAGTGGATAGAGTGTACGCTCTTAACAACAAGGCTGCTGGTTCAACTCCCGCATGGGATGGTGGCTATGCCCACCCGCAACTGAGATTGAACACAGCACCTTGAGCTTAGAGGCCACAAGCTGCCACCAGTCAATGGCGACTGGCACCCTCCACAACGAAGACTGAAGAACAACAACTTGGCTGGTCCCCTTCCCCAATTCCCCAACACCGTCCCCCTCCCCCAATTCACCAATAAAATCTTAAAAAAAAAAAAAGGAATTAATAATGTCAAGCTAGAGACACCTTGGCTTAGCAAGATAACAACTTAAAATTCCCCTCTGCCCCTAATTCTTTACATTTCAAAGGTGAATTAGATAATATACTAATTAGGTAATGGGTCAGCAACAGCATTTGGTAAAGAACAGCTGAAAGAAATAGAGAAGATGAGTGGATCAGTTTATACCAGTCTTCTAGGAAAAATTCAAAGCTCAAAACCTACTGCTTGGAGTAAGACAATTCATCATCTTCGCTCGGTGATCAGGAAGCACGTCTAGTTTCTTTCTGTCCCCAGTTCCTAGCATAGTGCTTGTCAATACCAAATGCTCAAGAAGTACTTTAACAGATAAAAAGTAGAGTGTGTTAAAGGGTTTGTTTATGAGTTTCATATGTAGTGAATAAGATGTTCCCCTTCTGTATACCTAATATTGCAACTTCATATAAGAGCAATCCTGGGATCTCACATATGAGCACTAAGAACCCGGAGTAGCCTGTTTCCTGACCTTGTACTTTAAGATAGATGTCATTTGGAAACTTCTAAAAAAATGTAGTGTTAAGATTGAAAGTAAATTTAATTAAAGGCCATTGAGAGACCAGAAGTCCCCAGCTTTCTCTTCTGCATTATGATTTTACACTATGGTATGTTTTAGCTCTACTTTTCAGGCTTGGTCACACACTATGAAAAAAAAAATCAACAAATTATTTTTACTGGTGGCACGGCGAGGCTCATAACCACCAACTATTTAAACCATAAGCTCTGGGGTCTTGCACCAATGATGACAAACCTGATGTGAAAGATAATATACTGAATGGAAATAAGCATGAGTTGGAGGGCTAATTGATGAAATCGATACCCTTTTCTCTTGGTTCTCATTTCTGCTTTTCTTCTTTATCAACATTGCAGGTGTCCCTGGCGCCATGCCAAATGCATCATGGACTGGGAACCTCAGAGCTATAAAGTGGATTGACATGGAAGATAAACACGGAGGCTGCCATGGTGAGGCACTCATTTTGCATTTTGAGGCCACGCTGCTTGTTAGTGTCGGCGTAAAGGTAGTTGTGGAATAACAGGGTTTTCATGGAGAGAACTGCTGGTATATTTAGACTGATCTGTGAGTTATTCTATAAGGTAGCTGGAGACTTTAAGACACAGGCCTTGAAAAGTAAATTTAAGCATCACATAGACCTTCTCCAGCTCATAGTTACCTAGGGAGATGTTGAGGTAGGTTCAGATTATAATGGTACTTTCTTCTTGCTAGTTTCTGCTTTCTTATTCTTCCTTTCTGTTCTTTTTGCGAGTGGAGCGGGTAGAAGGGGAAAGTGGTCAGGGTGTTGTCATGTCCTTACCACGGAGCGAGCTGGACACCCACCCTTCATGTCAGTCTCTACTCCCTCCACGGACTGGCTTCCGGTTTGGAGTGTTTGCTGCGCTTCTGGCGTGGTGGCAGGTGACGCTAACAAGAGAAATTTCTTCTCCAGTGAACAAAAACTAGAAACCCTAAGGAGTTTCATTTCTATAGAACCTCATGAAGAAGGGTCTTTTTTTATTTATTTTAAAATCAGTCCTGGTATACATTTTATTCAAACTATTGCCTGGTACCTAGTGGACAGGTGTATTTGTTTGCTAAGGCTAACATAGCAAAGTCCCACAGACTGGGTGGCTTACACAAAGGAAATTTATTTCCTCACTGTCCTGGAGGCTGGGAGTCCAAGATCAAGGTGTCAGCAGGTTTGGTTTCTTCTGAGGCCTGTCTCCTGGGCCTGTAGGTGGCCGTCTTCTCCACGTGTCCTCACATGGTCTGCCCTTTCTGTGCATCTGTGTCCTAATCTCTTCTTATAAGGACACCAGTCATATTGGATGAGGGCCCACCCTAATGATCCCATTTTAACTTAATTACCTCTGTTGAGGCTCTCTATCAAATACAGCCACAGTTTGAGGTACTGGGGGTTAGGACTTCAACATGTGAATTTAGAAGGGAGACAGTTCAGCCTATAATAGCACACAATTAATATTTATTCAGTGAGTGAGTGATTAGGTGAACGAATGAGTGCGTGAATATGGGAGTTTGACCTTTTTCTCTGCAGTAACAAGGCTTTGCCTCCTTCACTCCACTCTTCTACTCAATCTATGGCTTCACTCATTGGTCCGTCTTGTCTACGCCTAATGTTTCAGATGAAAACCTCCAGACGGCTACTTTTCTACAGCTCTCTACTACACTCAATCACCTTCTTGTGTTTTTCTCTTGACGGTCCCCTCTCATTGTGGATGGCAACATCCTCATGTCACTGTACAGAAATTTCAATGTATTCTGAAGCATATTCGTATTTTTATCTTAACCAGCCCACATTTTCTCCAAGGGACAGCTCATGCCACCTGCCTGCATTCTTATCATGGCTTGCCCTCCTCCTGGAAGGAGGACGATGAAGAGGAGGTTGCTTTGCTCTTTGACCTTCTGGTCTTCTTTAGAAAACAGACCATCACCATCAGTCAGGGTCCCAATATTTGAAACACGTCATTTTCTCCACGTCCTTCCATAACCCCTGTCACCTCCGTCTCTCCTCTGATCTGCTTCTCTAGCTCCTCTTCAGCAGCAACAGCCAGAAAACAGACCCGTGTGACGTCATTCCTTTGTAGCTCTAGCCCTCCTCCTTTACCACAGAAGCTCTCATTCTGCTGTGGAGCAGCCACCCCCACCCCCAATTAGAGCCTTACCTCTGCCTCCTTGTCATCACCTCCATCCAGGCCCTATCCCAGTAGAGAAGGTATAGGCTAGTCAGGTTTGCCTTTTTGTAGGAACGTTTACTGATCACATGACAGGTGTGGCCCATGACAGTATCCCCTCACCAGGAACCTACATGGGGTACAAAGCTTGGGTAGCTCAAGCCCCTCTCAGACAAATGTCTCATTTTTTTCTCTCTTGGTACCTGTTACACCAATGAACATCAGAAAGCCTTACCAGGTTCAGAGCATAACAATTGTTTGTCCCCCCTACCCCACCTCCCAAAACCACTGTAGAGGGAAAAGAAAAAGACATAATCCAGAGGAAGTATTGGGTTCTCGGAAAACTCATGACATATTTTTTTCTATGTTTTTCTTTACAAAAGTGCGTCATTACTTTTCCAACAACCCAATAGAACATTGCACTCCAAACCAAGTTAGTAATACAACCTGGACCTTTCCCCCTTGGCAGTGAGTGATAGGATTTGTTCCAAACCTGTGTGTGTGTGTACCTGCTTTCTAAGCCCTCTTAGCACTTAGAATCACTGAGCACCATTCTAGCTCTATGGTCTTGAACTTAGAGCTCCCCTCTCTGATTACAATCTCTTTGTCACACTACTAATTTCCTTCACCATTTTATATACTATATTTATTTACTGTCTTTCTTCCAAGAATAGGAGAGAAGCTCCAAGAGGGCTAGGATTTTTTACCAAATTGTTCACTGCCAAATCCCCACACCTAAAATATATTGTTGTTGTTTTAAATGTGTTTGCTTTTTTTAAATTGGGGTTTCCAGAGGTTCAACTTTTGCAGCTTCTTCCTTTTACTAGTTTTCTTCTCAGGATGCCTTGTCCAGCCTGTGCACCCTATCAGCCCTTTCGTGCTAACATTTTAGATTCCCTTACCATCTGACCCTACAAGACTGATTTCTATGCTTAATCATTACCACCATCTGCTTTCTGCCATTTGTGTTTTCCCAAGCAGAGCATTGCTGGAGAGTGGTTACAGAGCTATTCTAAACCCACGTATTATAGGGACCGGCCATCTAACTTCAGCTGGATGCTCCTGGCTGCCTACTTATTATTTACCTCATTATTTTCCTGGTGCCCATCCCAGCATACACCTTTTCAGCTTTCCTGCTCACGTTTAAGCTCTCAATCTTATGCTAAAACAGCCTTTCCACTCTCAAAAGATGATAATTAAACTCTAGGGAGAACTTTCAAGACATTTGATCAAAATCCCCTTATCAATTCCTTTTTCATGTCATCCCATCCCTCCATCTTAAAGTATTTTGGACACATTCTCTCATTGTTCCTTCCTGTTTCAAGAGAAAAGTTTCCCATCCTCACAACCAAGGTCACCATCTGTGGTCTCAGTTATGTATGGGTCTCCCTAACTTGTCCCCTTGCTCTCTTGTATTTGCATTCTCAGCGTTTTCCCCTCTGCTGGTTCTTTTTTTCCTCTCTGCAAGTATGGACTTATTACCTCTGTCCTGGAGACCATGTTGTCCATGCACCCTCTCCTTGATCCAGACTGAAATATTTTCTCTTGTTCATTTCCATTTTCTTAAGCATGGGCATGCCGCCTATGCATTCAGTTCTTTCCAGCACCAAGTTATTCTTAAACTTTCACCCCGTTATTCTTTAACTTCCCATAAATCTGGCTTTCCCCCACAGTGATTTCACTTTCTATTGTACTTCCTCTCAGCCATGTTGAAATAATCATCAAATTCTCTCAGTTTTTCCTTATAGGCTCTAATATTCTTCTCTTCCCACTCATGGCAACCATTAACTGAACAAGCTCTCTGGTTTACATTAAGTTTTTACTACAGTCTTTTTATTGATGTCTAATGTACCCTGCAAAGTTCTGCAAAATTAAGCTTGCTAACATCAATTTTATCATTTGATTCTTCTATTCAAAAATCTTCAAAGACTCTCTATAATTATGGGATAAATTTTAAGCCAGTCGTCCATAGTAATTCTACTACTGTATGCCAAGCAACCTCTGGAAAAGAGTTATGACTTCTTACCATTTTTGTTTCTAACTCCTTCCCCCAAAAAAACTCCGTATTCTAGCAGAAAATTCCCATCTCTACATTTTTTCTAGTGGCATTTTACCTGATGCTTGCTAACTTCACCCATTCACTAACTCTCTACTCATCTTTCCTCAATCCTTTTATTCAACAATTTTTCACTTAACATTTAATATTTATCAGGCACTGTTCTAGATGCCAGGGACACAGAAGTGAACGATATGACAATATGGTCTCAAAATTCAGCTCTTCTGAAGTTTATATTCTAATCTGGGGAGAAAGACAATAAACAGTTGTCTGGAAAGAAAGGCAAAATATTATTTTCCTTCATAATATATATATATACAGAGGGTGCCAAAAGAATGTATACACATTTTAAGAAAGGAAAAAACTGTATTAAAATTACGCTGATGGTAACCACTTTGGGCACCTTTTGTAATTGCAGAAGTCAAACGTGACGTGTTCATCTTTTGTTATCGGTATATGTTGAGTACTACAATTTTAATACAGTTTTTTCCTTTCTTAAAATGGGTATACATTTTCTTGGCACCCTCTATGTGTGTGTGTGTGTGTGTGTGTGTGTGTGTGTGTGTATGTATATATACACATATATATGTATATATATATATATATATATATATATATATAATAAGTGCCCCACCCAAAAAAATGAATTAGGGAAGGAGGAAAGGAGGCCAAAGAAAGCCTTGTTGAAAAGATGGCCTTGAAGCAGAGACCTGGGGCGGCCCAGGAGAGAACCTGAGAATGGCTGGTGGAAGGCGAAGGTGCAGGGGAGGAAGAGCAAATGTATTATAGATTCTCAAGTAGAGCGTGCCAGGGGCGCTTAGGACTAGCACAGACGACAGTGGCCAGAATGAATGAGCAAGGGCTCTTAAGGGGTATAAGTGAATGAGCAAGTGTTGGGAGGTAAGTCCAGGTTACAAGGGGCCAAACTCTGAGGAGTCCTGAATGCCATTGCTAGGATTCTGGCTTTTACTCCACATGAGATGAGGGGCCATTAGAGGGTTTTGAGCAGATGAGACATGTTCTGCTTACATTTAAAACAATTACTCTGATTGTTGTTCTGTGAATATACTAACAGGCAAAAGTGAAGGCAATGGAAACCAGTTAGTGTGGAAACCAGACAGGAAGATGGGGGTGGCTTGGACCAGAATGGTAGCTGTGGAGGTGGTGGAAAGTTGTCAAATTCTATGAATAGTTTGAAGGGTGAGCAGACAGAATTGCTGGCAGATTGGATGTGTGGTATAAGAGAGAGGGAAGTAGTGCCGAGGGCACTGAAGAATCAAATTGCCGTGGGTTCTGATGGGGAAGACTTGGAGAGGATTAAGGAGTTCAGTGCTGACGTGATATTGGTTGGTTTTATTACTCATCTCAGCAAACATATAAAGTAGGCACTTGGATAGACTAGGCCAGAGCTCAGGGGAGAGAACTGACCAGTGTAGCCCATAAAAACCTCCCCCACCTGTACACTTCTAGAACTTTTCATCTGTAACTCTGATTTGATAATACATGAATTGTCTCGTGATGCCTAGTGTGTTCTTACTTTGTATTACTTAACTCTCATTTTCTTCAAATCCATATTTGTACCCTTTGTCTTCACTTCCCTGTGGGCTGGGCCTACACCATCGTATTTCCTTAGACTCTCATAGCACGTGGCAGAGTTTGACTACTCAGTAGTCAGGCAGTAACTACCACTGTGCAAGTTCACTACCCCTGACTTTGGAACACAAGCATGTTTTGACTGTTTCTTGTTCTCGCCTTTGCAGGCCACTATGTACACGGCATTTGCATCTATGGAAATGGAGATTTAAAGTGGTTGATTAATTCGCCAAGCCTTTTTGCTAACAAGTTTGAGCTTACTACGTACCCCCTTACTGTGGAATGCCTAGAACTGAGACTCCGAGAAAGAACCCTAAATCAGAGTGAAACTGCAATACAGCCCAGTTGGTATTTTTGATCGACTGCAACTCATGACTGAAGGAACATAGGTAGCAGTTGGGAAGAAGAGCCTTTCTTTGTGAGAGAACTTTGCCTTGGGTCCCAGCTTCAGGACTGAAGTGACGGCTTCAGGAACTGGCTACACTATTGTATGTTGAAAGATCCACCGGACACTGTGAAGTATGTTACCAGGATGGCTTCACAGAGCAATCCTAGTACTTGGGCCACTCTGGCCATTTCCTGACGTCACCTCTATGTCAGTTTCTTGTTCTGATCAATAGTCAGTGTAACTGTCGCCAGATCTTTGTGCTCGATTCTCATCATGTATAAATGTTCAAATGAAAAGGAGAATTGTAGATAATGTGATTTAGGGAATAAGAACTGGGTTTCTTTGAAGAGGGAATCTCCTATAACAGATCTATAGCCGTATATTCATGGACACCACTTTTCTTGGCTTAACCGCACAGATATGCAAGCAGCTTTCTGGTAACTCATCCGTCTCCTTTAAAACTTGAGCTACTAGAATTGAGAACTAGATCTTGTTCCTGAGTTTCGACACTTAACATTTTCAGTTACTCGTCTAAAGTTCAGTGTAGAATATACAGGATGTGCTTTATGACAGCAGTCACTGCCTGCTGCTTCAGGAAAAGGACCCTGGGGAAACAGAGCGTTTTTTATTATGTCGGATGTGCTCTGATCCCTCTATCAGTTTTCATTGAGAACGCTGAAAAGTTCTCTCAGAAGGAAGGTATTCCTAGAAGTGAGGTGGTATTATTGCATGGATCTAGTCTCAAGTTTCTAACACCTCAGAATGAATCACTTTCCTCTCCTGTCACCACCCTTCAGCCCAACCAAAGTTACCTTACTTGCAAAATGGAGACCGAATTCTATCCCGTGAGGCAAGGCTTTTCACAGCTCCATAATGTTCTCTGAGTGGCTTGATAATGCCTGGTGCTGATAAGAATGCCTAGATTTTTAAGAGCTTTCAGTTGTGGCTAAGCATCTCTGTCATTATCCCTTGTCCATCACTCATCCAGTTCATTCCGGATGCAGTCAATAAATATTTCTTGAGTGTCTGTTATACACCAGACATGTGCTGAGACTAGCAGGAAAAGGAAGACAAGCTTTTTTACTCTAAAAATCTTGGTAATAATGTTAACATTGGAAAGGCTGCTCTAGAGAACCTTAGAGATTGGTTCTATTTTAACACATTCATATGTAGGATGTGTAGATTGTGATGTTGGGCCAGAGATCTCAGTAATTACAAATTGAGGTTAAAATCAAATTATCCTAGAGAGAGAAGGGAAGGAGGAGACAGAAGCTAAAGCCTGGTGTGTTCTCAGCATTCTGCTAGCTCACTACATTCAAACTTCACAACACTCTTATGATCCTCATTATTATCCCTGTTTTGCAAATGAAGTAAGTGAGGCTAGAGAAGTTGTTACCAAGCATTAGGAAACAAGTTCTCTGTCTGACAATTGAAACTCTCCTACTGGTCTTAGTTCATTTCCTGCGGTGGAATATTAGAGAAGGCAAAATAAAGTCATATTTAGCATACCCAAGAAATTGGGAATTAAGAATGGTCTCAGTGTTACTATTGAGGAAAAAGTCCTGGTCACCTCAGAAAAATGTGAAGTCTACTTTTGTTTTCCTCTAATCCATTGAGTTCCTTAATATTTATTTATTCAAATGAAAAACAGTTACTATGACTAATGATGCATTTAATCAACACATTTCTTTTCTTTTTTTCTGTAATTGTGCTCATTGAATGTTAATCATATTTAAAGGGAATGACTTTAAAATAAAACCTTTTTTTTTTTTTCCTGCTACTGAAAAAGATGGAACTGTGTTGGGTGGTAAAGGGCCCAAGGGTAGGGGACACACCAAGAGCTAATGGCAGAGTCTAAAAATCATCATTTTTCAACGTATTTAAATGACACCACCTGTGAAGAAGAAATGTTTTACACTGAATCTTTCGCATGTAGAATGAAAAATGTTTTGGAATAGAAGATGTTTACATGTCCGTTGCTGGTCATCCCTCCTATGTCTTAAAATACTTTAGTATTGAAAGAGTGTACTGTTTGGGCTAGTAGGTTTTAGCTAGCCCTTGGAGATGCCCTGAAACTACTGAATCTGTCTTTGTTTTTGATGATGTTCCATATTGTTTTCTTGGAAATAAATTAATATATTGTTTTCCACCTTTGGGGCTGTAGTGTATTTTTATTTGATGGTTGGTTAATATGCACTAAAGAGCATGTTTAACAAGGTGATTCTCCTAGCATTAAAAAAAAATACAAATAAGCACATTAATAGATACACACATACCTATTTTTAAAAAGTCCATCCACTGAAAAGTAATTAAACTTTCCCTTTTTGGGGTTTTGGGAAGAGTTCTGAGAACAATAGGGAAGAGAATATAATGGAAAATCTGTTTTATTTAAATTGGGTATAACTTTTAAAAGTTGGGTTAGGAATAAATTATGTTTCTGTATTTGCTTGCTTTATTCATTTTTAAAAAAATCAAGATACAATTTAGGAAAAGTTAGTAACTTGTGTTACTATGATCATAATTGCTTGATTATCAGATGACAAAGATTTGGAGAAGCCTTTCAGTGCTAAGTTTTGCTAAATAAATATTGCCCCTACTAGACAAATGGAAAATGGTAGAAACACAAAGGGAAAAAATTCACTTAAAGGACATCTTATGCACCATTTTTTTTAAATAAAAAATATTTTAAAACTAAAGTGAGGAACATTTCTAACTACACAAATAATAACAAATATATCCTTATGAAAATAGAAAGAATATAGAGAATATAGAATAAAAAGTGAATTAATACAGAAGGCTATGGAATAAAAAGTGAACTTTCTCCAGAGGTAACCACTTATTTGGTGTGTATTTCTGAGTGCCTTTTCAACACAGTGATTATATATATATATATATATATATATATATATATATATATATATATATATACACTTGTATCCTACAGCAGGGCTGTCTGATAGAATTTCTTCAATGATGAAAATATTTCACACCTGTGCTGTCCAAAAATGATAACCACCTATTGAGCACTTGAAATGTGACTAGTATGACTGAGTAAATGTTATTTATAATTTTATTTAGCTTTAACTAATTTAAATAGCCACATGTGACTGACTGATGACTGCTGTACAGCACCGTTCTATAGGTATACATGTTATGTATAGTGCTTGGGTACACAGGAGAAATACAAACCACTGACTTTTAAAAAAATTAGTTGATCAGACAGGTATATAATAGAATTTATATCTTTTTACAACTTGCTTTTCTGGGCCCTTTAAAAACCAACTCTTAATTGTAGAATAGCTTTAGTTTTACAGAAAAATTTCAGGTAGTACCGAGTTCCCATACGCTCTCTACTCAATTTCCTCTATAATCAACATGGTATATTAGTATGGCACTTTTGTTATAATTAGTGACCCAATATTGATACATTATTGCTATTATCTAATATTCATACTTCATTTAGATTTCCTTAATTTTTACTTAATCCCCCCACTTTCCCCAGGATTCCATCCAGGGTACCACATTACATTTAGTCATCATATCTCCACAGGCTTCTCTGGGCTGTGACTGTTGCTGAGACTTCCCTTGTTTTTGATAACCTTGACAATTTTGAGGGGTACGGGTCGGGTATTTTGAAAAGTGTCTCCCAAGTGGTTCTATCTGATGTTTTCCTCAAGATCAGATTGGATTTTGTGGTTTGGAGGAGGAAGACCACAGAAGGAAAGTACCATTTTTCATCACGTCATATCAAACGTACATACTACCAACATGATTTACCACAGCTGATGCTGACCTTGGATCACCTGTCTTAAGCAGTGTTTGTCAGGATTTTCTACTGTAAAGGCTCTTTTTTCGCCTTTTCATATAGTACTCTTTAGAAGGAAGTCACTATTGACAATTCACACGTAAGGAGTAAGGAATTATGCTCCCCCTCCTTTAGAGCAGAGTATCTAATTAAATTATTTGGAATTCTTGTTTACAGGAGATTTGTTTCTTTTCCCCAATGCATTTATTTATTTATTTGTATCAATATGGACTCATGGATATTTATTTTATACTCTGGGTTATAATCCAATACTATTTTTTTCTCAAAGTGCTCCAGCTTTGGCCTTGGGTATCTCTTTCAGTTGGCTCCTGAGTCTCTGACACACCCCCATCACTGTGGGGGTTTTTTAACGCTTTTTTATTTTCTGATACTACAAGATGCTCCACTTGAGCACCTCTCTCTCTCTCTCTCTTTTAAATTTTATTGGGGAATTGGAGAAGGGGAACAGCCAAGTTGTTGTCCTTCAATCTTAGTTGTGGAGGGCGCAGCTAGCACAGCTCTGAGTCCAGTCGCCATCCGGCTGCCCATCTGTAGCTCATGGCCACTCAGCTCAATGTGTCGTGCTCAATCTTAGGTGCGGGTGGGCATAGCCCACCATCCCATGTGGGAGTCGAACTGGAAACCTTGTTGCTAAGAGTGCACACTCTAACCACTGAACCATCCAGCTGCCCATTGGCAGCCCAGGGCAGCTCAGCTCAAGGTGTCATGTTCAATCTTAGTTGTGGATGGGTGTAGCCCACCATCCCATTCGGGAGTCCAACTGGCAACCTTGTTGTTAGGAGCATGTGCTCTCACCAGCTTAGCCATCCTGCCACCTGTTGGCAGCTCAGCGGTAGCTCAGCTCAGGCGCAGCTCATTGGCCCATGTGGGAATCGAACCGGCGACCCTGTTGCTCAGAGCTCGTGCTCTTAACCAACTGAGTCACTCGGCTGGCTCCACTTGAGCATCTCTTGCTATTCTCTTATTCAGTCTTGAGGATAAATGACAAGTACAGTAGCCATGGCCTGAGAAGTACATGGTGATCAGAGGCTCAGAACCTCAGATGAGGGTCTGGGTCACCTCACCAAGTAAGCCATCTGGACTAGCAGAGGTGCCAGGGAAGGATAAGGGGACTCTGAAATGGAGAGAAAAGGAGATACTGTGTATCAGTTATGGCTTCAAGACCACTTGCAATGGTAGAAGCTGTAGGCCATTCCACTAATCTTCCTTTTGTAATTTTTCCCCAAAGAAAGATCCCAGATCTTGGAGGAGCTGCTCTTTAAACTTAAAGGTAGAAATTGATTGAAGCTGCTCAAATGTAGGTGCTGCACTGCACAAATGGGATCTCTCCAGGGCCTAAGCCATCAGCCTTCTGTAAGAATTTACTCTCAGACTCAACCAAGGTCACATCCCCTGTGGGGTCAGCCTGCATCCAATGCCTGAATGATTTGGGGCTATTAAGGCCCAATGTCCTCACTTTAAGTTGGGCCCATTGCAGCTTATGAGCTCTCTGTGGGGTGGGCTGAGGCCTTATCATGATTGCATGGCAACACAACCTTTCTACTCAGTCCTGATTTCTTCTCTTCTCACATGAGTATTGAATCTAAAGTGCTCCCTTGCCCATTAAGCTCCATTTTAGAGCTTGATTTTGGAGAACCTTACCTATAACAGGTTTTTCACCCAAAGATGATACAAAAATTCACCTATATTTCCTTCTTTAATTTTCATAGTTTATTTCCACTTATGTTTAACTTTTTAGCATTCACACCATCTATAACTTATTTTGTCATATATTTCAGGTAGGGAGCTAAATTTTTAACTCTGTATGGAAAGCCAGTTATCCCAATACCATGTTTTCTTTTTTTTTTTAAGATTTTATTGGGGAGTTGGGGAACAGCATGGGGGAATCCGGGAAGGAGGACCGACAAGTTGCTGTCCTTTTGTTCTTCAGTCTAGTTGTGGAGGATGTCGCTTCACTGGCCCATGTTGGTATTATCATTGCGCTTTTCCCGAGTGAGGCAGATCAGTCACCAGCCACTGGACGGCCACTCATGGATTCTCTTGGCAGCTCACGCCGGATGCCAGCCACTCGGTAGCTTTATGGCAGCCCAGCTCCAGGTCGAGCTGTTGTTCACCATCTTAGCAGTAGAGGACACAGTGTCACTGGCCCTAATGTGGGATCCTAATGCTGCTCAGAGCTGGTGTCCCAAGTCAGCTCTTAACCAAAGTGCCACTTGGCTGGCCCACCATGTTTTCTTTATTGAATTGAAATGCCAACATGATCATGTTCTAAATTCACATATATTTATACGTCTTTTTCCAGACTCTATTCTGTACTATTGACCTTTTGGTCTATTCATGTGCCAAAACCATATTTTAAAAATTACTATAGATCTCTGATATGTGGCAAGACAAAGGATCTCTTACTGTTCTTTTTCAACATTTTCTTGACTATTTTTGCTCGTTTAATTTTAGACAAATGTTAGAAACAGCTTATTAAATTTCTTGAAAAATCCCATTGGAATTTTGATGGAATTTGTAAAAAATTCATATTGGTTAATTTTAGGGTAATTAAACCTCGACAACATCGAGCTGTCAATATGTCTATTTATTCAGGTCCTCACTTATGTCCTTCACTAATGCAATTTTTCTTGTGTAAGTCTTGCACGTCATGTTGTTTATTGTCATGTATTTTATAGAGTTCTTTGTGTTTATTGGGAATGGGATTTTTAAAGACTATTTCTAGTTTACTATTGATAGTGTAAATAAAAACAATTGGTTTTGATCCTGTATGTGGTTTTCATTAAAATTTTTCGTGATTTCTAATAGTTTCTTAATGTTTTACATCTCACATTTTCTGGTACTTATCTATAAATAAGTTTTGCCTTTTCCTTCCCAATATTTAGTCATTTTATTTCTTTTTCCTGTCTTCTTACATTGGCATAAATTTGCAATACAATTTTAAGTGGTAGCAATGATAGCAGCTATCCTTGAGTTGTTTTCAACGTTGTAGGGCATGTTTAACTTCTGCATGGTGTTGGAAGTTTGATGTAGGTTTCTGGTAAATACCTTTTATTGAGTTAAGAATCAGAATACCAGAAAATAAATATAAATCAAAATATATTATGATTCTATATTTTTAAAGTCCTGTTGTTATCTCTTTTTTATTGCTTGATGGAATTATGGGTGATTTTGGTTTTTAAATTTTTCTTTGCACATGTTTCTTCAGAAAGCGAAAGGAAAAGGTCACAACTCCTAATCTCTTTAAACACTAAGAATGTAGTTTAGCAGTCTCTGTCAAGTGGGAAACTGGAGCAGACTTGAACAGACTTGGCAAACAGTTGGGAGTTTGGCAGAATGCCTGAGGGGAAGATTCCCATGGTAACTACCCCCTCTTCTGCTCTCTTTTCCATGAGGAACACCTACAAGCTTTGGAAGTGATGGGCCTCCCTCGTGGAAGATTAACCTTGACTAGTCCTGTTGGGAGCCCAGGAAGAATGACCTACCTCTTGGGAAAGATCCTGAGGGCTGTATTAGATGGGTGGGCTGAATAATCTAATAGTAAAAGGTTGTTAAGAAAAGAAAACAAAATTCATAAACTGATGGCCAGCATCAAGTGTCAAACTGTAGAAGTGAATCTCAGGCATAATGTGATCAGGAATTGAGGATATTAGGGAAAATAGTTGAAAAAGTTAGTGCAGGATTAAAGTGAATTATTTATGAACTTCAGACCATTTATTTCAGTTAAAGCAAATTATTAGTGAAATTCAGACCATTAGTGGTACATGGCAAAAATGTAGGGTTCTAGAGGGCTTTCTAAAAGAGTTTTATTTTGAAAGAACATTAGATTTAGAGAAAAGTTATGAAAACATTACAGAGAGTTCCTATAGCTCTTTCACCCAGCTTCTAATGTTAACATCTTCCATAACCAAAGTTCAATGATCAAAACCAATTTTGTTTGGGCAATGGATAGTAGTATGAGAAGAGACTGGAATGAAAGAGAAGACACAAAGAAGTCAAGGGAGGAAAATATGACTGGCAAATTCCAATCTGTGTTCAGCAGAAGCTGAAGAGGAACAGCAGGCTGTTGGTGAACCAAGTATACAAAGAATTTCAGGGAAGGGGGCCAAATGAAAGAGAGCTATGAAAGATGATGAAACTTCCTATCCACAAAAGATGGCACAAGACAATAAAAGAGTAAGATGAGGGAAGAAGATACCAATTTCTCCATTACTCCCTAAACTTCCACCAGTCAACCTGCTTCACTGAGACATCATGAGGGCCTGGGGCCAGCAATTACAGCTGGGCACCAAAGGCTTGAAATTGGAAGCATACAGGAGATTCTGTGAATATGCTTACCCTAATTAAAAGGACATTCCTGTCACAGCAAAGGAGGCCAAGATCTTGACAAAATCATGAAGAAAATCAAAGATGGAAAAGGAGGAAATGCTCTGGAAAGTTCTGATATTCTTCTTCTTTTTTTTAAAGATTTTGTTGGGGAGTTGGGGAAGGGGAACAGCCAAGTTGTTGTCCTTCAGTCTTAGTTGTGGAGGGCGCAGCTAGCTCAGCTCCAAGTCCAGTCACCATCCAGCTACCCATCAGTAGCTCATGGCCGCTCAGCTAAAGGTGTCGTGTTCAATCTTAGTTGCCGGTAGGCATAGCTCACCATCCCATGTGGGAGTTGAACCGGAAACCTTGTTGTTAGGAGCACGTGTTCTCACCAGCTTAGCCACCCTGCTACCTTTTGGCAGCTCAGTGGCAGCTAAACTCGGGCACAGCTCACTGGCCCATGTGGGAATCAAACTGGCAATTCTGTTGCTCAGAGCTTGTGCTCTTAACCAACTGAGCCACTGAGCAGTCTCTGTCAGTGACTGATATATCGGCCAGCCCCTGATATTCTTGAAGTGACTGCTCCCACTTGTGTAGGGGGCACCTGCTCTTGAAGGGTCTACTGCTCTCCTTGAGGGAGTGGACAATGTCATCATGACAGCTTCCGCCCCAGAGGCTGTGTTTGCTTCCTGGACCAGAATTGCAGCCCGGGCTGGGAAGATGGAGATAGTGGAATCACTACAAGAGGCCTCTGGTGTGGGATGGTGTGTGGTCCACAGGCGAGGTTTCCCTGTAGACATGGAGAATTGGGTCCAGCTACATACAGTCTTATGCTGGGCAAGCCTGGGTTCCTGAAAAACAAGGGAGAGTGTGTGCACTCTTCTTGCTACCTACCTGAAACTTTCCACCCACACACCTGAAGGACAATATGTTGTGTCCCAGATGTGTTCATAGGAATAAGGTGTTGATGAAAAGCCTCCAATGAAAAAGGTTACAGTTATGATTATAGTTTTGGTAGAAAACTTACTAAAACCGACTCCATGGTGCCACTGACTGCTGAACTCCAGGCTGCTCCACACCCTGCTTAGAGAGGGTTGCACAGACTGATGGGGTGCAGATGTTACCTTTAGACCCCCAACAGAGCCTGCTGCTTCATCTTTTGGGATACAGAGTCTTATGTTTAAAGTGGAAAAGCATTTCACAAATTATTATTCATTGTAATTAATAAAATGAAAACACCAATACCATTAAATGATTACCCTTCTGATATAGAAGTGACCTCAGCAGCTCTTTTAAAGTGGGAAACTGAGCCAAAATTTGTGAAGAGCTTACCTGAAGAGACAATAGTATGCTCCCATGTTGGATTCCCCAACTAAGAATTCTGACTCCTTTGGGGGGCTGCTGCCTTCCAATTCTAAGTTCATTGACTTCAAATTCTTGACTGTTTTAAGCCAAAGCGAATGCTGTTATTGTCTCCACTCCCTGAAACACATTCTTAATATACAACACAACATTTTTCAAAGTGTTCTTAACCTGAGATTTCTATGATGTGTCTCTGGGATAAAAACACAGGACACTTCACCAGTGTTATTTCCACTTGTAACTGTTTTGTATATGTTTACTGATTAAAAAATGTTCAAGGTTACTGCAGAATCATAAATACATAATATGTTTAAAATGTATATATAAAATAATTCATCTATTGTGTTTAGGAAACTATGTGTTGTATGCAAATTAATGTTCTTAATAGGATTAATCCAAAAGACATGATTCTTAGTCGTCGGAATTTTTCAGCATCATGAATAATACATACATTTTATTCTTTAAAAAAAAACAAAACAGTTTTATTTGGTTTTTATTTCTGTGATGGCTGTGTGTTGAGAGTTGGGGCCAGCTGACTTTCACTTTTGCCCATGACAGACCAGATAGGGAAGGCAAGTCCCAATAACGTGTAGTGCCATCACTTTAGACAAAATGACCTCAAGGGACTGGCCTCAAGTGATACTTCCTGATGAAAACTACTACAGAAAGGGAAGTTCTGTACATTCTCTACTTCAGTCTATGGAAATGAGATAAAAGAAAGGGGTAAGAGAGAAGAGCAGATTCATAGTTACATCACTAAGAAAATTGTGGAGGAAAAGCAGGTGTGTGGCAGTCAGAATGTGTCTTGCATTTTACAGATCACTGGTTGGAAAACTCCAATTTCGATGCATATTCTCAGGATTTTACTAAATAAATTTAATGGGTCATGAAGTGCTAGGAGGAAAAGCACTGATTACTGCCATGTCTAAATATTTAAACTCTGGTGCTTAGCACCTTTGGTGATCCTCTACTACATACCTCCGAGCAGGTGAGGCATGGTAATTACATGATTAACATTCACATGGTGGCTTTCACAGGTGACTTAGTAAGAAGTCCTTGAATTAGATTTTCCAATTGCACCACTGTATCGGATGAGTCAGTGGAAGAAGAATGGTTTAAAGAGTGGCCACAGTAATAGCTTGAGATTCTTTTGGGATAACAGTTACAGAAAGCAGCGGAGTGACTTAAATACACTATAGGCTGGTAGAGAAATATTTGAAAATGTAAGACATTTACTAAAACACTGATGTTGTAGTCATTACCATATGTGGAAATTTTCCTATCTGGATATCTGATCGAGAAACTTTTCTGAGAAATGGTGGGAATCTGGGCAAATGTCATTTGAAAAACTTCCACAAATATGAAATTGGGTAAAGAAATGTTGTGTTTTCATCGGCTGTATGGGCAGAAAGGTTCCATTCATTCATTTATATATTTAACAAACAAACTGCCAGGTTCAGGTCATGAGTATATAGCTATGCTTTAAGACTGATCGATCTTTTGTAGCCTAGCCTAGAAAAATTACAAAACTATACCAACAAACAAGAAAAGTTAGGACAGCGATTAAGTGCTGTGAAGAAAATAAAACCAGGTGAGTTGATAGAGGTCAATGGGTGTGGAGGCAGAGGGGTTCCTTTGGATTAGACTGCCAGGCAAGGCCTCTCTGCAGAGGGGACATTTTGAAACTACAGTTTGCTGTCTGCAGCTCATCACAAAAGCTGTAGCTGGATGTGAGGACTCGCCCTTACCAATGTATTCCCAGGCTTTGTTCATAATTGAGCCCCTGGGAGAAAAATCTGTTTCCAGGACTTGGGAATGGAAAGTGTAAGATGAGTCATACATGCATATATGGAGGAGAAGAAAAAGCTCTTACAGTAAAAGGCCGACTGATAAATGCAGAAGGGGTGATAGAGTTAGGAAATCATTAGTGGTTGCTAAAACCAGTGGGTGAAAGTTTGATGAAGAACAGAATATTCCTGTAGTTTCAAAATATTCCCCACAGATTATTTACTAATTATAAACATACAATTGTTATTTTACAGTGTGAACAAAACCTAGAGACATCTTGTAATCAAGTGATCAAAGTTACATCATTAACACTTGGACAAAGTGACTCATGTCCTCCTGATGGGAAGCACACAGCATCACTTTACTGGTATTCCTACCCACACTGCATAAACTGAGTTTGTTTGTAGTCATGAGAAAACATCAAACAAACCAACATTGATCAACATTGTACAAAATAACTGGCCTGTAGCTTTTAAAGATATCAAAATTAAGAAAGACTGGAGAATTGTTCTAGATTAAAGGAGATTAATGAGAAATGAAAACCAATGCATACATGATGCTGGACTAGATCCTTAACTGGAGGTATACAGAAAAGCTATAAAGGACATTACTGGAACAAAAGGAAAAAACAGTCCATAGACTATGGATTAGATAATACTATTGTATCAATTGGAAATTTCATGATTATATAAAAAAAGTTATTTGTACTTAGGAAGTACCAAAGTGTTTAGAGTGTAAGTACCATACTGTCTCCAACAGACTCTCAAATGTTTCAAAAATGTATACACACACACCCCCTCTCCCCCACACACACACCACAAACACCACACACACACACACACACACACACACACACACACACACACACACACACATAAAGCAAATGGGATATATGCAAACAATTAGTG
>NW_017732788.1:140320-142513 GCF_001890085.2 Hipposideros armiger | reverse complement strand
TCCAGAAGCTGGTGACTGATCTGCCTCGCCTGGGAAGAGCGCAATGATGGTGCCAGCTTGGGCCGGTGAAGCAACGTCCTCCACAACTAGACTGAAGAACAAAATGACAGCAACTTGTCTGTTCCCCTTCCCCCAATTCCCCAATAAAAATCTTTTTTAAAAAAGCATATGTCATTTTTAATATAGCTTATTAAAGAAGACAGAGAGAACATACTGCTTTTTAACAGAAGAGAGAGTTGGAAATGTGCTTCAATTATCTAGGAAATTCACTAATAAGTAATAAATGAGAATATATGAATTTACTTGTGAATGCAATCATTTGAAACCGTGTGAATATTCAAAATTATTAATATATATGAGTAATGTATCATAATGTTAAAACTTAGTCCTCAACCCTCCAAATCCACAGCAGGCTATGGGGAGATTTTGCCATCCAAAGTTGTCAGGGACACTTCAAAGCTAAATGCATGAGGAGAATGAGTAAACCCATTCAATTTTTCATAGGAAGAACCTGCTGAGTGCCCAAATGTGCTGTTATTATGCTGAGCACTTATGATAAAAACCCTTAAGCCCCAGCCTTGTCTAATAGCATACGCTAACTTGAAAGGACAGAAACCTGGAAGGATCCTCGCACTTAAAAGTTTGGAAGAGATAACACAGACAGAAAATTGCTAGAATATATTCAGATGGGCATACTCAGGGAGAAGTTAGCCAAAAAGGAGATGAGGATACAGAAAGGTGTGTAACTGAACACAATTATGACAAATTAGCTGATTCAGCAATAGCAACAGGAAATGAAAATTAACCTTCTGCTCTATCTCCCCCAGTTAGAGCCAGTTAAAATAGAAAGGGAAGGTGTGTGATGCTGCTTGGCCTTGGTAACTCAGCCTGTATGAGGACGTGTTGACCAAAAGAGATCAGAATATGCACAGAGTAAGAAGTTAGAACTATCACAAAATGATGCTCAACCAAGGAATGACCTGGAATCAAAACACAGAAGAGAAATAGGCAAATAGAACTGGGAAACTGAGTGCAACTGACTGAGTGGCCAAATTTAGAGACTTCTAGAGAAGTGAAATGTTTTAGGAGTTATTTATTTATTTATTTTAACCCTCAAAGAATGATTCCATCCCCCCATCTCCAGTCTAAGGTGTCAAAGCCAAAAAGTTTTGGAGATGTTATCTTTGTATCATTACTGCTGAAAGTATAATCATGATCACAATATACTGTACAACCAAGCAGTGGTCAAAGGAAGGATGCTGATGGTGAAGGTCAAGCTCTTTTCCTACCACAAACCTGTAATGCAGCCCTAAATGGGAAGACAGAGCATGTGTTGCTAAGTGCATCATCCACCATGTTTGGAATAGATCCTTGCCCTTCCTGTGTGATGGAGAGCCACTATATCACAATTCCTCTGTCTAGAGAAGAAGCTGCTTTCCCTTAGGCCTATGTGAGGACCATCAGTCAAGACTGTGGTATGTTTGAAAGGGTCTTACAAGCTATTTACATGCTTCAAAATGTCAGCGGTATTCACATAGATACGAAGGGTACAAATGAGTTTTAAAATTGCCATGGGGATATTTTTTAAAAATTTATTTTTCAGTTACAGTTGACATACAATATTGTATTAGTTGCAGGTGTACAACATAGTGGTTAGACGTTTATATACCTTACGAAGTGCTCATCCCAATAAAACTAGTACCCATCTGACACCGACCATGGGGTAATTATTGAACTGTATCCCAAATGCTTTTAAATCCTCAAAGTGTGAGTATATTACTCATAAGGGACTGTCTAGACTCCAGGTTGGCCTGGCCTACATGACAGATGTTCCAGCTTTAGATATTCAGTGGAGATACATCATTAAGATGTGTGGCCATGATTTTCCCCTAAAAACAAATTAGGAGATCGTGCAGTATTTTAAAACATTAAATGGGAAAAACATTACCTCTCACTTAGTGTCCACTTTGAAATTTACTGAAAGGATCAAATATGCCCATAGAGAGCAGAGAACCAGAACACGCTTTTGTCTAAAAAAGACGGAAAAAAAGAGCCCACTGCTAAATCAATTCAAAATCCACTTTGTTTCAGCTACGTTGCCCTAACAAGGGAATTTGTCCATTTTGCTCTTTTATTTTAAAGATTTTATTGGGGAATTGGGGGAGGGGAACAGTGTTGGGGAATTGAAGGGGA
>NW_017732788.1:97457-138860 GCF_001890085.2 Hipposideros armiger | reverse complement strand
GGCCCTCATGTGGGATCCGAACTGGGGCACTGCTGCTCAGAGTTGGTGTCTCAATCCAACTCTTAACCAACGCGCCACTCGGCCAGCCCATATACTACCATTTCTTGACACATCAAATTTTAACATTAAGTATCAATAACCTGTTATAATTGTTGAGAATTAGGTTTTCATCCTTTACCCACACACTTTCCTTTACTCATCCTTTAATACCATGATTTTAAATCAAGTCAACATTTATATTATAACTATAAAGCTATAATTTACAGCTGATAAGTACTCTACTACAATTACATTTACTTTCTCTTAAACATTTCATTTTTCCTGAGGTTAACAATTGCCTCAAATTTTTTCATACACATATATATGAAAATATTTTCAAAATGTTTACTCTGTCAAATAAATATCATTATTTTTCAAGTGCTGAACTCTTTCCCAGCTCCTTTTCCCTCCCAATTTAGATGTTTCTCCCCTTAAGCCTGTTGTCAAGCTCTTAGCCTAGGAATGCTATCCCGCACTCCAATGTTAGCCTATATTCCATAGAATCTATATTTTTACCTTTTAAAGGTACATCCCGAAATAGTTAACAATTAAATAATATGACAGTACACATTTGCTTCAAAATAATCTCAAAGTAGTGAAGTGAATCATGATTGGCTTTCTTTTTACATAAAGGTTCATTATTTTATGTGTTTGAAATTTTCTAAAGTAAAAAGATTTTAAACTTTAATCCCAGATATTTTACTGATTTCACAGTTATTGTAAATGAGGTTGTATCTTCATTATGTTGTTTAGTTTACTTAGGAAGTCTATTAACTGTTGTATATTATTTGTTGAACCCAGCCAAGTTACTAAATTTTTAAATTTATTTTAATAGTTTTTAGTGATTCTCTTGGATTTTCCATTTATTTAATCATAATCTGCAAATAAATGATAAATTTACCAAATTTCCAATTATAATGTTAATTGCTTTATCTTATTTAAGTTGTTAACAACTACCTCCAGAATAATATAAAAATAATAGTATTTATAATAGGATTACCATGTTCCTAACTTTAATAAGAAATATTCTAGGTGTGTGTTTGGTGATTGCATAATTGCTTGTTAGTGAAAGGGTAGCTTTCTTTCTCTATTTTTTCCATAGTAATGTCTATTTAGATTTTTCATTCCTTCTTTAGTATATATGGCATCCTGTACTAGAGAATTCATTTCTTTTTTTTCTTTTTTTTAAGATTTTATTGGGGAATTGGGGGAGGGGAACAGCGCTGGAGAATCGGGGGAAGGGGAACAGACAAGTTGCTGTCCTTTTGTTCTTCGGTCTAGTTGTGGAGGACGTCGCTTCACTGGCCCATGTTGGTATTATCATTGCACTCTTCCCGGATGAGGCAGATCAGTCGCCGGCCTCTGGAGGGCCACTCACAGCAGCTCTTGGCAGCTCACACTGGCTGCCGGCCACACACAACAGCTTATGGCAGGCCACTGCAGCAGGGGCTGCACCCTACGCCGTCGCCGGTGACTCATGGCAGCCCAGCTCCAGGTTGAGCTGCTGCTCACCATCTTAGCTGTAGAGGGCAGTGTCACTGGCCCTCATATGGGATCCGAACCGGTGCCCTGCTGCTCCGAGCTGGCATCCCAAGCCAGCTCTTAACCAACGTGCCACTCGGCCGGCCTGAGAACTCATTTCTTTCAAGGTTTTGTCTCTCAGCTGCAGCTGGAACTGGGTCTTCAGAAAGCCATAACAAATTTCAATTAGGCTAGACACTTCTACTTGATGAGGTATGTGGCAAGACTAGTTAATTCCATGGACAATGAGCCAATTGCTGAACATCCTTTGTTGTGAAATGAGTTTCTTGATCTGAAGGATCAAAATGAGTTCCTCCATCTTTGTATGACATGATGATAGATACGTTACCCTGTGAGTCCATGGATTGTGCTGCTAGCACAAGCATGATGGGCAGAAAAGGCAAATCTATATTTCACATTCAAAATGTGTGTCTGTTCCAGTGAGAGCAAATCTCTGCTCCTTCAATGATGAAAGAGATCCTAATCAGTCTGGCACCAGATGGCTGGCTGGTCCCCTCCCTAGAGAATAGCACCAGTTTAGAGCTCAGCTTTGTTCTCTGCTGTTAGCAGATTAGGCATTCAGCAGTAACATTGGCCAGGTCAGCCTTGGCAATGGAAAGTCCTTATTGTTGAGCCCATGCACAGCTTTCATTTCTGCCACCAAAGCCACTTTGTTCATGGGCCCATCGAGGGGGGACTGGGGAAAGAGGCTGGCTGATATACACAGAATGTTTCATTTGCTTCACCTAATAATTAAGAGCCTCCTGTGCAGTATATGCTGTTTGGTGAGCTTTTACATGAGACACAAATATCTTCACAGTCTATGCCCATTCTGAGAGACCCATCCACACACCTTTCCCCGATATCCTTGTCACCAGTCTTCCAATCCTATTTCTTCCAAGTCCCTAACATCCAGCCCAACTACACAACTGTTCACATAATGAATGCAGATCCACACTTCTGACCATCTCTCCCTCCAGACAGAGTGAACTCAAAGTGTACTCAAAGTTCTGTCTATTGGAGGATTTTCTTTCACCACTCTCCTTCAGGGTCGCCCTTGATTGGTGCTGTAAAGCTGCAGCTGTTCACTTTAGGTGGTATGAGCATGTCATGTATGTCAAGAACCCTGCCCTGAGATAGCATTCAACTTTGTATTTCTATCACTAGCCCCAGCTCTCTCTTCAGCTCCATGTCCAGATATTTTTCTGGTGCAATTATTTTTAATGTTTTAATATAAAAACTTCCAAACATATTTTTAAAATAGAGAATGATGAACCCCCATAATCCCATCAATCAGCTTTAACAATCATCCCTAAAATGCTGTATTGATTCAATTACTGCCCTCAACATTTTCTTTAACTTTAATATTTTAAAGCAAATCCTGAACCATTACGTCTTTTCACCCCTAGAAACATCAGTATGCATCTCAAAAGAAAAGAATACACATTTTTCTCACTCAACATGTGTTACCACGTGTAACAAAACTAGCAATAGTCCCTAAATATAACTGAATACCCAATTCTAATTTAAATTTTCTAATTGTCTAAAAACTTGATACAGTTGGTTAGGTTGTCGAAATAAGGATCTGAACTGTTTGAATTTGCTTATAATGTCACTTGAGTCTCTTTTAGATTTATTTTCTTCTGGAATAGCTCTTCTGTTGTGTAGAAAATCCCACATTCTAGATTTGACTGATTGCTTTTTGTTTTGTTTTTAAGTTACTTCTCTATTCCACACATTGCCTATAGACTGGAAATTAGAGCCAAAAATCTAGATTAATTTAAGCTTCAATTGGCCAGGAGGACAAGAAGACACTCTTGCATGGAATCAGGATACATATAATGTCTGGTTGTCTCCCTTTTAGGGAGACTAAAATGCGTTAAGTGACTTCAGACAGATTCACTTATTTTAACTGTCCCTGAACATATCACTGGGAGTAGCCACCCACACACTCCCAAACTGCCGTTCCTCCTTTATTCATCTTTGTTCAAGACAGAATGTTCTGAGACCTCCTGTCTTTCCCCCTTTCCATTGATTCCCACATTCGAGTTGGTTTTTAAACAAGGAACATTTCTTATATTAGATCCTTCCTCTTCATTCACACCACACTGCCTTAGCCAGAGAAGGCTTCATAATGGAGTTATGTGAATAGGTTTTAAATACACCGAACCATCTAAGGACACAGGTTCATTTCTCTGACTCTCTCAGGTAGAATAATCACTCTGTCCCCTCTCTTCCTATATCACTTTTATTATTCCTTTATTTAGGATTTCATCACATTAAAAATGTAATGTCTATTTCTCTTCAATCCTTTTAGAAGAGCCTAAGTTTTATTCAATGCCTAAATTCCTTATACTTGGTTAAATTAAACATTAAACTAAATGTTTCCCTTATAGGTAATACTAAACATTGAATAAACTATGAATAAGTAGTATCTTTTCTGGCTCTTCTTTATTCAACTATATTTAAATGTTTAAAATATTAAATTTAGTTTTGTACTAATAATCTTAATCTGCTGTGAGACATAAGAAAAATTTACAATCCAATATTTCACAGACTAGAGCAATGATGCTCAAGAGGCTTTGGGGCCATATTTGTAGTAAGTGTTACCGTTGTGTCGGTCCCAGCCTATTGATAATGATGCCATTGGTGAGCAAAGCTGAGGTGCTCACCCAACTGTATTGCTCACAGGGGCCAATGTTGTGGCTGAACTGGCCCTTGTGGTTCTTATTAGGATTGCAGGAGGCACTTTAGCAAAAACCATCAGTTTATTTGAGGAACAGACTTATTATTCACAGGTCCTGAAGGGTATGTGGCATGCCCAAAAGACACTCAGAGTAGTCACAGATAGAGAGAGAACACAGACCTGGGGCTCTGCCCTTATTAGGATCCAAAAGTGGAGTGTCTGGGGTTTCATGGGTTCACGCTTTATTGGTTAACTTGAAGTATAAGAGCAGAATTAGGGTGCAAGGGGAAGAGGGGCCACTCAAGAGGTCAGTTATCTAATTTACACAGGGCTTTCTGAAAGAGGGGACTTCCTGGGTAGGGGTGGCCTATTTCCTTATCTGGTTATTTTGCTAGTAGCTGTGTCGCTCAGCTGGCAATATGCTCATTTAAGATAAGTGTCTTCTGAAATGTATGGCTCCACAATCAAGAGCTTAATGTCATGCACTTACACTACAATGTAAAAGCTTAATGTCAGGCTCTTCAACTACAGTTAACTACAAGGTCTGCATGACGCCACAGAGTTCATGGTCATATTCAGAAAGAAACTAGAGTTACTCAAGATCAGGTTTTGGATATATACAAGAGTCACTTGTAAGGTCCAAGATTGTTGCTAGGTTAAAGAGACTTGAGATGGGCCGACCGAGTGGCTCAGTTGGTTAAGGACTGGCTTGGGATGCCAGAGGGCCCCAGCTCAGATCCCACATATGAGGGCCAGTGACACTGCCCTCTACAGCTAAGATGCTGAACAACAGATCAACCTGGAACTATGCTGCTGTGAGTCGCCACGACGGCGTAGGCTGAAGCCCCTGTGGCAGTGGGTTGCCATGGGCTACCGTGTGTAGCCAGCAGCCAGCGTGAGCGGCCAGCAGTCGCCGTGAGCGGCCGTCCAGAAGCTGGCGACCGATCTGCCTCGCCNATGTATACACACACACCCCCTCTCCCCCACACACACACCACAAACACCACACACACACACACACACACACACACACACACACACACACACACACATAAAGCAAATGGGATATATGCAAACAATTAGTGGATCTGGGCAAATGGTATAAGGGAGTTCCTTGTACTATTATTTTAATTTTTCTATAAACATGAAATTATATCAACGTAAAAAGTTACTGAAAAAAAAACAACCACCACCAACTAACCAAACAAATATACACACCCAAAACCTCAGTCAGTTAAGCTTCTTCATCTGTGTGTGAACTGAAGTCATCATTCCTGAAGGAACTCTGAGCTTCATGGCACAGCAGTACAAGGTGGAACCGAGCTCCATAACATGGACCCTGGATAAGGTAGGAGCAGAAGCCAAGTTCCAAGCATAATCCTCTATGCTTTCCGAGTGAAGACAAAACCTAATTTATCCTTCATAGTGCTTTTCAATCTAGCCCAAACCATGATCTTTCCTTTTACTGATTTTCCCAGCAGCATAAAATATCCAAAATAGCTGAGTATTTTTCTCAGTGGACTTGTTTTTATATTTCTCAATAGAAAAAAAAATTAGCATGCAAATTTCTTAACAGCAATCAACAGAAACTGATTCTGGTTTATTTAAATATAAAAGGGATTTATTAAAAGGTACTAGAACTGGCTTTTACTTTTGGCAATTCAGACCAATCCCTGTGCTGAAAACAACTAGAAAAGCTGGGTGAAATATAAAAATGTCCTTCCTAACAGCATCGAAGAGCTAGCAAGATAGTGAGGAATTACTAAGGCAAGATGTCAGAGAAACAGAAATCCAGAGATTTCCAGTGTGGGAAAAACAACTGAGAGGCTGATTGGCACCTTTGGAGTCTGATGGGGCTAGGGTAGAGGTCTGAAAAGTTTTCCTTAGAAGTCCAGGTAAGTATTTTAGGGTTGCAGACTATAGATTCTGGTTTTCTGATGTAACTTTTCAACTCTGCCACTGGTGCAAAAGCACTTACAGTATTTGCACACCCATGTTAATAACAGCACTATTCATAATAGCCAGAGGTGGAAACAACCCAAATGTCTGTTGGCAGATAAATAGATACACAAAATGTGGTATATACATATAATGGAATACTTTTCAGACTTAAAAAGGAAGGAAATCCATGCTACAACATAGATGAACCTTGAGGACTTTATGCTGAGTGAAATAAGCCAGTCACAAAAGGACAAATATTGTATGATTTCACTAACATGAGGCACTTAAAATAGGCTAATTCATAGTGGAATAGAGGCTGGGGATGAAGAAGAGGTAAGTTTTATTTTTAAAAAGATTTTATTGGGAAATTGGGGGAGGGAAACAATGTTGGGGACTCGGGGAAGGGGAACAGACAAGTTGCTGTCCTTTTGTTTTTCAGCCTAGTTGTGGAGGACGTCACTTCACTGGCCCATGTTGGTATTATCATTGTGCTTTTCCCCGGTGAGGCAGTCACTCACTGGTCATTGGATGGCCACTCATGGTGGCTCATGGCAGCTCACGTCGGCTGCCTGCCAGCCCCACTGCAGCCTATGCCGTTGCCAGTGACTCATGGCAGCCCAGCTCCAGGTCGAGCTGTTGTTCTCCATCTTAGCTGTAGAGGGCAGTGTCACTGGCCCTCATGTGGGATCCGAACCCGGGTCCTGCTGCTCAGAGCTGGCGTCCCAAGCCAACTCCTAACCAATACGCCACTCGGCTGGCCTGAGGTAAGTTGTTTTTTAACAGGTATAGTTTCAGACTTGTAAGATGAAAAAGTTCTGGAGATCTGTTTCACAACAATGTGAATATACTTAACACTATGGAATGCTACACTTAAAAATGGTTAAGATGATAAGTTTTATGACATGTGTTGTCATAAAATAGTTGTTTCAATCTAGCTATGGAGGGCGCAACTCAGTGGCCCATGTGGGGATCGAACTGGCAATCTTGGTGTTATGAGCACTGTGCTCTAGCCAGCTGAGCTAACCGGCCGCCCCTCAAAAAGTTTTTTTAAGAAACAGTCATAGAAAATACACATTGTTTATAAGTGTGGCTGTATTTCAACAACACTTCATATTCAAAAACTAGGCAGTCAGCCTGTGAGCCATAGTTTGCTGAACCCTGGGCTGGGGGACAAAAGTCAGAGTCCAAAGCGGGTGGTTATGGAGGCCTTGAAGTCACCCAAGCTTACCCATGACCTTGTTTGTGCACGTCCAGTGTCTGCCTCTGTGATACAGCATCAAACTCCGTGAATTTGTTGTCATTGCTGTCATCAATATCACAGGAGGGTCAGGAGGCAGATAAAGGGATAAAAATGGCTGCAAATGAAAAGGATAGGAAGAGAGCAGAACTTATAATAATACGATCAAAATAATATTCCTTATGTGATTCTCAGGGTCATCAAAAAGCATATGTCAGGGCCGGCCAAGTGGCGTGATGGTTAAGAACTGGCTTGGAACGCTAGAGGGCCCCAGTTCAGATCCCACATATGAGGGCCAGTGACACTGTCCTCTACAGCTAAGATGCTGAACAACAGCTCAACCTGGAGCTGGGCTGCTGTNTGCCAACTTGGGCCAGTGAAGCAACGTCCCCCACAACTAGACTGAAGAACAAAAGGACAGCAACTTGTCTGTTCCCCTTCCCCCAATTCCCCAATAAAAAATCTTTTTATTAAAAGGAGACTTGAGATAATGATTTGGATCCATGTAATAACATCAGCAAAAACATCAATAATTAACGTTTACCGAATTCTTAGTATGTGCCAGGCACTGCACTAAGTGCTTTTTATGGACCCTGTCATTTAATCATTAGAACAATCCCACGCAATAGGGCCAATTATGATTTTCCTTTTACAGATGCTGACATTGTCACACAGATAATGAGCAGTGGAATGAAGAATTGAACAAGATAATCTGACTTTGTGGTGGATGAAGAAAATTTCTTCTGCCCTTCTAGGTTCTTCCAGCTAGTTTGATAATGAAATCAGCATGGGGCAGATTAACAAGAGAAAAATAACCAAATTTAATTACATACATACCTATGGGAACCCCACATGCATGAGAGAGCCAGAGACCCCACATACATGTGAGGTTCAGAGATAGAAAGGGAAAATGAGGTACATATAACATTCTGAGCTAAAGATGAGGTGAAGTGCCTTGGGGCTTTAGCGGGAAGGACGGTCATTCACAGGACGATAAGAAGAGCAGATGTTCAGTAATCAGATATTTGCCCAGCTCTATAGATAGTTCACAACAAGAGTCATTTCTGGTAATAACTCTTATTATGAGTAAGGCCCCTAATTTAAATTCTTTCAGGGAGAGGTAAAAGTTTCTGTTGAGCCCACAGGGTGTTGAATGTGTGGGGGAGGAAGAAACTTTCTTCCACCCTCAAGGCTCTTTCAGCTGATCTACTAAATAGGCATGAGACAGATTAGCAAGAAAAATAACTAAATTTAATCACATACATATGTATGGGAGCCCCACGTACATGAGAGAGTCAGAGACAGAAAGGGCAATTGAGGTATACATAACATTCTGAGCTAGGGATGAGGTAAGGCACCTTGGGGCTTCTGAAGGTCATTGCAGGGAGAGCACATGTTCAGTAATCAGTAGTTTGCCCTGCCATATAGATAGATTGCCTCTCATAATCTGTTATTATGGGCAAGTCTCCTAATTCAGGTTCTTCTAGGTAGTTAAGGGGTTGGGGGGCAGTAGTTTATCTTGAGCCTGCTGGTTTTGGTTGCCTTTAGCTCAAAAGATCTGTATACCACAGAGGCACATTTTAGGGTGACTCATTCTGAACCCCTAAAATTGCCTGCAGCTCCAAATAATTCACATGCCAAAGCAGCACATCTTATGGGAAGTCTGTTCTGAACCCCTTCAACATGCAGCAATTACTTCCGGCCCAGTTCATCATGGCATAGTAAAATTTTCCATTTCTAAGACAAGCTGATATTTCTTTTCTATTGTAAGGATGTTATGTTAAAGGAAACTTTTACAACTGCCCCCTAAATCTGCCCATTCTCTAGGCACCTTAAAAGAACAATAATTCAACCCATTCGCTCTTCATTTCCTTGCAGTTTGTCTAACCACTCACACTGCACATTTTTTTTATTCCCTCTGATTTTCTCATCTCCATCCATATCCCTGTCTTCATTTTTCTTGCCACACTGATATCTCATTTTAACCTCTCTTTTGCCAACATTCTAAGTTTTCTGACCCTTGTCTTTTGTTTACACCCATCTAGAAACCCCCAATCCTGGAATAGATTCAGATATCCACCACTTTATTTCTACACTTGGGCTGCTAAGGATTATTGTAGAAATTGTATAACCAGGCAGAACACTATCACTGCATATTTAGACTATTTCTGTAAACTCAGCTGGGACCTCAGTAACACCCAGGCCCTTACTAGGATGTTTTAATAGTCAGCACCACTCGACTAACTGCAATGACTATTTCAAACTTCCTCCACTCTTCTCAAACCTCCAGACTCCCCGGACAACCTCATTTTCTGCAGATAGTCTTGCCTCTGCATGGACAGATCAGATAAAGGCAATCAGCTGTCTGTCTGAGTTTATACACATTCTTTTTTTCCTGCAACAGTAGAGAAGAATCTTTTCCACCCAAGATCATTTTCTCTCTCTGTGTTCTGGGTCTCATCATTCATTCAGACAGGTGAGGTCTAAGTTAGATTGAGTGAGGGTAGGGTAAGTAAAAAAGGTCTTGTTAAGGGAATGACAAAAAAATGATCTGGAGGACAGATGGCCGATTGAACCAGAAGAAACAAGGGTGAGGTGGGGGGTTGGTTTAAAAAAAAATTGTAAGCTGAGAGAAAAGAATCTGGATATGTACATCTTGAGACAGGCAAAAGTTATATGTGTTCAAAGAAACTTCTTTCTCAGGAAACTTGGACTAACCATGATCCTTTCTCTTTCAAATCTTCAGCCTATCACATTTTAATGGCTTCTTTCATTTTGCGTTTAAATATACTCAAGTTCTTCCAAGTTAAAAAAATAA
Organism: Hipposideros armiger; assembly: GCF_001890085.2. Taxonomy (NCBI): domain Eukaryota; kingdom Metazoa; phylum Chordata; class Mammalia; order Chiroptera; family Hipposideridae; genus Hipposideros; species Hipposideros armiger. Next base: position 128,618 of record NW_017732788.1, on the reverse strand, counting down.
AAAGAAAGAAAATAAAAAATAAATAAGAGCTTGCCTTAGCCTGTGTGTTCTTCCAAACATGGTGATCCCTCTCTCCCCATTCAGCAAAGTTCTTGGAAGAGCTGTCAATAGTCACCATCTCCGACTCCTCTCACACCTCTCTGTCTTCAGCCTCTCTCACCTGAATTCTGCAACTCCTCCTCCTTTGCTCTTTCTTTCAATCTGACCTCCTAAAGACATCAATGATAAATCAAGTGCTTCCAAAGCGGTGAAGATAGAACAGTGATGCATGTGGGAAGAAGCAGGCAGGGCGTATATATTTCTACAAATCTCAAAAAAAGCCGGCAAAATATATTTATCCAAGGTGAGGGGACACTCTCAGAACCAAAATTCTCCCCATCCCCCATTTTTTTTACACCAATGAAATCAGGGTGTCTGGACTGGCACTAAGACTGTCTGTGGACCTGGTTTGGTTCTGAAAAATCAAAGGAGATGAGGCTGAGAAAACTCACAAATAAGCTGAATTTATAACTACCTATCTAACCCCCCTCCCCACTCTCCCTCCCCCAGCAAACACATGAGTGGAATGTGGAATCTCAGAAGCATTTTCTTTAATAAGAATGCCCACTGTAACATTTATTTTAAAGGAAATTGTACCCAGCTGAATAAGGCAAGAAAAAAGGCATAAAAATTAGAAAATCAATTAATTTGTCATTATTTTCAGACAATGTGGCTACTAGAATCAATAAACGAGGGTAGCAGGTTACTGGATATAAGATCATTATATATAAGGGAATGGTGTTCATATATACCAGCAAAGTATATTTACAGCAATGATTTTAAAAAACACACACAAATCACTAAGGATGAATCTAACAAATGATATCTAAGATCTTAGATAAATTTACAAATTTTACCAAAGCCTTTAAAATGAAGTGCTATATCATTTCAGTGGGTCAACAGACTCAATATTTTAAGGATGGCAATTCTCTCAAATTAATATACAAGTTCCATGCAGTTCCAACAAAATTCACAACAGGATTCTTAACAGAAGTTTACAAGTTGACACTTGTGCTAATTTGCAAGTATAAGGACCCAAAACTGGGTGTCTCTGCAGCTTTATTTTAGTCACCTTTTTTAATTAACTGTTTTATTGAGTGTTAGTTCTGTTTATTGGGTTTGGGGTTTCTCTTTCATGTTTTCGTTTTCCTCAATTGCTGTTGATATTTGTTGGTAAGTCTATTTCATTATTTTAAAGCTTCCTTGTCCTTCTGTCTGTGGACACTGATACATTCATCATAGTCTGTGATTTTGGGGAAAGGTCGGGCTATGCTTTCAGCTGGAGGACGTTGTGCCCTTTTAAATATACCTCTGCTTCGTTCCTCTTGTCACTAGCCATTCAGATATTGCACAACTTCTTCCCCAGCTATTTATACCAGGGGCCAGCAAACTTTCTAAAAAGGTGCCTGGTAGGAAATATTTTATGCTTTGTAGGCCACATATGGTCTCTAGAATATAGTCTTTGCTTTTCTTTTGTAACACTTTAAATGTAAAAATGTATATGTAAAATGTAAAAAAAAAAAAAAAGAAAAGAAAAAGTAAAAACCATAGCTACCTTGCAGGCAAAACAAAATAGGTCACAGGCTGGTTTGGCTTGTGGACCATGGTTGCTAACCCTTGCTCTGATTCTACACTCGTTGCTGTAGGACAAATGCCTCTCCTTCCTGTTGCTCAATATAAGTGGAGGATGAAAGAGAGGTATGACTTATCAGGTTTCCCATAACTTAGTTTCCCAACCAGTTACTCTGATGTTTGCTCCAGGGCTCCAACTTCTTTCTTCTGAGCCTTCCTTCTGCCCCTGAGCTTGATGTGATCCCAGAACCCTTTCTACTCTAACCAGAACCCATCCCTTCCATAAGCTTTGAACCGATTTCTTCTTTTTTTTTTTTTTAAAGGTTTTATTGGGGAATTGGGGAAGGGGAACAGCGTTGGGGAATTGGGGGAAGGGGAACAGACAAGTTGCTGTTGTTTTTGTTCTTCAGTTTAGTTGTGGAGGATGTTGCTTTACTGGCTCATGTTGGCACCATCATTGCGCTCTTCCTGGGCGAGGCAGATCAGTCGCTGGCCTCTGGACAGCCGCTCACGGTGGCTGCTGGCTGCTGGCTACACATGGTAGTTTATGGCAGTCCACTGCAGCAGGGGACTGCAGCCTATGCCGCCGCCGGCGACTCACAGCAGCCCAGCTCCAGGTTGAGCTGTTATTCAGCATCTTAGCTGTGGAGGGCAGTGTCACTGGCCCTCATGTGTGGGATCCGAACCGGGGCCCTCTGGGGTCCCAAGCCAGTTCTTAACCATTGCGCCACTCGGCCGGCCCAAACCAACTTATTCTTAATCCTGTCCTATATGCTCTCTGTCTTCCAGAGGACCTTCCGATATTACTCTTTGTTTTCCAGTGTTGTCAATTATGTCTAAAAAATATACATATCTTTTCTAAGAGAAAGGGAAATCCTGTCATAGGTAGAAATTAGGATTTTCTAATCCTAATTAGAATATCTTTACCTCTACTTCGTAGGGAAATTTTCTTCACAATTATCATGAGCCTCAAAGCAATGTAATCAACAACTATTTAGACTTAACTATGAATTTAACTTATTTCTGTTTGCTATTTTTTCCCATTTCTCTTTTAGATTAATATTTTATTGAGTTGGCAGTACACCTTATTTAATAAATGTTCTGAAAGCAGTATAAACTATTTGAGTTTTTGCATTTGATTTCACTCTTGAATGATAGGTATTTTGATAGATAATTCTGTATTTAAAATAATTGCCCTTGAAATTTTGCTTTGATCACTTTCAGTTTTAAGTGTCACTAATGAGAAATCTGTTACCAAGAGCTTTTTCCTTTTTGGTAATCTATTCTCTCTCTTTCTCTATATAGAAATTTTTTTAGGATTTTATCTTTGATTTTGAAGATATGAAATTTCATTAGACAGTGACTTAATTTTTTTCAATAACGTGAGGTAGGGGTCTGAATTCATTCTTTCCCATGTAGTCAATTACTCTAGTATCATTTGCTGAAAAGATTATTCTTTCCCCTTCAAATTGCCATGGCAACCTTATTGAAAAATCAATTGACCATAATTATAAGGGTTTATTTCTGGACTGGTAATTCTTTTCTATTGATTTATATGTCTATCCTTGTGCTAGTCCCAAACAATACTTTTTTTTCAGGCAAAATTATTAAAAATAATTTTAATTATTTTGTTAATAGATAACACATGTACACAGTACAAAACTCAAAGGTTCCAAAATAAAGGTTAGTAGTGTTTCATCTGTGACACTTCCCGTGCCACCTCCAGCCATTCAGTTTCCTTCCTAGATCAAAACGGTCTTGATTACTGTCACTTTGTAGTCAATTTTGAAATCAGGAAGCATGAGTCGCCCAATTTTGTTCTCCTTTTCAAAGGTTGTTTTGGCTATTCTGGTGTCATTAGCTTTTTAAACTTACTCAATTCTTCCCCCCCCCCTTTTCTTGTACTGAACATAACTGAAGAAGGCCTTTCTGTTTTCCTTCAAATTTCTGCAAGCTTTAGCTCATTAAGGACCATAAGTTCTTTCTTAGTACTCACACGGGTCTACACTATTCATTTTTATTTATATCCCCTTCTATATCTATCATTTTAGAATCAAGATCATCAAATAACTCTTCTGCATAAGTCTCATGAGCTACTTCCCACTTTCTTCACTGGAGTCATTTGTGACTATTGCTTAATTCTTGTTCTTTAGAGCATCCCATCCCTTTTGAACCATCTTTCTTTTGAGAGCTTCTGGTCATAAAATTATATGTTTCTATTTTTTTCCTGAACTTTATGAAATTTTCTTTTCTAAAGTCATGCCCCAGGGTCCATCCTTCACTGTTACAGGCAGATGTTTGCTAAAAGGCTCCTGACTGCAAGTACCTGGAGGTGGTACCTGGAGAGAGGTGTCAGGACCAGCAGCAGCAGCAGCAGCATTACCTAGGAAGCTTTTCTTTCTTTTATTTATTTTTTTATTGTGAAATACACATTTAAAAAAATTAGTTTCGGGCCAGCCAAGTGGCACGATGGTTAAGAACTGGCTGGGGATGCCAGAGGGCCCCGGTTCAGATCCCACATATGAGGGCCAGTACACTGCCCTCCAAAAAAAAAAAAATTAGTTTCAGTTGTACAACACACTGCAATAGTTACGCATTTTACCCCTTGAAGTGAAAACCTCCCTTCCCCAATCCACCGCCCCACTCCCCCCAATATCATACATATCTATTACAATTCCCTTGACTCCACTCCCACACTATACTCCACGTCCCATGACTATATGTATATATTCAATTATAGTTGACATACAATATTATTCAACATCAGCTTCAGGTGTACAGTGCAGTGATCAAGCCTCTACCTCATCTATGATGCGGTCTCCCTAACAAGACATGTGACCATCTGACACCCTAAAAAATACAACATTATTGATTATACTCCCCAAGCTGTCTTTCATGTCCCTGTGGCAATATTGTAGTTACCTATTTATGCTGTCTAATCCCTTCCCCTTCTCCCTCATCCCCACCCCTCCCAGCTAGCAACCATCAGTACCTAGGAAGTTTTTAGAATTGAAAATCTTCAGGTTCCACCCAGACCTATGTAGTCACTGAGGCTTCCAGTAACTCAGTGTTGCCCAGTCCTCTGACCAGCAAGCAATAAGACAGCCATTTTGTCAGCATAGCTTGGAGGGAGACAGGAGCAGATGTGGGGAGTGCAGTAAAGAAAATTGCAGCTGCCCTGGGAAAGAGGCTGGAGGTTAATCCAAGGGTAGTAGCTGTGTATTTGGAGAGAGGTGGAGACATTTGAGATACACAAAAGGTAACATATATTGATTTGTATAATTCCGTTGATATGAAATACCCAGAATAGGGAAATCCATAGAGTCAGAAAGTGTTATAGAGTGGTAGTTGTCAGAGGCTGGGAGGAGAGGGAAATGGGGAGTTACTGCTTAGTGGACACAAAGTGTCAGTTTTGAAAGATGAAAAGCGTTCTGTGGATGCTTGGTGGCAATGGTTGCTCAACAATATGAATGCACTTAATGTCACTGAACTGTACTCTTAAAGTGGTTAAGATAGTAAGTTTTATATTATGTGTATTTTAGCACAATTTTTTAAAAACCCTGCTATAAAACTGTTCTGTTCTGGGCACCTGTGAGGGCAGCCAAAGCAAGGAAATAAGCCTCCACCACCCACCTGGGCCGCATCTTTATTAGAGTGGGCAGGTGCTTTCCCACCCTATGGCCCCCATCTCCACCTTTCCCCAGAGTCAAAAGTAAAACTTACCCTCCAGTAATAGCAATAAATTCATAAAGTTGTCCATTGCCTCGCTCCACGATAAATCCCTCCATATTAAAGGCAGGGGTATCCCCAAGTACTTACCATTGGTTGATAGAATAGGACGTTTATTGACATAGATAAAAAAAGCTGAGACTGATCCATTGCAAATGTGGTAATTTTGAAACGCCTATTTGATAGCCAAGATGAGTAGTCAAGTAAGCAGTAGGATACACTTAATGTGGAGCTCAAAAGAAAGGCCTGTGCTGCAAAAATAAATGTGGGCTACTTGCACAGAATGCATAGAGTAGAATGGAATGGGAATGGATGAGCAAGCCCTGAGAAAGATGTAGATAGAAGAACATGAAGCCTAGGAGGAGGTTAACTAGAGGAATGAAAATGGAGAACATCGGCCAAGTTTTTCTAACTTGTCCACATATATAAGTGTCTAACCACTACACTGTACACCTGGCATTAATATAAAAGAATATTGAGGGCCGGCCGAGTGGCGCGATGGTTAAGAACTCGCTTGGGATGCCAGAGGGCCCTGGTTCGGATCCCACATATGAGGGCCAGTGACACTGCCCTCCGCAGCTGAGATGCTGAACAACAGCTCAACCTGGAGCTGGGCTGCCATGAGTCGCCGGCGACGGCGTGGGCTGCAGTCCCTGTGGCAGTGGATTGCCATGGGCTACCGTGTGTGGCCAGCAGCCAGCGTGAGCGGCCAGCAGCCGCAGTGAGCGGCCGTCCAGAAGCCGGCGACTGATCTGCCTCGCCAGAGAAGAGCGCAATGATGGTGCCAACTTGGGCCAGTGAAGCAACATCCTCCACAACTAGATTGAAGAACAAAACGACAACAACTTGTCTGTTCCCCTTCCCCCAACTCCCCAGCACTGTTCCCATCCCCCCAATTCCCCAATAAAAAAATCTTTAAAAAAAAAAATAAAATAAAAAATAAAAAATAAAAGAATATTGAATGTCAACAGTTAATTGAAAATTTTGAAAAGGCGGGGAGAAAGGCAAAGGGTTCAAATTCCAGGTATAAAACAAATAAGTCATGGGAATGTAATGTAAAGCATAGAGAATATAGTTAATAATATAGTGATAGAGTGGTACGACATCAAATGGTTGTTGGACTCACCATGGTGATCACTTCTTTAGGCATGTAAATGTTGAATAACTATGGTGTATACCTGAAACTAATATAATATTGTATGTTAGCTATATTTTAATAAAAATCTTAATAAAAAAAGAAAATGGAGACCATCACCCAAGTTTTTCTAACTTGTCCACATAGGATGGCCAAATGAAGAACTTGATTAAATTAGGACACTTTGGGTTCCAAGGGGGGAACTTGAACCCAAAAGGTAATTGCATTGGAAGCTTTGTGTTTCCTGAAAAGACCAATGGTGCAGAAAATGAAACACTATAGAATAAAACACCACCTGACTCTCTCCCCCTAGCACTTGTCTCTGCTTCTCTCTGTAAATTACTTTATCCCGCAGTAGGAAACATTGCTGCAGCTGCTGCTGGGTCCCATCTCTCTAGCTTCACCACCAGAGAAGGATTGAGTTTCTTTAGTAATTCCAGGAAAGAACTGATGGATTCCACTTCAGTCATGAGATCATTCCTACCAACAAGCTGAGGTAGATGCTATGTCTTAGGCTGGGTTGGAGCCCACCTCTCGACCAGTCATCAGCTGTGACCAGAGAGGGTGGGTCAGTAAGGATAGGGAAGGCCTCCTCAGAATCTCAAGAGTCAGAAAAGCATTTTCTAGAAAAGGTAGGCTGGGCAGACAAAACCAAATGCCCACTACACAACACCCAGACTCTGTTTATTGAAGGTACAGTGGATAAAGTGATACCAGCCATAGGTCCCCACTCCCTTTTGGTCCCCCTCCTTGTTTCCAAGACAGATCACATCTCAGTAACTATAGGACTCCTGCTGGCCCATGGACTCTGCTGCCAAAACCCCAATTGCAATTCATTTGGAAGGAACGGAAGCATACATTAGGTTTCAAAGCATCAGTGTAGGACAATCAGCGTACACTACCACAGGCTCACGGGGTTGTGGGGGGTCAGGTGTCAGCATTTCCTTCCGCTTTCATCACAAGGGAGAGCCTAATCCTTCAGTCCCATGTCCGTATAGATTACTCAATCAGAAGAAAAGGTTTATTGACTATTGAATCATCAATCCTAATCGCCTCATCAGATGCTGAGGATTCCATTCCACTGGCCCAATGGTTTTCTCTTTCTTAATACAGCAAAAAGTGGCAGCATCAGGAATTAAGACATTTTTTCCAGCAGCCGTCATCAGGCAGTGATGAGCACAAGACCTTTCTTATCTCTGCAGCTCTCGGGTGCTCATCTCCATAGATGAGATAATCACAAACAGAACTACCAAGTCCACTGGTGGTTACCTATGACTCACACTGCTCCACAAAATAGGCCTAATGGGGTTTAATCACAATCATTTAGGTCACTTAGTATTATGCTGGTGCAAAAGTAATTGCGGTTTCGGACCATGAATTTTAAATCATTGTAACTAGGCTCAAACACATCTTTATTAATCAAAATAGGAACCATTACAATCAACACATTGTTGCTAATGAGAAATAAGTTTGTTTATTCCTGTAGCATAAAAATCCATGCTTTGGGCTATGAAGTTTTGCCTCATCTGCCATATTAACCTGACCTCTCACCAACCGACTACCACTTCTTCAAGTATCTCGACAACTATTTGCAGGGAAAACACTTCCATAACCAGCAGGATGCAGAAAATCTTTTCCAAGAATTCATCGAATTCCAAATTGTTCAACTTTTAAAGTGTTGGTTGGGCGACATGTGGTCAGGCGTTGTCGTGGAGAAGAATTGGGCCCTTTCCGTTGACCAATGCCGGCTGCAGGTGTTGCAGTTTTCAGTGCATCTCATCAGTTTGCTGAGCATATTTCTCAGATGTAATGGTTTCTCTGGGATTCAGAAAGCTGTAGTGTATCAGACTGGCAGCAGACCACCCAACAGTGACCACTGCCTTTTTTTGGTGCAAGTTTGTCTTTGGGAAGTGCTTTAGAGCTTCTTCTAGGTCTAACCACTGAGCTGGTCACCCCACCGGTTATCATATAAAATCCACTTTTCATCACATGTCACAATCCGATCGAGAAATGGTTCGTTTTGCTGCATAGAATAAGAGAAGTTACTTCAAGACGATGATTTTTTTTGAGGTCAGCTCATGAGGCACCCACTTATTGAGCTTTTTCACTTTTCCAATTTGCTTCAAATGCCAAATGACTGTAGAATGGTCAACGTTGAGTTCTTCAGCAACTTCTTGTGTAGTTGTAAGAGGATCAGCTTCAATGATTGCTCTCAATTGGTTGTTGTCAACTTCCGATAGTCAGTCACTATGCTCCTCATCTTCAAGGCTCTCGTCTCCTTTGCAAAAATTCTTGAACCACCACTGCACTGTACATTCATTAGCAGTTCATGGGCCAAATGCGTTGTTGATGTTGTAAGTTGTTTCTGCTGCTTTATGACCCATTTTGAGCTGGAATAAGAAAATTGATTGAATTTGCTTTTTGTCTAACATAATTTACATAGTCTAAAATACATACGAAATAAAAGCAAGTAATAAGTCATTAGCAAAAGAAACATAAAGTGAGAATTGTGCATTCAAATGATGTATAACATAACCACATCTATTTAAGAATGTATTCCAATATCAAAGGCAAATTTCAACAATGCAAAAACTGCAATTAGTTTGAACCAACCTAATATTAACTGTCAACAGAAGGAATGAAAGAGTCTAAGAAGGACTTGGTGGGACCACAACAATCAGTGATTGATAATATCATAGTTACCCTGAACTTCAGTAGAGGCCTCTCCTTATCTATACCAACCCATTATATTTATAAACAAAGTTAACATTGTGTAAGCATTTGTGTTTTTGTTAACCTCTTTTTTAGAGTCTTAGAGTACCTGGCCCTTTTTGCAGCTGTAATTTGTTCCAACTGGCTGTAACCATTGCTTTGCACACTCAGTTTGCCACTGTCTGGTCACTGCCATGAGAAGGAGCTTCTCTGCTCCCAATTGACTGTGTCCCCATCACTGCTAATCCAGAAAGTGCTGAAATAATCATTGTTCTCCAACAATCAGTGATACCAGGCATTCCTGCTTCCTTTGTCCCACAATCTAGCATTTGCAATCTCTCAAGTTACCTCATCGCACTAGGTAATGGAGAACGTAAAGATGACCTTCATACTTAAGCTGGATGTTTACTATTTCACAGGACTAACAGTGATGAGCAGAATGATATCAGAGGCAGTTTGGGCTATTCCAGAAACAGAGTAGGAGCCTTTAAAACATATGAATTCATGCTTCATCTAGCCCTGCTTAATCAAGTTTCATTAAGTTTTGCATATCATATATATTGTTCCACCAAATGGGGCAACTACAATGCTGCCCAAAGCTTTGAAGCAAGGCCACTCACTTGCTAAATTCTGGCTATTCATCCCAGTCACATTATGTGATACCATGTTCCTCACACATTTATATATAAATACACTGTATTTCATTAAATCCAAACACCACTGATTATAAGACTCATACTTTTTGTATCACTGAAAAATACAAACATTGCCAATTAAACTATGACAGTGCCTTCTTACTATTTAAAATGTTTAAACTTTTTAAAGAAGTTCTTTGAGAACAGGAGTGGGCAAACCATGGCCCTTGGGCCAAATCTGGCCTGACCCTGATCTTATAAGTAAAGTTTGATTGGAATACAGCCTGGCTCATTCATTTATGTACAGTCTGTGGCTGCTTTGGCACTACAGTGGCAGAGAGAAGTAGGTGGGACAAAGACAGTATGTCCTACAAAGCCAAAAATATTTGTTATCCAATCCACCTCTGTTCTCGCTTCATTTAGACACATTTCAAGACCATATTTTCCTCTTTATTTATACACAAAAGCAACATAAATGAAAGATTCTTTATAACAAATATGCAAAAAAACATGTATTTGTAGTCATTTCTCTAACAAATACTTGCGTCACTAAATTCAAATTTTTGCTGTGCTGATTTGTCTGTGCCCTGTTCTGTTCACTGTCAAATCAAGCTGGGCTGCACTGGGCAGCTCCTATGCAGGTCTCACCTGGGGTTGCTCGTGGGATCAGACGAGGTCTGACAATTAAGTTTGTGAACTTGCTGCAATGATGTTGCTAACCTTTTTTGATACCAGAGGGATTATTCGTTATGAATTTGTACCAACTCGACAAAGAGTTAACCAAGTTTACTATTTCGAAGTGTCGAAAAGGCTGCATGAAAAAGTTAGACGACCTGAACTTTTTGCCAACAATTCATGGCTCTTACATTATGACAATGCGCCAACTCACATGGCACTGTCTGTGAGGGAATTTTTATCCAGTAAACAAATAACTGTATTGGAACACCCTCCCTACTCACCTGATCTGGCTCCCAATGACTTCATTCTTTACCTGAAGATAAAAGAAATATTGAAAGGAAGACATTTTGATGACATTGAGGACATCAAGGGTAATACAACGACAGCTCTGATGGCCATTCCAGAAAAAGTTCCAAAATTCTTTGAAGGGTGGACTAGATGCTGGCGATGGTGCATAGCTTCCCAAGGGGATTACTTCGAAGGTGACCATAGTGATATTCAGCAATGAGGTATGTAGCACTTTTTCTAGGATGAGTTCATGAACTTAATTGTCAGACCTTGTAGTCATCAGGCAGTTGCAAGACAGCCTCACTCACACTCACACATCTGCCAGATGGTGCTGGCTTTCTACGGGGGCACCCCAGTTCTCCTCCACATGGCCTCTCATCTTTCAGGCTTGAGTGGGCTTTTTCACATGATGGTGGAAATTTTCCAAAAGACCAAATCCCCAATGTGAAAGTGCTATCAAACCACTGTTTTCACCACATTCGCTGATGGTCGATTGGCTAAAGCAAGACAACATGGTCAAGTCCAGCATCAACATGAGATGGAAGTGCATAAGGACATAGCTACTCACCTGGGGCCACTAAGATAACAGTCTACCATAGGACCACTAGAAAAAAAAATCTCATCCCTTCTTTGTGTAGGGCAAATAAAAAGGGAAACCCCAGCAAGGGAGTTTAAGTATTATAAAAGCCTTATAAGGAAAAACAAAGCATGCAACTAGGACCTAATTCTTGGTACATCCACTGGGTTTTTTTCACTAATATTAAAAAAAAATCTCTGGGAGGGGGGTAGGGATGGGGAGAAGGTGAGGGGATTAGAAAGCACAAATTGTAACCACAATATTGCCATGGGGATACGAAAGACAGTTTGGGGAATATAATCAATAATGTTGTAAAGATTTTGTAGGGTGTCAGATGGACGCATATCTGATTAGGGAGACCACTTCATGGACAATGTAGATGCCTGACCACTTGGCTGTACACCTAAAGCTGAATAATATTGACTGTCAACTATAATTAAATATATATATATATATATATATATATATATATATATAAAAAATCACGGGATGTGCAGTACAGCATAGAGAATAGAGTCAATGGAATTGTAACAGCTATGTACTATGTCAGAGGGGTAGTAGATTGGGGGAGGGAGGTTATCACTTAGTGAGGGGTGTAAATGTCTAACTATTACAATGTTTTGTACACCTGAAACTAATAAAAAAAAATCTTTTTTTATAAAGTAGTGAAAAAGTAGTTTATTAGAAGAGATAGTACATTTTAAAGAAATAGAAGTAGGCCCAAGCAGTAGAGAATGGCTCAAGGGCCCATTATTAGAATTACATTCCAAAGAGTTTGGAGCGGGCCATGCACAAAGGCAAGGCTCAAAAGGCTCAAAGAGAAAAACAGGGTCAAACCAAGTGAAGGCTTCTCCAGACTTGGAGTTTTCATCCCTTTTTCTCTAGAATGGGCTGTTCCCCTTTGGGCGTGGGACCACTTGATTGGCACCAGTAATTGACAACAGGCTATTATTTCATTTCTTTAGACTGTGAATGTTTCTTCCCAGAATTCAGTCTGTTATAATGATATTAATAAACTTCTGGGCATATGTATTATTTTACAATAATGATATCATGAGGCCCGGATGAAATGAAGGTCGTTATGGCCTTTATTGCACAGGTGTGAGTGACTGGTCTAATCCAGCCAGGATAAAAAAAAAAATCTTTATCATCTTCATACTTTGAATTTAAAGAATAAAGGCACAAAGCCCATCCTGCCATTTGTTCAATTTCTGCAGACATTCATTCTTTAGCCTGTTTCCTCCTATTAGAGGCTACTCTGGTTAAACAAGCCATGAATATACCAAGTTTCTACCCCGGTAGGTCCACCAATACAGGTATCTCAATAATGGTCCACATTTGGCTGAAGAGGCACAAAGGGATGGATTCCTTACTTCTGCAAGCTTCAAGCAGAGGTGGAATTAAGAGCACTGGTGGAGTAGATACATTCAAGCACTGGTGGAGTGGATACATCTCAGAAGGTTCAAGCAGTCCCTGCCTAAAGTCTAACAGGAATCTTATTTCTAACATATTCACAACTAAAATTTTGATAAACTACCACCCTCCCCCTCCCTGCTGCTCTTCCAGTTTTCTCCATTTCAGTAATTGGAAGCACTCTCCATGCAATTACTCAAGCCAAAATCCCAAGGGTAACTCTGGGTTCCTCCTGTCTCCCTCATTAATAACAAAAAGAGCTGTCATTTCATTTCCAAAATGTACCTCAAATTTCTCCACCTCTCTCCCAATACACAGCTACTACCCTAGGATAAACCTCTAGCCTCTGTCCAAGGGGAGCTGCAAGTTTCCTTACTGTGCTCCCCACCTCTACTCCTATCCCGCTCCAGCCTATGCTCCATAAAACAGCCCAAGTGATATTCTAAAGACAGAAATCAGACCTTGTGAGACCCCTCCTTAAAATCCTTTAGTTGCTTCACAACACAGTTTTAATAAAATCCAAATTCTTTATGGTAACCTAAAATTCCTGCCTGAACTTATTCGTAACATGGTAACCAATGCATTCTCATTAGGGGATAATATGGCCCCCAAAGAGGTAAAAACTGGTTCTTGAGAATGGAGGAGGGGAATGAAAAAAATCTTAATCTTTGCAATGTATAAAACACAGATATAGAGTATATGTAATATCTATGGAACTAATATTTCATGGGGGGGGATGATTAGGAAAAAATGTTTCAAAGGGCTCCTGAAAGGGGCTGTAATGAAAAATCATTGAAAAGCACTGCTCTAACCCCATGTGAGACCCTACTTCCCCTTACCTAGTAGACCAGCATTATACAATAAAACTTGTGCAGTGATAGAAATGTTCTGTAATCTGCACTGCCTAATATGGTAACTCCTAGCTACATGTAGTTATTGAACTTAAAATGTGGCTACTGCAACAGAGGAACTTAATTTTTAATTTTCACTAACTAGAATTTAAATTTCAATAGCCACATGGAGGTATTAGACAGTGCAACTCTGTCAATTACACTATCATCTATTGTCTAGACACACTGACTGGTCTTTTTTTTTTTAATTTGGAGAGTTTTATTATTTTTTTTAACTAAAATGTGTGCAAATGTTTGCACTTTCATTATTAACATTGAAACATATTTCACCATTATTTACAACACAGTTGACCATGGCACCTGTAGTGGTGTCTTTCTTCTTTCTAGAACTCTCTAGCCATCTTAAAGCCTTCACACAAAAGTGAAACCATGAGGCCCTGAAAAGCCTGTATAGAAAGAAAAGTTTTATTTGGTGGCAAAAGTAGTTATCTTTGGCTTTGCAGCATTTTTCTGTTTTCTTTCTCTTCAGAGCTAGTGCCTATGCTCACAAGTAATTCTTATTTTTTATCCCCTCAATTCACATAGAACTTTCCTTCCCCCCCCCCCTCAGGAGTGTTAAACACTTTAGAAGAGCCCTGACTGGTCTCCCTTTGATTCAAGGACACCAAGCTCTTTGCACATGCTAGCTGTAACTGTTAGAATGCATTTGCTACAATAACAAAAATTCAGAATGGATTAACGAGTAAGAAAATATGTTATTGTAAAGAATAAGTCCAAATGTACAGAGATTCCATGGTAGGCTAATTCAACAGCTCAATGCCATAGTCACGGATCCAGGTTCATTGCATCCTCCTTTCTGTCATTCCCAGTGGATCGGCACTGCCTTTGGGTTGTTACCCTAATGGCCACAACATGGCTGCAACAGTGCTGGGCATCACACCTCAACCTAATGCCTAAACAGAAGGCATCTGTCTTTGTTTCACCTTTTAAAAGTAAGGAAAACTTCTCACATCTCATTAGCCAGAATGTTATCATGTCCCTTTATAAATCAATAATTAGCAACAGGAATGGGACCGCTACTTATAGTTCAGATCATGCAAGAGCCATTCCCTGAGGCCAGACATGGTAACTGCTCCCCAAAACACATGGCTTTAGGAGGAGAGTGGATACCCAAGCAGGTGAGGACTCTGTGGGAAAGTGACTTGCACACCTTTTGTTGGGGTGGGGAACATGACAGGAGAATCTCACCCTCTTTCTTGGGTAGAACTAAACTGAATCAATTGGGAATTTCCCGATGCCAGTGGCTCTCAGCGTGTGGTATCTGTGCCAGCAGCAAACAGCAGTCCCTAGAACTATTTATTTATTTATTTTATTGGGGAATTGGGGGAGGAGAACAGACAAGTTGTTGTCCTTTTGTTCTTCAGTCTAGTTGTGGAGGACGTCGCTTCACTGGCCCATGTTGGTATTATCATTGCACTCTTCCCGGGTGAGGCAGATCAGTCGCCGGCCTCTGGACGGCCGCTCACGGCAGCTCTTGGCAGCTCACACCGGCTGCTGGCCGGGCCACTCACGCTGGCTGCTGGCCACACACAGTAGCTTATGGCAGCCCACTGCAGCAAGGGCTGCAGCCTATGCCGTTGCCTGCGACTCACGGCAGCCCAGCTCCAGGTCGAGCTGTTGTTCACCATAGCTGTAGAGGGCACAACATCACTGGCCCTCGTGTGGGATCTGAACCGGGGCCCTGCTGCTCAGAGCTGGCATCCCAAGCCAGCTCTTAACCAGTATGCTACTCGGCTGGCCCCCCTAGAACTTTTTAGAATGGAAAGCTTTCAGATCCTACCCCGACCTGTTGAATCTGGGAGTAGTGCCCAGGAATCTGTTTTAACAAGCCTTCCAGGCAATTCTGATGCATCCTGAAGTTTGAGAACCATGGCCCTATTCCAGTGGTTCTCCACTGGGGGCAATTTTGTCCCCAGGAGACTTTTGGCAATGCCTGGAGACATTTTGGTTGTCACAACTGGAGTGTGGAGTGGTGGTGGTGATCAGAACAATGCACAGATGGCCCCCACAACAAAGAAGTGTCCTGCCCAAAATGTCACTAGTGCCAAGGTTGAGAAACCCTGGCCTGTCCTACAAGGCAGAGCAAGCTCCTTCCCATGGCTGTAGCCCACCTGGCTCTCCATATTAGATTTGGCAGTTTGAGCCTAGTTGGGACAAGGATTAGCATGTCTTAACCACTCTCAGAGCAGAAGAGATGGATCAACTCTTCTAAGCAACAAGCTTTCAGGCCTTCCAGTCACCCAGATCAGTCCCAGGGGTCTCGCTTAAGTATCCATCTATGGCAAAGCAATTAACAGGACACACTGTTTATCTTCAGGGCAAGAAATTAGCACATTTTATAAGGCACACAGTCATTATGTGCACTGAAGTTTCAGAACTGGCTTTTAGGGGAGCCTAGTTCCTCTCTTAGCAGGCTGACAGGCAAACTTTTTCCATGCTTAGGAATTGAGAAGAGTCTCCAACGTCCGTGCTGTCTAGCTCTCCCACGAGAAGCTGAAGGTCAGGAAATGGAGACCAACCCTCTAGTTCTAATCTCCACTTCCTATACAAGATGCAGGCGAGAAAGTGCCTCTCTCTGGATAGAATTTCTCTCCATGAGAGTTTAACATTAGAGGTAAGTAGCAAATCATATTACTATAGCTACGGCCACACCAGTTCAGGTCAGAACCACCTCATTTTAAATCTATTTTCGAATGTCTTACAGTGCAGCTTGTTCTACCATAACCTCTTCTGGCACTTACCTAATATAACACACTGCTAGAAACAGATATGCTGGTAAAGTTTATTTACATTATGTTCTATCATATCAATCATATTTAAGTCCCGGAAATTTGTATTTACATACAGAACCCAGTATATTCCTGGGGAAAAAAAAATTTTTTTTTTTTGAAAAGCAAAACCAAAACAGGATACTATTAACATGATAATCGGGTAACTTAATGATCATCTGGCTTCTGTGAGGTCTCATCTGGGATTTTAGAGTCAACTGTATCCAGAGGCTGCCAGTGGCAAGTCATGAGAGAGTTGTAGAGTTCTTCGCTTTTCACCATAAACTCTTTGTTTAATTCCTCAGTATTCACAGGAAGATTTGGATCTGCAGAAGCCAATAATGCGTATTGCATTAATAATGCAAAAAAAAAAAAAGAGTTTGACAGGACATATATTAGAAATGGCTTACAGTTTTTAAAAAAACATTAGCAGGAAATATTGCAGGCAATTAGTGTTAAAAATTAAATTGTGTCTTTCTTTCAATAAGACTTGAAAATAGAAATTAAAGATTAAAAAAAAAAAAAAAAGGAGTGCTACCAGACTCAGCAAGTATCTGGATGGTGAATGAGGAGGAGAAAATAGATGGAATCAAGAGAGGTTTTGGAGATGAATGCACAATATTTGGAGACGGAGTAAATTTGGGGTAAAAGGGAAAGGAAGGATTGAGAATGACTCCTGCCTGAGTTTCTGGCATGAGTACCTGGGTGGATGTGGAGTCAGTGGGTCAGGACCAAGTCCCTGATGGGACTTTGAAAAAGTAACCATGCTGCTTTATCTGTTTAGTTAACAGATTGACATAAGTGAATACGAGTAAATTGTATATAGCAACTAATTCAGAAACAGAGAGGAACCTAGCCTTCCTTCTCTAAAACCTGGAATCCTATGATGAGGAAGTGGTGGTATGTTATTATGAAAGCAAGAGACTTAGATATTCATTTCAAGTTGCCAGGTTTCCAAGGTCACTAACTTTTTAAATGTAGTCCATTTTTTTTTCTCCTTATACTAAATGGAACTGAAGAAACCCTTTGTTTTCCTTTACAAGTTTTGCAAGCCTTAGCTCATTTAGGGCCATAATTTGCTTCCTAATACTCACATGTGTTCATGCTATTCACTGGTATTTATATGCCTTTTGTAGACTGTTGGTGCCCCTCCAAAATTCACATGTTGAAACTCTAACTTCCAATGTGATGGCATTTGGAGATGGGGCCTTTGGGAGATAGAGTGAGGTGAGATCATGAGGGTGGGGCTGTAGTCCGATGTGTTTTCTTTTTTTTTTTAAAGATTTTATTGGGGAATTGGGGGAGGAGAATAGCGTTGGGGAATCGGAGAAGGGGAACAGACAAGTTGCTGTCCTTTTGTTCTTCAATCTAGTTGTGGAAAACATGGCTTCACTGGCCTATGTTGGTATTATCATTGTGCTCTTCCCAGGTGAGGCAGATCAGTCGCCAGCCACTGGATGGCTGCTCATGGCGGCTCTTGGCAGCTCACACTGGCCGCCGGCCATTCACGCTGGCTGCCAGCCACTCACGGTAGTTTTATGGCAGCCTACTGCAGCCTCACTGCAGCCTATGCTGTCGCTGGTGACTCATGGCAGCCTAGCTCCAGGTCGAGCTGTTGTTCACCATTTTAGCTGTAGAGGGCGCAGTGTCACTGGCCCTAATATGGGATCTGAACCGGGGCCCTGCTGCTCAGATCTGGTGTCCCAAGCCAACTCCTAACCAACGCGCCACTTGGCCGGCCCTCGGATGTGATTTCTGCCCTTATAAAAAGAACACAAGAGCTCAGGGTCTCTCTCCCCTCACCACGTGAGGATATGAGAAGGTGGCCATTTGCAAGCCAGGAAGAGAGCCTTCACCAGAAACCGAGTCAGCTGGCACCTGCCTGATCCTGGACTTCCCAGTGTCCACAATTACAAGAAATAAATTTCTGTTGTTCAAGCCACGCAATCTGTGCGTTATGTTATAGCAGCCTGAGCTAATACTGCATCCTTCTGTATTTATCATTTCAGAACCAAGATCATCAAATAGCCCCTGCCCATCATATGTTTCAAGAGCTATACTTCTCATCTTTCTTCACTGGAGTCATTTTGACTGTAGTCTGATTCTTGTGCTTTAGAGCTTCCCAACCCTTTTGAACCATCTTTCCTTTGAAAGCTTCTGGTCATAAAATTAGATGTTTCTATTTTGTTCCCTGGACTTTCTGAAATTTTCTTTCATAAAGTCATGCCCCAGAGTCCTTTCCTTTACTGTCATGGGCAGTTGTTTTCTAAAAAGCTCCTGACTCTGTATGTTCCCAGTGGGGGGAGAGGTGTCAGGACCACACGCTTATTCTCTCTTGTAACCTGTGGCCTAGAAAACAAACAGTGTGTCAGCTAGGAACCCCAGATTCATGATCTAGGTCCTTTCAGGGTCATGATGTTGGCCATAGGGGTAACAGAAGCCTATAAAAGACATACTAATTACATCTTCCCTAAGCATGTGGGCCCTCTACACCAATGCTGTCCAATAGAGTAGCCACTAGCCACATGTGGCTATTTGAAATGTAGCTAATCCTACTTGAGATGTGATGTAAATATACACTGCATTTTGAAAACCCGGTATTAAAATTTTTTTATCGCATTGTTTTTATATTGAATACATGTTGAAATATTATTTTGGATATATTAGGTTACATTTAAAGTATTAAATTTAATTTCCCCTGTCTACTTTTAGTTTTTTTTAATGTGGTTACTAGAAAATGTAAAACTACCTATGTGGGTGGATTTGTGTTTTGCATTACATCTCTACTGAGCAGAGCGGCTCCTGATCTATAACTAGCTAACACTTGAGTGGTGATTATGTGCCAGACCCTTTTAAAACATTTAAAAGCACTTTAGAGCTATGGTCATCACACTTCCTATGAGGTAGGTTTTCACATCCCATTTTATAGCTGGGACGCCAATGCACTGGAGATTAATTTGTCTGGAACTACAGAACTAGAAAGATCTGAACCCGGGCAGTCTGGACCCAGAAAGCACATTCTTATTGCATGTCTTCCTCTGTTATTTTTATAGACTGTCTGCAGAACTGATGAAAGCAGGGAGAACAGACTCACATTTTAACCAAAGTAAAACCCCCCTGAGAGCTGGAATGAACATCCTTTATTCATATTTCAATCAAATTACTAAAAACTAGAATTACCCCATAGCATTTGAAGATTTCTTTTAAAAATCAATTTCATTCCAGTTAAACACTGAACACCACCAACTAACGTGCAGACTTTGTATCAGTCACAGGGGCTGCAAAGACAGATGCTCCCATCCTTGATAAAATCACAAAGACAGTAGGTGGGTTTGTCTTAAAGGGGTGGGGTGAGGATAGGGGAAGAGACCAGGTGGACATGTGATAAGACAGATATGTGATAAGAAACAGGCAAAAGTGTTCTCTGCATTTTTCTTGTATTTCTGTTTCCTATAACTTAAATGAAAGAAGCCAAATGTTTTCCTCCCTTCCTCAAATAACACACATTCAGAAACAGGATTCTTCTCTGGGCAGACACATTTTGTTGTTCTCAGAACAGATCAAAAGCTACAGGAAGCACCACGTGACACTCTAGAGGGGGCCTGCTAGGTTCTGAGGAAGCTAGGAAGCCAAGGGTACAGAGACTGCCTCATGTTTTTCTCGTTAAAAATCAAAATTAAAGCATAAGTAATCCCAGAATCTAAACTTATGGAGGAAACAGATCTTAAAATCAACTTTTTTTGTTTTCTTATTGTTTGCAAATGTCCCCAATTCCCAGTCCTTCACAAAGACCCAGGGAGGAGGCTTAGCTACAGCTGTTCCCACAGAAACAATTTCCCCAAACCAGATGAACTGCTGAAGAGAATGGCTAAGGCAACCTACATTGGTATTCTCCAGTAGGATCTCTCTGTTTTTAGCCAGCTGAGTGAATGAGGAACCTGGAAATTGGGTTAGTTTTGTTTTCAACCACTGCAACACAAGGTTTATGTTACCTTCTCGTAGGTCTTTATCTTGGTTTTCAGTCAGAGCTGTGGTTTCCTACAATGAAAATGAGTATTTTAAAAAAAAAAAAAAAAAGGTTTTACTTAAAGGTTTACTATCAACACATGCTTTCTTAGAAAAAGCTCGTTCTCAAAAATAATATCTAAAACACTAAACTCCCTTTAGATCAAATTTATTTTGAATTTTGATTACAAGAATCTTTAAATGATATATTACAATTATGAAATGAGCCAACAGAAGAAAAGTCACAAAGGCGGAAAAAGCCTGACAGCCACTTCTAGTCTTTCTGAAGTTCTGAGAACTAACTGGGGTCCTAGGGTCTGGGCTAGGGACCAGACACCAGGGGCCCTGGTATCCAGACTCCATAGTTCCTGCACTAGATGCCCACTCTCTACCTGAAGTTCTGTTCTTCCTTTCAGGTGACAATCTGCAAAGTTACTACACATCCCCCAACACCATGGCTCAGCTAAGGACCAAGGCGGTAGTAGGTGCTTAAGGAAATGCAGAGGCTACAGAAAAACAAATCCATCAACCATCTTCTTACATAATGAAAGAAGTAAATTCCAGAAGCACTCCCAAAGAAAATCTCGGCTGGTTAATCCAGACTCTGTTGGCTCTACTGGGGCAGCATAAGTTTTTAAGACTCCTCCTTATAGGCACCTGCTGGGAACCTGTCTTTGTTAAGGATATACAGCTGTTCCAAGGAACCACCCCCTCCAGGAAGGGCTGACAGAGCTCCTGGCATGCACATCCGTTAAGCCACCACTATTGGTAAGAACAGGATTACATTGAAATCCAAAGATTCACTATCTCTTCCTTTCAATCTATCTGAAAGTATGCCCCCCTTTCACTCTGAAATAGGTCCTGATTTGGAAAATAAAATACAGTTACCATAAATTTAATCACACCATCAGTGTATTTTTTTCTATTCAGAAATGGCTAAAAGACAGCCAGAATCTGTGCTAAAATGAGGCCTTTCTTATAATACAATGTCCACGTAACCTCACATTTCCTCCTTTTTCAATATGTACTCTGGTAAATGTGCATCCTAACTTACCAGGGTGTGGGGAGCAGAAGTTGTCTGGAGACAGGGTACCCGCTCTGGCCTGAGGTTCACCTGGGCAGTGTATGCTGCTGGTTGTCCTTAAAGAAGGGCACGTCTACAAACGGTTTTCTCTGCTAGAAGTAGTTCAGGAAAGGTGTGGTGTGGGACCCCAAAGACCTGAGAAGCACTTTGAAGATATCCACTTCCTTTCATATTACACAAGACATACTATGTTAGAATGGGGAGGGCTCTCAGGAGGCTAACCCCTTAACTTGGGGAGATATGGGCTATGGACACAGGTGTGCTACAGTGGGGGAAGTGGACAATAAAGCTATGGCATCTCACAGAGGACACAGTTTATTAGGGTAGACTCAGGAGAGGATGTGAGTTAGAGAGACCCACTGCAAAGCCTTACCATCTTGAATTTGCTGACCACCTGGGAACTGGGAACTCCCACCAGGTGGGCAGGCAGGCGGCACAAGTTACCCACCAAATAGAATATATTTATAATTCCTGAATGAAAAACTGCATGGTATAGTAATAATTTGACTAGAGAATGAGTTTAAAAAAAAAACCCAGAATGTGTCAACAAAAGTGGGGAGAAGAAAGGAGAGAAAGGGGTGGCAGGGAGAGAAAAAAAGGGTGTTAATTTCTTGGTTTTTTTCATGAGTGAGAGAGAAATATGTTCGTTTCGTGAGTCGATAATACACTCAAAACTGTACTTCTCTATTTAAAGATGTAAAGGTATCCACTAGAAGACAGGCCATCTCCCAAAAGAGCAAACTAAAAAAGGAAGGGGTGAAAGAAAAAAAATGTGATAAAACCTCAGGCAATGCAGCAAAAGATTTCTTTTTTTAAGTGATGTAATCAAGCATCTTCTAAAAGGGTAAAACCCAAATTGGGTTTAAAAGAAAAAAAAAAGGTGAGAACTCTAACATGATATTTTCTCTTAAGAGGCATACCCGAAACAGACTTGAAAAACTGAAAATGAAAGTTAGGGCACAAAAATACCGAGCAAATACAAGTTTAAAAAACTGAGGGTTTAGATGTTAAGTTCAACTCTGGTGTTAAGGTCAAGGCCATCACACAAAGAGTGTCCCTATGCACTTTAGAAACAAACTGGGGAGAAAAATCTGTAACAGTTTGACTGCAAAGTGCAAATTTCCCTAATATGTAAATATCTCACACAGTTAAGAAAAAGGGGCACAACCATATCTAAAAAGGGTAGACAAAGGACATCAACTAAGTCACAGAACACAAATACCAATAAACAGTTGACAAAGTATTTGCCCTCAATAATAGACACATGACTTCCCTGCCTGTTGGATTGGCTAATCACATACAGAAAAACATATACAAGCAAGCCCACCTATGACGGCAGTGGAAAAACGTAAAAACTCAGGCAGGGTTTTCACTAAGTTGCTGTTTAAAACTGTAAGTGTTATATCCTTGAATCCAGATCTCCCACTGCCAAGAATTTTTTTTTTTAGACACACAAAAAAAAACACCACTCAAACGCTTGAAGATAGGTAAAAGGAATTTTGGTAGAGCAGTGAGAACATTTAAAATGTCAGACAATAAGGCATTTTATTTAATTGTGCGCTAAAATCACAGCACAACCAAAGGAGCAACTTTTAAAGGAAGCTGTCCTGATGCAACTACAAGCAGAGGGAAGGACCCAACCAGTATATCCTACAGTCTATTCCTACCCAAAGCGCCCCCAACTCCCCAGACAGAAATAAAGACCAATCGCACCGACTTAGCAAGAGTACAAGGCAAGAATCTAGAGGACAAGACCCACTTGAGCAGTGTTTCCTTCTCAGTGCGGGGGAGTGGGAGAGGCTTCCCCTCACTCCAATACGTCTTTGTGTGGTTTCAGAAATAGATTACTTTAGTAATCAAGGTATTAAAAGATCTTTCTAAAGTGTATTGATGTTCACCGGTATATCAAAACAATACAAAAAGCTACCTCCCGTCCTATTTTAAGTGTTTAAGAGTAACATCTATTGAAAGATGATCATCTAAAATTTAGTAGCAAGGATTTAGGCACAGACTTCATTAGCCTATTGTTTTTGTTTTTGGAAGACAGCGAGAACTTAAATCGTTTGCAAGTCAAAATTTCATAGGTCATCAGTTTTCATTCCCTGATATTAAAATAGGGAGCAAAAGCCATGAACGACAGGATGTGGAGGTGTGAAGCTAGGAAAAAGACATTTCCACGTTGGGCACGCGAATGACACAGGATTCATTTTAGAGAGGGATACCTTAGGCCTAATCGACATTTCAGCTGGGTGTCCAGAGGTCCCAGGCTCAGAAAGGTTGTGTCCATTTCTGCCCACTGCACAGCCACAGCTGTAGCCAGAAAGAAGACGACAGCTGGGCTGTTGCTCATACCAGTTGCCAAAGGGGTAACTCCGGCTGGGCTGAAACTCCGGCTTCACTCTAAGAGCAGAGGGGAGACAGGGGGAATGGCATCACCAACCAAGGCGGAATCATTCCGAACCCCGGGATTGGTTCTTCTTTCCCAGGAGTTATGAGTAAGGATGATGTCTGCTTTAACTGTTTCAGAATACCTATTTTCAAAGCAATAACTTGTAAATTGCCAAAAGTTATATAAGAAATAAAACACTTAACAGCCTTCATTTTCATTTAGAGTAAGAAAAAATAGCTCACCTTTGCCAGTACCAGTAATACTTATTTTGTTGAGCTATGTCAAAACCTGCAAAACTCTCCTGTCCAGCCATTTACCCAGAAATTTGATAAAGGAGACAAGGAATCCACAGTTTTTGTTCCAGCGTCAAAAATTCCAGTTCGTGAGCTAAAGCCTTTCAATCCCACAAGTCTCTCACAACTGCCTCAGAGCACATAAGTAACTACATTTAGTGGCAATTCCTGCTGGGCAATTAACTGCTCAGCTTTCGTGATAATGGGGTTCAGGGGTGGGTGGAGCAGGAGTGCATTGAGGTCACCTGGGGGAACTTCTGTAAACTATTCCACTGGCTTTGAGTCGCCAGCCCCCATCTACCAACTGTCAGGCCTGGGGAAGCTTTCCAGAACCCACAGCGGAAGGGGAAGTGTGTGTTGGGCGACTCTGAAGAACAAAGGCGCCTCCACCGCACCTCCTACAATAATGTATAGGAGTCACTTTTAATTATTAAAACCTTAAGACGAATACCACAATTTGACGTTTCCCCCCCGCAGTTCAGCTATCTGCAAATAATAACTATTAGAACTAGCATCTTAGTGGATTTTTTTTTTCATCTCCTGCAGGTTGAAATCATACCAAACAACTGGTGGGAAGAAGTGGTATATAACACACACACACCTTAATGGGAGTACAGAAAAAAATTTTAAATATTTCTGTGGTTCAGTAGTTTTTTTTTTAAAGCATAACAAATCTTCCCAAACTTTGTTCACATTCATATAATTTGGGCATGTTGTTTAAAATGTAGGTTCTAATTCAGTAGATTTGGAGTGGAGCCTCAGATTCTGCCTTTCTAGCCAGCTCCCATGCACTTTAAGTAGCAGGGCTACACAAAGTGTCAACATTTAAGAAGATAAATTTTGAGTCTAAATAGGCGCGCTTAGGATTTGGTCATTTTCCTGAAGCTTGTTAATAACTATTCCACTATTAACTATTCCATTATTCAAGTGCTTATTCAAGTATTCTATATGTACCTGTAATGTGAAAAATAATAGTCATGATGATTTTAAATCATTCACCCATTATTTCCTGAACCTCTATACACACAAGGCAGGGTGATTGACACTGGCGATAGTGGACTTTGTTATACTCAGGTGGATTTCCCCAGGTCTTCAAGGGAGGTGTCCTTGATTAGCAGCTGTGGCACATATTGCTTGGCGCCATCCAATGTTCAGTTTCCTTTTCTTTCTTAATAACAGAACTGTGATTTTATTTGGGGGCAACAATAGGCCTTGCTAAAACTACACTTCCTAGCTTACCCCCTTGCAGGGAGATATGGCCAGGTGGCCATAATCTGGTTGATAAGACATAAATAGAACTATTACAAGGGGATTGAGGAAAGCTGTGAGGGTGAAGGGTGTTTACTTAGCTGGAAGGCCTTTTTGTTCTCCACCTTTTCCCTAAGCCTAGTGCTGAGATTACAGATATGATTACAGATATGATGGCTGCAGCCAAAATAACTCGGTACCTATCCTGGCCTATGAGGCGATAGCAAGGAGTTGGTCATGCACACAAATACAGGATCTGAAATAGAGACCGCGTCTGGGTCCCTGTACCTGCACTTGACTGGCTGGCCAACCTCCAGATTTCTTTTAAGAAATAACTGTCTTATTTAAGCCACTGTTGTTTTAAGTTACGTGAAGTTCTTAACTACTGTAGCAGCTTAAACATCAAATAAAACATGTCCGTTAAGGATTCTGTTTTTGTAAAAACTTTAATATCGGGGTTTTTCCCCCTCTTATTTTAGGATTAAAAAAAAAATCAGAATTTTGGCTATGACTGGGTGAGAGATGAAGCTGTAGTTGGAAATAATATATTACATTATATTAATAATGTAATATTATCAATTATTATATTAATAATAAGGTGGTGAGGGGGCTGAGGAAGGGAGAGGCCAATGCAGTATGTTGAAACCAAGCAGGAAGATGGCTGGAGCTGAGGCACAGAGGACCGTAAACAAGCCTCCAGAGATGAAGACAGCCCACAGTTCACAAATATTGTTTTGCTCTCTAAAAGCTTCAAGTGCAAACTTCTCATATTTCACATGGATTAGTCCCATGAAGCAGGTGAAGTAAACTTATATCAGGGCAGACCATTGGCCAGTGTCCAGTAGAAGTAGCCCACTCTCTGCTTCCCTTAGCTCTATGTGCAAAGGAGGCCAAAGCCCTCTGGGATTACAATCACATGCAACCTCTGTAGTCCTAAAATTTAACAGACTTGCTACCTGTCACGTTGAGAAAGGAGGGAGTTGGGCAGGAATATTACAATAGAATCACATGATATTTCTAATAGAGCTAATTTTTCTCCACTGTATCCTGCTTTTAGCCCAGTATATCCACTTCACCACCACCTCGACGCCCCCAAAAGAAAAACTGGCTGTTTTTACTTTAGCAAACCAAAACTAGACACTCAATAAATATTTGTTGAAAGAATGAATAAATCAATGCATGGCTCAACCGTAAAAAGCTTTCAATTAGTAATTTAGAAGCAAAACTAAAAATCCTTTTGGGTTTTAATGTTAATGAACTCTGAACAGCTGGTTGTTTCTTGGCAACAGCAGTTTTCACTAGATGAGATTATATGGATTTTTATATCCTGTGTTTGGAAAGAGAACAGGAGGTTTGGCAAGAAGCACGGTCAGAGTCCAGTTTAACAGGTATATAATTTTGTATTGTGTTTTTCTTTAGACAATGAAAAGCCATTGTTATCCTCTGTTAAAAAGAATGTTCAAGCCCAAGGAAATATAAAAAGCAGCAGCAGCACTGGGTCTGTTACTTAGCTGTGTGGTTTTAACAGAGTTCCTTTGTTGGGCTTATTTCAGCATTTATAACCTTAGACTCCATTAGCATATTTTAACCTTAATGAGGCCCTAATCTTTTTGAAAATGTAATAAAATTTTATCAATGCTCTCCTCCAAAAATGTACATACACAATTTTGCATATAATTTCAGGGGATTCAAAGCCCACACAGATTTATCCATGAATTCCCCTAGATTAGGAACACCTGAACTAGATGCTCTCTCTAAGGTCATCTGACCTCTGTAATTGGTTCCACTAATTTCTAACAGTATATTATAAAAAAAAGAGTAAACTACTTTGAGTTATGTTTATGGTGCTTACACTATGGTTTTCATTCTAGAACCAACTATAATCTAAGATTCCTGGTTGGAGCAAAAGATTTCCTGTTATATGTGTTAAGTCTCTGAATATTAAAGACCTTGACTTGAGGTTAGGTCTCTGAATGTTAGGTCTTCAGAGACCTTGATTTACAGACAGTCATGTCTGCAAGAAAACAACAAAATGTCTGTTGGCCTGCATCTGCAGACAGAACCCAGCTTGCGATAACAGAAAATGCCCCCCAACAGCTACTGGCTTACAGGCAGTCAACACTGTCTGTTCAAACAATGCTACCCTGTCATCACCACCCCTATATAACCCTCCTCACCCTCTCCCTCAGGGCTGCAAGTCTCCTTTAAATGTGCAGCCCTGGCTGTAGCCATCTTTGTTCAGCCCGATAGACTCTCTCTTAATAGACTTTCTTAAACTTTCTTAACTTGCCTGTGTGCGTTCCTTTACCGGCCGACCTATCAATATGTTAATTTCAAAAACCATTAAGTGAGTACTAATTCTTCACAAAAAGCAGTTGAGTTTTCCCTGGGGGTAATGAGGCAGGGCACCAGGGGGAATGCAGAAGCAACAGAATATATAAAGCAGGTAATTTTGAAACAGCTTTAATTTTTTTTGATGAGAAAATATTACTTTTGCATTAAATAGCTATGTCATGGAGTAAAATACGAAAGTCATATTTTTTAAGATAAAATATAAGACTTCAAAGAAATGTCCTGTTGACTCATTCTTTGTCCCATGCCCAGGAAACACCCACTCAAGCAATTCACACTCCTCTGATCTTTGTGGTAATAGTTCAGAAGCAGCAAATAGGAAATAATTTAAATAGTTAAATAACTTGTGACTTTTTGTAACATAATGAAGATAATGAGCACAAAGCAAAGGAATTACTATAAAACAGTGAATGACTGCGTGAGTGAGTTTCCCAGAGACTGAGAGTTAGTTTGACTATCAGCGTTGCAGTGCCTGGGGAGTGTTTACATGTGGTTGCCAAAGGGCACAGAAGACAAGGCCTTCCTTGAGCGGCAATGACAACCAAAGCATCCAAAGTGAAAGCATTTCTACCAGGCCCAGCATCCATTAAAACAATTCTGAGTTAAATACATACTGACAATTTCGAGCACTACAGAACAAATGTTCTTGGAAACAAATGGGTCTCAGGGCTACAGGATTAGCACTAAATGGGGTTTGAAGAATTGACACTGACGTATGCATCCTGCTTGTCAAATCGATCTGCTACAGCGTTCATGATACGAATTATACGTTGCAAGATTTATTCTACTGGAAGTTTGTGCTCAGATGTCATTTCTAACATATCCCTGAATCTCTAAATCTTATGAACATCTCAAATGTAAATTAAGGTTATCTTGCTTTTATTTACGTTTGCCTTTACACCTAACTGGGGAGGCGGTGAAACTTAAATAGATCAGATTTCCTTCTGGAACGCTCACCAAGAAGGACTGCGCCTTTCCTCCTCAAATAAGTCTGTTTACACCCCTCAGGCAAAGCGTCCTCCTCCCGAACCAAGCTGGAAGGCAAGGTGTGCAGGACGGGATTATCTGGCTTGGATAGCGGGGGACGCGCGAAGCGTACTTCCAGGGCCCGGACTTCACCGCCTGCTCCGATAACCGGAAACCCTAAATCCCACCCTCTTTTTGTACCGCTACGAGACAGTGTGAGAAAGGCTCCTTCCACTGTTTCCTGCACAAAAACGAAACCTAACTCCTACCTCACATGTCACAGCCCACATTAAAAAGGAAATCACACTAAGGGAGCCACACTACGGAACCCCGCCCCGACCGGAAACTGCCGCGCCCCTTCCTTAGACGTCATGGAAATAATGAGCTTTCGCCGAGGATGTCCCGCCCACTCCCGTCAGCGCCCAGCTCATAGTTTCCTAGAATATGCCTGCTTGCTCCCAATGTTTTCCTCATAGCAATGAGAACGTCCTCATGTGGAGTCATTCTTTAGTCTCCGATTGGAAATTTCGCGTTATCTTCGAGCCCTGAAACAGTTTTCACTGATGCAGGCGCTTAAAAGGCAGCCCTCAGACCGTGACGTCATTTGAGCGCCGACAGAGGAAAGGCCCTCTTTCTCTTGCATCCTGTTTCGTCTCCGCTCCCTACGCTGAGAGTGATTCGCAGGAACTGCACGTGCGCTGCTGAATGGAGCTGATCGCTGGTTGCTACGAGCAGGTCCTTTTTGGGTTCGTTGTACGTCCGAAGTCCAAGGCGAGCGGCGACCACGAGGTAAGAGCCGACATTGCCGAGGGACCGCCGCAGGCGTGGGCGGGAAAAGGTCAGGTCTGCTTTCCACACGGCCGAGGTAAACACATCGAGGTCAACACACCCTATGATCTCTTAGAGAGTGATTGACGAGTCAAACTCAGGAGACATAAGTACAAGTTAGCTTTTAAAAACTTTTCATAAAGCGATCTAATGTCTGTTGTAGTAGACATTTTTACCACGGTGCACGAAGGAAGCTGGCATTTCTGCAGACAGGCAAAGGAGTCGTAGAGTCTGGATTTAAAGGTCGCTCCCATAAGTTGACAGTTTAGGTGTTCAGGATTTAAGGAGAGAACAGTTTGCTCGTTCACTGAGTTTCTGTCCTGGAGTTTTACAAAATATTAGAACTGGATCAGGATAAACCCCTCGTTGATAAAGAAAATGACACGAATTCATTAATATTGGACTTTTACTTTGGGGCCATTATTTGCAGTGAAGTTGTAAAGGAGCCAAAGGTATGGATCCTGCACTAGAGATCTTCCTTTCCGACATAAGTGGGGGGAGAGGACTGGGAGCAAGTACATGGAGAGAAATTACAGCAAAATATAATAAGTATTTTAGTAGACGTGTGAATACAAAGTTAAGTAAGTTGTTAGTCAAAGAGGTAGTTTAGGATATCCCAGGACTAGAAGTTCTATTAGCCCAGGACAGTTTTTCCCCCTAAGCAATCTTAGGTATCTCTATTTCCTTGAGTGCTGCTTTATGGAGAAGTCAAGGTGTCAGTCTTGAATTAACCAGAAAATTGGAAGTATATGATTTGACTGATTGCTTTTGTTTATTTTGTTTTCTACTCTGGTTATGAGTGTGCCTTTGGCTGAAAGATGCCATTTTTTTAAATATGTAAAGCTGATGCTACTGATTATTTTCTCTTTGTTCTCTTTGTTGCTTATTACAGACACATGCAGTCCTCACAACACTCCTTTGAGGCAGATACAGTTATCCCCATTTTAAAATGAGGAACCTGAAGTTAAGAAAGGTTAAGTGACTTGCCCAAGCCACACACAGCTAATATTTGGCAGACTTAGGACTCGCCCCATGTCTCTGACACTTGAAGCTCGTAACCATTACTCTAGACAGGTAGCCCAGATAACCAACATTCTTTCTGTAATATGCACAAGCAAAGGGTTTTTTTTTTTTTTAATTTTAACTTTATTGGGGAGCAGTGTGTTTTTCCCAGGAACCATCAGCTCCAAGTCAAGTTGTTGTCCTTCAATCTCAGTTTTGGAGGACGCTGTTCAGCTCCAAGTCCAGTAGCCGCTTTCAATCTGGTTGGGGGGAGTTCAGCCCACCATCCCATGTGGGAGTTGAACCAGCAACCTTGTTCTTTTTTTTTTTTTTTTAATATTTTATTATTAGTTTCAGGTGTACAGAACAATGCAATAGTTATCCTTTTCACCCCTCATACAGAAACAACCCCCCCTCCCCAATCTACTGCCCTCCCACCCCCAATGTCATACTTATCTATTACAATTCCATTGACTCCATTCCCACACTCTACTTCACATCCTGTGGCAGTCCCTGAAAACTCATTTCCCTGGTCAT
>NW_017732788.1:77440-97399 GCF_001890085.2 Hipposideros armiger | reverse complement strand
ACAATTCCATTGACTCCATTCCCACACTCTACTTCACATCCTGTGACTATATGTATATATAATTGTAGTTGACATACATTATTATTCAACATCAGTTTCAGAAATACAATGCGGTGGTCAGGCCTCTACATCGTTTATGCGGTGGTCTCCCTAACAAGCAACCTTGTTCTTAAGAGCACGTGCTCTAATCAACTGAGCTACCCGGCTGCCCTCAAAGGTTATTCTTTGATGTATGGCCATAGCAGCCCCTCAGGAATGTTGTGCCTTTACTAAAAAAAAAGGCTCCCCTTGGTTTTCATTGATGGAAGAACTACTTGTTGCTGTAGTTATTTAGGAATTAATTTGCAGTAACACATCTTTAAGTGTGTTACAAATTTTGGTGTGTTTTTTTTTTCTTCCTTGGTTTGTTCATTTTGCTAATACTTCTTGATGCGTTTCCTTCAGTTTAAGAGGTGTGTGTGCATGTATTCTTTGCACTCAGTTATACTTATCCAATCCAAAAGTTACATGTCAGTAAGTGTAGAGTTCTTGAGACCTCATTGGTTATTGTCTAGGGCTTATATTCATACTAATGAAACATACTCTTGATCTGTTTATTTTTCTTCATAGGACTTGTCATTATACTTATCTCTATGTGACATCATATTAATTTGTTTATTGTCTGTCTTTCCTATGGGATGGCAGCTCCATTAGAATAAGGACTTTTGTTTCTTGTGTTCACTGCTATATATCAACTACCTAAAAGGATGCCAGGCACATAATAATCATTTAGTATTTGAGTGAATAAATTCAGATCAAAATTTGAACATTCAAATGAATGAACAGTATGTGAGTCTCACGTGTAAGTACATATAATAAGGAGTTAAGGATTTGGATGGGACCTTGATGTATCTGTAGTCTGGTCTCTGTAATTGTTTTGGAGTCACCATACTTAGCATCGCAGTCCCATCTTTTTGCTTCAGCTTCTTATTCAGTTTACGAGTTCTTTGTTTTAATTTAAATATCATTGCGTGGTTTTGTTCTCCCATTTGTAGGATCCTTTGGTCGTTCTCATGGGTCGTGGAACCACTTACCTGTTTCTAGAGAACTATGATAATGATTGTGACTGATTGTACGTTTCATTCTGCAGCAGAAATGGACTCCTGTGGCTGACTTCACTCACCATGCCCACACTGCCTCCTTGTCAGCGGTGGCTGTAAATAGTCGTTTTGTAGTCACTGGGAGCAAAGATGAAACAATTCACATTTATGACATGAAAAAGAAAATAGACCATGGGTCTCTAGTGCACCACAATGGTAAGCAAATGATATCCTTTCATATAACAGTGTTGAGGTGTTAATCCTTTACAGGTTGACTCCAATTGCACAGTTCATTAAGCAGGTTCTGTGCTAGGAAATATAGAAATGAAAAAAATGTGGTTCCTTGTCCTGAAGTTGTTTACTGCCTGTATTGGGAGACAGAAAGGAGGCACTTTACTCAGTCTGGGGGGGAACAGAATAAAGGAATTTTCACTGAAAACCTCCTTAAAATGACATCTGAATTTCCTTAAAAGAGAAATATCAGTTGTTAGCCAGGTGAAGTTTGCAAAGCGGGAGAAAGGGCATTCCAGGCAGAGCAGGCAGCATTTTAATAGCTAACGTTACTGAGTATCATGTATCCAGCAGTGTGCCAAGAAGGTACAGTTATATCTTCCTTCAGTTCACAGAACAGAAAAACCTTGGTTCAAAGATGGTATATGACTTGCCCAAGGTCACAGAACAATGGAACTAGAACTTGAACCTAGGTCTAGAACCCATGTATTCAGGAAAGTGAAAAGGTAGAACTCAAAATTGTAGAATCAATTAGATACTTAGTTTAGGGAAACTCAGCCAAGGAAGTTGGTTTCCTGCAAATTAAAGGCAGATAAGACAGGTGCCCTTTTTCCTACCCTATCTTCATGCATTTCAGAAGTGCCACACCAAGCATGGTTGTCTAGCAGTAAATTTGGAGTGATCAGTGTCTTTTTTATATTAGGTGGTCCTTAGCTACTTTGACAAGTGTCTTGTTTTTCAACAGAAGCTAGGCTTTGAGTGATTTCAACATACATTCCTTTTCCTCTCTGTCTTCTACTCCCAGTTCATACAAGGAAGGCTTCTCTTTTTCTAAGGCTTGGAAGAAGTAAGTTAAGCAAAGCTGGTCTGTCCAAACCCATTGGTACAAGTGTTCAACAATAAGAAAAGGACTTAGAAGGAGTTTGGATAGGAGTGAATGAAGTAGGGCCCCTGACTTCCTTCCTTCCTCGTATTAATCCTGGTTTTCTAATAGTTGGTAATAGAGAAGCTCTTTTCCAGGGAGCAGATGGAGTCATGGGCCGAAGGAGTAGATATGGGAAAGCAAAATTTCCAGAGTAAGAAATAGGATAGTTGGGAACGAGGAAAACATGGGCAAAGACAGCTAAAGCCTCCCACTTTGAGAAGGTAGTATGTAAGTCCATATAGTCTTATCGCATTTTTTGGGGGGTGCAAAATTACTCATCAGAGATCTTTGGCTCTTTCAATATAAAGGGCAGTGTAAAGAACTGACCAGGAGGTATGCAGATGACCAGTAATGACCCGGGGTTCACATTCTGTAAAGGACAAAATAGTAAATATTTAGGCTTTGTGGCCATGTGGTCGCTGTTAGGTTGACTCAGCCCTGCCGTTATAGTGTAAAGCAGCCATAGACGTCTTGTAACTGAATGAGGGAGGCTGTGTTCCAGTGAAACCACATTTACAAAAACAAGCCACTGGTCAGATTTGTTCTGCAGACTGTTTTGCTGACTCCTGAGCTATAGGCAGTTAAGCTGGCTGACACAAGCTCCAAAGGATAGGGAATTCTACTTGAGGATAAATGAATAATGGCATGGACTGCTTCGGAAAGCTAGAGGAATGCTGGGTCCTTCCATCACTTCATCTCCCTTCAGTCTTTTACTATTTGAGGACAATGAACATATTTCCCAGTCTCAAGAGCTGTAGGGGAAGTTCACGGGAGACCCAGGCTTCAGTTTACGTGTAGCAGAATGGAGTGTTTTGTGAAGAAATGGGAAAGATGTAGGAAAATGTGTTAGCTATAGGAAGGAGATTGTAGAGGTCGCAGTGGAAGAGTTTAACATTTTAAGTTCTTATGACTGAAGGAGAACTGGAAAAGTCAAATAAAAAACAGCTCTGGAACAATAATTGGATTATGGATGATTGAGTAGCTAACTGTTTAGAAAGTCGAAGTCATGTGGCTGTACGTCTCGGCTTCTTCCCCAGGTTAGCCGTTAGCTGGTTAGTTTTGATTGACTTCTGCTCAGACAATCCTACCAGCTTTCTCCTAAATTTATGATTATGGAGATTTACAGCAAGAAAGTGAACTTTCAGCTTAAACCTGTACCTATAAGTAGAGAAACTATTTGCTGAAAATATTTGCATAGGCTTAAAACTGTTATATTAAAAAATTTAATTTCCTCACTTAAGATGTTAAGGTTTATTTCAGTAATACAGTATTTACATTGGATGTTTTACCTACCACAGCATAGCCTTCAAGCCAGAAATGGAATTTGCATTAAAAATAAATACTACTTTTGCCTATTTTGTTTCTCCACAGGCACAATAACTTGCCTGAAGTTCCACGGCAACAGGCACTTAATCAGTGGGGCGGAGGATGGTCTCATTTGTGTCTGGGATGCAAAGAAATGGGAGTGCCTGAAGTCGATTAAAGCACACCGGTGAGTCCTGCCCTTTCCGTGGGTGGTCTCCAAGTGCCAGTCCAGTTGGGGACTAACTGTTGGTTTCCTTTCAGAGGCCATGTGACCTTCCTTTCTGTTCACCCATCTGGCAAGCTGGCCCTGTCTGTGGGAACAGATAAGACGTTAAGGTAAGTCATTAGTGCCGGAGAGCAACTTGACTAAGTGGTGGTCTCTGTTCTCCAAGTACAATAGGAACCCACTGCCAGGGTATCTTTTACTACAGTGATTAGGTGCTGTTTCTGTATTGTACTCACACCTGTCATTTAAAAATAGTGTGATACAAGGAAAGGTTGAAAGCTAGTGGACCTTTTCATAATGGTAGGAAAAAATGACAAGCTCTGTATTCAAATTACATTTCATTTCATAGGCACATTACGTTTCAGTCATTGTAAGCTTTGACGTAAAGAGGAGCATGGTCCGAAAAAATAAATTAGGTTGTGAAACCTTTGGAAAATATATTAAAGTGATGTGGGAATACTCCTTTAACAAGTTAACCTTGCTTGATGATAAATATTTCAGATGTTGCTATAAGAAAATGGCAGTTCTTCTAAATAGCCATGTATTTAGTAAATTGTCATTTGAGTGAGTTTTCATTATGCTTATCTTTACACATAGTAGAAGTTAATGATCATGCCAATAGTGGGCTTCTTGTTTTGCAGAACATGGAATCTTGTGGAAGGAAGATCGGCATTCATAAAAAATATAAAACAAAGTGGGTATATTTGTTTGGAATGTATTTTATAATACCTTGGTGGAATATGGATACACACACACACACACAATTGTGTGTGTGCCTATACACATTTATTTACCTGCATGATGGTTGGTGACCTCTGAGAACAAATGGTTTAGGATATTTGCTTTTCCCATTTTAGATGGGGATTCCTGTGGCTCTGCCACCTACCAGCTCTATGACCTTTAAGACTTCTTTGAACCTAGTTTATTGTCTAAAATTTAACACTCAAAATGTATCATAAGTTTGTTGTGAGTATTCACTAAGATAATGAATATGAAAATACGCGGTATAAATATTTGCTATTTTTAAAAATATTTGCTATTTTTATAAATACCCTGATCATTTTCTTTTTATTTATGAAATTGAAAAAAGCTTTGCTTTTTAACTTAACAGATGCTCACATAGTGGAATGGTCCCCAAGAGGAGAGAAATACGTGGTTGTCATATTGAATAAAATAGATGTCTATCAACTTGACACAGCATCTGTAAGTGGCACCATCACAAATGAAAAGAGAGTGTCTTCTGTTACGTTTCTTTCAGTAAGTTATCAGAAATCAGTGATGGAAGTTCAGTGTGTACACGATGGTCAGAACTGGTGGTGACATTCTGGGTGTTCTTTTTCTTTCTCCTAGGAGTCTGTCCTTGCAGTGGCTGGAGATGAAGAAGTCGTAAGGTTTTTTGACACTGATTCACTAATGTCCCTCTGTGAATTTAAAGCTCATGAAAACAGGTGTTTGTCTTTTTCCCAATCTCTATGTGTGTGTATGTGTAGAGTCCCAATAAGTGTTATATATACAATAGTTTCGTAAAGCAGGGCATATGTTTTTTATGAACAACTGCAGACACAGACATGTCTGCATATATATGATATCTGGAGTCTAGAAGGATGGTGGAAATGTCTTCTTGGGCTTAGTAGTGCGAAAGTGGTGAAGTTGTCATCAGGACTAGTCATTTGCACAAGATAATTTTCCAATAATTGCATTAGACTTAGGGCCTGGAATCAACCATATTTGAACAGGGGGGGAAAAAAATTAATCTTGAACTTTGCCCTAACCAGTCTTCCCTTTTTGCTTTATTCCTCTTGTTCACACCCCCCGCCCTCTGCTTTATACCCCGTTTGTTTTTCCTGCAGGAGAAAGAAATGACATTACTGGCTTCTGTTTTGTGACAGTCTCTGTTGCCTCACTGTTCATTATTTCTAGGGGTAGACACTGAGTCTCAGAGTAAATGGTTAAGTGACTTGGCTGAGGTTTACCCCCCCGTTAGGTGATGAAGCTGGGATCCCAACCCGGCTCTGTCCGACCCAGCTCCTGCTTTTTCCCTGTGATTTTGACAAAGGTGATAATGTATAGAGTTCTCCTTTAATGTGTTTGTTTTTATTTGCATGTTCTACATTGTAGTTCTTATTTTCTAGATAATAGGTTTTGAGAAATCTCACTTGGTAAATACTCAGATAAATACTTCGTAAATAACGCAATCAGTAGACAGGCTGTAGTTAATTAAGGTGATCAGGGAAGAGGGTACGGGACCAGAGGGAGAAAAAAGGAACTCTTCCTCACAGGAGGAGAGACCTGCAGGCACACTGGCCCAGAGGGGGGGGAACGAGCTGGGTGGATTTTAGGAACAGATAGAAGAAGACCTGCGTTACTAGATCCAAGTGAGCCAAATGGTGCATGGCCTTGTAGGCCGTTGTGAGGAGTTGAGATTTTATATTAAATGCCTTTGTAGATTTTATTGTGTTTCTTATTCTGGAAAAATTTAAAGGCAGATAGAGCAGCTTAAGGAAGCAGCCCCTGTAGACCCACCACCCAGCTTCAGCAGTTGTGAATTTATGGGCGGTCTTCATAAACATCCCTAGCCGCTTCCTCCTGTCCAGTGGTACATTGATGCAGATCCTAGCTTTGTAGGACTTGAAGCCCGAGAGTAACACGATTTGATTTACATTTTTTAAAATTTTGGGGCAAAAATGAAAGCAGAGGCCAGTTAGGCTACTTCATAATTCAGAAGAAAAGTGATCGTAGCTCAGACTAGGGGTGGTGGCCTTGGAAGTGAGAGGATTGGATGTACAGGAGGAAGCCTTGATTCATCTCTTCTCTCTCTCTAATAAACTTGTTTCCTGAGGTGAGGGGCTTTGTTTTAAATATCTTTTTTTCCTTTGCGGTAACTTGATTATTTACAGTTAGTCATCTTTTCAACTTTTTCTTAAGATATGGTTAACAGTCAATTTTATCATCGAATTTAGACCCTGAAAAATGACTCACTGACTCGTGGGATGTGAAGCATAGTTATGTTTTAGCAGCATTCATGGAGCCATTTGGAAGCACTTGAAACCTTGAAAAATCTAGAGACTGTGTGCATAGAAATATCGTACTGTTTGAAGAAAGGATCTTTTATGATGTTGCTAATATTTCTGTTCTAGGGTAAAAGACATGTTCAGTTTTGAAATTCCAGAGCATCATGTTCTTGCCACAGCATCGAGTGATGGTTTCATCAAAATGTGGAAGCTTAAACAGGATAAGGTCAGTGGCTGAGCACAATATAAATACATTCTAATGCAAGTCTTGCTACCAGTATTACTTTGAGTTAAGTGAGGTGGAATTTTTTTTAAGGGTCACAAGTCAGAGATCTTTAAGTAAGGTTTTTAAATCTCTCCCAGGCCTGATTGAGATTCATGGTTTTAAAGTTAGGGTTCCACAGAGCTGCTCAGGGATTGGCATTGGTGAGTCTGAGCTGGCAGGATCCCAGAACTGCTGTTTCAGTCAAAGAAGTGCTACTTCTCTTTCGTTTATTGAGGTTCTCTGTAAAATTTTGTTAGATAAAAATACTGCCATTACTTAAAATTTTTGGGAATTCCTGATCAGTTACGGGACTAACAATAGTTATGAATGAGATAATTGGAAAACTAAATGCCCTTTGATGGTCTCCCTCTCGTCCACTGTCTTGGTTTATCATGCTTAGTTCTTTCGTAATCACATTCTGTGAATATGGTTTGTTAAGTGCCTATTTTGTGTAAGGTTCTTCGTTGAAAGAACAAGAAATGAACAAGACGTGGATGGTCCCTTTCCTTAGTGAACTTAAAATTTCTGAGTTCTCAGAAATTGGCTGTGTGAAGGACGTAGTCAAACCAATTATGAATCAAAATAATAGGTGTCTTCTAAACAGCGTTATTTTATTCTCAGGAAAATACAATGTTTTAAATTAAGGACTTGATTATGGAATAATTATTTTTAAATTCCCATGTTATGAATTTTTCTTTCTGGTTTTAGAAAGTTCCCCCATCTTTACTCTGTGAAGTAAACACTGATGCCAGGCTGACATGTCTTGGAGTGTGGCTAGAAAGAATGATAGATGCGAAAGAAAGCTGTCCTCCAGTTGCAGAGCCTTCTCCTGGTAAATGAATTTGATCATTTAAAAAAATGGAATGATCTGTTACCTCTTGAATTGTTAAAGTGAAGGAGGCCCAGATAACTTCACTTTATTGTCAGCCTGTGTTTATTTCAAAGGGAAAAATAATCTTTAAATTCACTGTCTCTTGTGTTTTAGTAAGCAAAGAAGAGCAGTCCAAAAGCAACATACAGGAATCTGGCAATACAGTGCTGGAAGAGGAAAGGCAGTCAAAACCTAACACGAAGAAATGTGGTGTAACTGGTGTCAGTAATAAGACAACAAAAGGAAGTAGCCAGGTGTCAACCAAGAAAAGAAAAATGCTAGAAATGTTGGAAAAAAAGAGAAAAAAGAAGAAAATAGGAGTGATGCTGTGAATCCCAGATTTCTCCTAAGAGAAAAACTTTTTAGATGGAATCATTCTTTTCAAATGCATCTAAATTTTTTTCCCCAAGTAAAAGGTAGGAATTTCTTTTTTTGGAGAAAATGTACAGCTTTAAAATCACTATATCATTTTAAAGTTTTTTTTTTTTTTTAACAGTGGTAAAACTATTTTTGGTAGGCAACATTTTTTATATATCATGGTGATATATAGTATGTTGATGTGTAATATATAATTTTTACTGTTGTGTAAAGCAAATAAAGAACTTTCTCAAAGTAATATATAGTTTTTAAAAAATTCAAAACCTTGAACACATTTTTTATCAGAGGTAGATAAAAGAATTGTCTTTCAAATTTTTCTCCTGACTAGGGGAAGAATAAAAAAACTGCCTTACTTTAGCTGCTTCAAATGGTTCTAGTAATTTTAATGCAGATTTTGTTCATTTTGTTAAAAAGTATAAAAAAATTTTCATATCAGGACGTTGGGACAAACTTAAAATTATGGACATATAAAATATACATATAAAACATATGTTTAAGTTTAGGGCTGTGTACATAAGATTATTAGAGAGATTGCCAAACCTCGTTAAACTATTTTGTTTCCAGGCAGTGAGTGACATAATTTAAGGTCAGGAAAATGACGTTTCCATTTTTTTTTTTCTCATCTATTTCAGGCCATAAGAAAACTAGCTAATATGACAAATGTAGTCTTAATTTCAGCCTGTTGACTATAATATTGTCATATTTTTCTTACCTTCTTTTCTCAATAGATTACTGAATGTTTTGAAAAGACACAGTAATAGGAGATTTTAGGTTTGAATTAGCGGGACAGATGTCAAATACATGAGGCTACCAGAGGAATCCCTCCTGATTAGGCAAGATAAGATACCTGACACTTGGACACTGGAGTTACCACTGACTTCATAGGAGGAAATCATCTAGGGAATGAACCAAATTATGTGTCTGACATTTTTGTCTACCTCTTTTTTAACTTATTTCAGGCCTATAAACAAAAGAGGAATATAGGTTTGGTGTTTTGTTTTGAGACTTTTATTTTTTTAAGAGCAGTTTTACATTTGTAACAAAATTGAGACGAAGATACAGAGATTTCCTAATACCCCCTGCCTCCCCACATGCATAGCCTCCCCCATTATCGGCATCACAGGAATGGTACTTTTTTTTTTTTTTTTACAAAGGATGTACCTACGGTTGACATAATCATCCAAAGCCTGTAGTTTTCCTTGAGGATCACTCTCGGTTGTGTACATTCTATGGGTTTGGGCAAATGTATAATGACATACCCATTAAAGTAATAGAGTATTTTCACTGCTCTAAAACAACTCTTGTGTTCTGCCTATTGATCTCTCCCTTATCCCCTACAGTCACTGGTCTTTTTATATATTATCGCCATAGTTTTACCTTTTCCATAAGGTCACATAGTTAGAATCACACAGTATTGTAGCCTTTTCAGATTGGCTTTCATTTAGTAATATGCATTTAAGCTTCCACCATATCTTTTCATTGCTTGATAGCTCCTTTTTTTAGTGCTGAATAATATTCCATTGTCTTCTATGTATCACAGTTTAACATTCCTCTACTGGAGGGCATCTTGGTTCCTTCCAAGTTTTGGCAATTATGAATAAAGTTTCTCTCTTCATGTGCAGGTTTTTGGGTGGACACATTTTCAGCTTCTTTGGGTAAATACTAAGGAACGTGATTGCTGCACTATATGGTAAACATATGTTTAGTTTTTGTAAGAAACTGCCAAACTCTTCCAAAGAGGCTGTACCATTTTTCATTCCCACCAGTCGTGTGAGAATGGCTGTTGCTCCACATCCTCATTGTTAGGTGTTGTCAGTGTTACAGATTTTGGACAATCTAATAGGTATATAGGTATTGCATTGCTTTAGTTTGCATTTCCTCAATGACACATGATGTGGAGCATCTTTTCATGTGCTCACTTGCCATCTGTATATCTTAGGGGAGGTGTCTGTAAAGGTCTTTGGCCCATTTTTTAATCTGATTGTTTTCTTACTGAGTTTTAAAAGTTCTTTGTATATTTAGGATAAGAATCCTTTATCAGATATGCCTTGCAAATATTTTCTCCCCATCTGTGGCTTGTCTTCTCATTCTCTTAATACTATCTTGCAGAACAGAAGTTTTTAATAAAGTCCCAATTATCAGTTATTTCTTTCATGGATCACATTGTATATTTGGTGTATCTAAAAAAGGTGTCACTATATCCAAAGTCATCTAGGTTTTCTCCTATGTTACCTCCTAGGAGTTTTATAGTTTTGCATTTTACTGCAAAACTGTAAAAGATTGGAGATCTCATTTTACATTGAGATCTCCAATCCATTTTGAGTTAATTTTTGTGGCAGGTGTAAGTTCTGTGTATAGATAACTTTTTTTTTTTTGCATGTTTTTTGCACCATATTTCAAAGAGACTATCTTTGCTTCATTGTGTTGCTTTTGTGCCTTTGTCAAAGATCGATTGACTGGATGGTATACTATTTCTGGGTGCTCTGTTGTGCTCCATTGATCTATTTGTCTATTCTTTTGCCAATACCACACTGTCTTGATTACTGTAGTTTATAGTAAGTCTCAAAGTTAGGTTGTGTCAGTTCTCCGACTTTGTTCTTCAATATTGTGTTAGCTATTCTGGGTCTTTCGCCTCTCCATATAAACTTTAAAATCAGATTGTTGATATTCATAAAATAACTTGATGGGATTTTGATGGGGATTACATTGAAACTATAAATCAACTTGGGAAGAACTGACATCTTGACAATATTGAGTCTTCCTCTCCATGAATGTGGAATATCGCTCCATTTATTTAGTTCTTTTTTTTAAAGATTTTATTGGGGAATTGGGGGAGGGGAACAGTGCTGGGGAATCGGGGGGAAGGGGAACAGACAAGTTGCTATGTTTTGTTCTTCAGTCTAGTTGTGGAGGACGTTGCTTCACTGGCCCAAGCTGGCACCATCATTGTGCTCTTCCCAGGCAAGGCAGATCAGTCGCCAGCCTCTGGACGGCCGCTCACGGCAGCTGCTAGCCGCTCACGCTGGCTGCCGGCTACACATGGTAGCCCATGGAAACCCACTGCCACAGGGGCTGCAGCCTACACCGCCGTTGCTGGCGACCCATGGCAGCCCAGCTCCAGGTTGAGCTGTTGTTTGGCATCTTAGCTGTAGAGGGCAGTGTCACTGGCCCTCATATGTGGGATCCGAACTGGGGCCCTCTGGTGTCCCAAGCCAGTTCTTAACCACTGCGCCACTCGGCCGGCCCTATTTAGTTCTTTGATTTCATTCATCAGAGTTTTATAGTTGTCCTCATATAGATCTTGACATTTTGTTAGGTTTAAACCTCAAGTATTTCATTTTGCGGGGTGCTAATGTAAATGGTGTTTATGATTTCAAATTATCTTGTTCATTGTTGGTCTGTAGGAAAGCAATTGAGTTTTGCATATTAATCTTGTATCCTGCAACCCTGCTGTAATCACTTCTAGTTTTTTTGTCGATTCTTTCAGATTTTCTACATAGACAATCATGTTATCTGTGAACAAAGAATGTTATTTCTTCCTTCCCAACCTGTATACCTTTTATTTCCTTGCCTTGCCTTTTTGCACTAGCAGGGGACTCCTTGAAAAGGAGTATAGGTTTTGGTTTTTGTTTTAATTCACCTCTTTGAGATAATTGTAGATTCATATGCAGTTGTAAGAAATAATACATAGAAATCCCATGTACCGTTTACCGTTTCCCCCAGTGGTAACATCTTGGAAACTATAGTAAAATGTATCTGGGATGTAGAAAGTTTTACAACCAAAATACAGAACATTTCTATTACAAGGATCCCTCATGCTGTCCGATAGCTGCTTCCATCCTGTGCGTTTACACTCCACCCTCTCCTTAATGAGTGGCAACCACTCATCAGTTATTTGTCTCTGTGATTTTGACAAAATTATAATAAGTGGGACTGTACGTTTTTTGGGAGGGTAGCCTTTTTTCACTCGGCATAATTTTAGAAGATCGATCCACAGTATTACATACTCGGTTTTTATTACTGAGTAGTACGGTATGGATGTACCACAGTTTAGCCATCTGTTGAAGGACATCTGGTTGTTTCGTTTTTTAGATATGAATAAAGTCACTATAAATACTCCTGTACAGGTTTGGGAAAGCTGCTTCTGGGCAGAAGTGGGAGCTTGGGATCCCTGTGTGGTCTCCACTGACACTAGAGAGAGACTTGTATCAGCAGGTGGGATGAAAGATCTTTTCTGACACCACCCAGCAGGGGTGTGGGCACTTCATTACAGCCTCTTGCGGCAGCCGAGGCTCCCACTTGGACTTAGCTGGCATGGATCAGAATGGGACCAGTTTTTTTTCTGTGGTGTTTGGCTGCAGTAGAGTGGTTATTATTGTCTAAACATTTTCTGTCTTGCAAGGCTGCTGCTTTCCTGGTCCTTTAGAAAAAGCTGGATTTTGTTGAGGCTTTTTTGTCTGCACCATTGGCATTTCTGGGCTGCCAGTTTCTTCAGCT
Source organism: Hipposideros armiger (assembly GCF_001890085.2). Lineage (NCBI taxonomy): Eukaryota > Metazoa > Chordata > Mammalia > Chiroptera > Hipposideridae > Hipposideros > Hipposideros armiger. Next base: position 84,611 of record NW_017732788.1, on the reverse strand, counting down.
CCTCATCTGGAGTGTATGGGGGAAACAGTTTAGGGAATTCACTACCACATTGTTCCTCTGGTCCTGAGTCCCTAGCTGGTTTGCCTTCTCTCCACTTGTAGAATCTTACATGTGATCAATACATGGTAGCCATGGTTTCTGTGTCTTCAGGAAGAACAGGGGAAATTATGTCTACTCCATCTTCCCAGAGATGGGCATTCCCTCTCTAGAGTTCTCAGATTGAAAAAGGATACAAATAATTCTCCTCATGTAGTTCTCTCTAGAAGAATGATGTGGGATCAGCTTATCATCAAGAATTTACTTGATGAAGTTTCCATATATTTAATTCCAGTGTCTGGGAAATGCATATGACAACATTCCTATCAGCTGTTAAAAATTAATTGGTGGGAGCATTTAACTGAAAGGGTGAAATGACATTTTAGCCTCTTCAACTCGTTTTCTTTAAGCTTAAGGGTAAGTAAGACCTTAAAAACTTAGGTTGTATATTTTATATTTGTGTTCTCAAAAAGTGTGGTATCCTGCAGTCTTTTTAAAATACCTTACCATTCGTTACCTTTGCTTTTGCATAACATCATTGGACATGGTTGCTTATGAGTAATTCTAGTTACCTTATTTAGCTCATCTCATCCAAAGTGAACATATTTGATTAGGAGGACATAACTAGAAGGGTGACTGTTAAACTCTACTAAGTGCTTTTAATAAACCTAGGAAAGGGAGTTGGGAGACTTGTGTTTTAGTCCTGACTATCACCAAACTACCTACTTAACCCTGAACTCTATATCCTTTCTGACCTCAGAACTTGAAATTTTGTCCTGTTGGTTGCCAGCAATCCCAGCATATTAGCTGGTTCCCATTTGTACAAGTACTTTGCAATAAATCAATAAATTTGAGTCATTCAGTTTGACAGTTTGTTAATGAAACCAGTAGATGTCAGTGCAGCAGCATCTCCCTTTAGGTTGATGGTGATCTGTGAACCCTAATTATTAAAATATCTATTCGTATAGAGTGTAGGGACTTTAATATTCTAGTTAAATAGCCTATGTTTATTTGCTTCTTGATTTATATTTATAAAGTCAACTTAAACTCTGAAATGTCACTTAAGTATTTTGCCAGCGGCTGATCTTTTAAAAATTTGACAGTTTCAAAATAGGTTAGAGATTTGGGGATATTACAGTTGGGGGTTATTTTTTTTTTTTTTTTTTAGGAAACCCTTTGAGAAGTGAGCAGTTGCTGGCTTTGTAATTCCTATTCTCATGTGTAATCTCTGATACGAGACATGGGTTACAGGGAGAGTCACCTAATGATTAAGGGCAGGGGCCCTGAGCTAGGTAACCTGTGTTCAAATGTTGGCTGTTCCACTTATTTCTGTGTGCCTCAGTTTCCCCATTTGTATGACGATGACAATCTTTCCCTGCCTCATAGGTTTGTTATGAAGATCAAACATGTCAATATACTTAAAGCCTTTAAAACAGTGTTTAGCATGTTATCAGTACTCAGCTAAGGCCAGCTATCACTACCGTTATCATCTTAGTAGTAGTAACATATTTTGTCATTTGGACAACAGATGTTGATAGATGATGCGACCCGCGCACCAACCGAGCGTTCCTGACTCGTCAGCCAGGAGCCCACCGAAAGGGAACCTGAGAGGATTGGATGGGAGACTGGAAAAGAAAGAGACTAGAGACTAAAACTGGGGACAGGAGGTCCACCCAATGCTGATAGCAGAGAGTGGCCTCGTTTATTATTTGTATACAGCTTTTATAGCAAAAGTAACTTTCCTAGGGTAGGGGTTTTGGGGACCTTGAGGGAGTAGCCCCTTCTCTCAGGGAGCAAATTCCTTGGAAACAATCTTTCCGAAGCGAGACAAAACAAAGTATAGCAAGCAGAAACTGTTAACAGGGTGGCCATCTGCTCCATTAGCTTTCAAGTTCGTTGGCTGTTTTCTCCTCAGCAGCCAACCTTCCCACACTGCTCACCCGGGCCTGAGAGCCTGTCAGCCTGACAGCCTCTCAGGCTTAACCCTTACTGCAGACCTCTGGCTCCCTACAAATAGATGTCACCTTGATGTCTGAGATACCAAAGGGAGAAATAAAAAGGAGATAAAATCTATAATAGAATTTGGTATTGTTTCAAAAGGTGACCCTGACTTCGAGAGGAGTTACATACCAACTTGTAGGTTTTTAGGCAATTTAACATAATGTAAATTGAAATCCCTGTGGTGCCAAAATTTTTGTAGCATTTCAGGATGGTAACTTATATGTAGTTGCATTGCAGTTTGGAGCCTCGACCTCTTTCCTTGGCAGAGAAGTGAGTTGCACCTTCCATCTGATTCCAGTTTTTTTAGGAGATCCTTTGGTTTCAGGTTTCCAAAATCTTGGTGCTCTCAGCCATCATCACACCCATGGTGGCAAAGGGGTGGTCTAATTCGAAATGAGGTGCTGGTAATAAAAGTATTTGAGATTGGCCTAAAAACACGAAAGAGTTCAAGGCTCAGTGAAGGATGTTAAAGCCTGAAGAACAAGTCTTTCCATTTCCTGTTTCACTGGCATTGAATCCAGCAAGGAAAGTTGGGGAGAGACTAAGTAGGGGAGGGAGGAGACATTAAGAGGAGAGAAATGATTCTTTTACTACTTATTTCCTGGCCTTTCCTCACATGCTTTGACTTGCGGCTTTTGGTTTGTGAGAGACCTCAGCACTTCTGCAGAGCTTTAAAGAATAAAGGTGCCTTTATGGATCAGAATCATGGGCTGCCAAATTTGGCAGGGCTTTCAAGTTCACCCAGTCTAGCTCCCCTTTTTTTATTTTTTGGAATAATTTTAGGTTTACAGACAAATTACAAGGATCACAGTCTGATAGACCCTTCACCCAGCCTCCTCTAATGTTAACACCTTACATAACTATGGTACATTTGTCAAAACTAAGAAATTAACATTGCTACAATACTGTTGTCTACAGTCAATTTAGATTTCACCAGTTATTACATTAATGACCGTTTTCTGTTCCAGGATCCAATCAGGATACCACATTGCATTTAGTTGTCATGTTGCCTTAGTCACCTTATCTGTGACATTTTCTCTTTCATTGTTTTTTATGAACTTGACAATTGTTTTAAAAAAATTGTGGTTAAGTGTATATAACATAAAATTTACCATTTAAAGTGTACAATTCAGTGGCATTATCAGTGTTGTGTACCCATCATCAATATTTCCAAAACTTACTCATCACCCAGACAGAAACTCTGTACCCATTAAGCAACAATCCTCTATTCCTCTGTCCCCCCAATCCCTGGTAACTTCTTTCTATTTCTGTGGATTTGCCTATTCTGAACATCTCATATAAATGAAACTGAAATCATGTCCGTTTGTGTCTGACTTAGCATAATGTCTTCAAGGTTCATCCATGTAGCATGTGTCAGAATTTCATCCTTTTTTATAGTTAAATAGTATCCTGTTGTATGTATATAGCATATTTTGTTTATTCATCTGTTGATGGACACATGGATTGTTTTCACCTTTTGGCTCTTGTGAATAATGCTGCAATGAACACTGACATACAACTCCCTGTTTGAGTCCCTGTTTTCAGTTCTTTTGGTGTATACCTAGGTGCAGAATTGCTGGGTCACATGGTAATTGTATCGTTAACTTTTTGAGGAACTGCCAAACTTTTCCACAGTAGCTACACCATTTTACATTCCCCTCAGCAAGGCACAAGGATTTCAATTCTCATCCTCACCACCACTTACTTTTCTTCTTATAGTCATCCTAGTAGGTGTGAAGTAGATCACTGTGCTTTTCATTTGCATTTTCCTAATGACTAATGGTGTTAAGGATCTTTTTATGTGCTTATTGGCTATAAGTATATCATCATTGGAGATACACAGGTCTTCTGCCCATTTGAGCATATTTCATATATGTTGGCTATCTGTATGAGGGTCTGGCATTTCCAGTAGGAATTGCTGAAAGTTCTTAGTCATTGTCAGCTTTGGCTGTTTGAAATCAGGTATGATAAACATCTAGGAGCAGGAGCTGTTGTAAGTGGAAAGTTTTTATTTTAGAGTGTGTATGTGCTGCAATTTCCTTTTTTTCTCAAGATAGAATTTATAAGACATCCATGTTGATACTTGTAGGGGATGAAGAAAAGACGTCAAGGATGATGGCCAAATTTTGGCGTACAGCAACTGAGTGAATGGTGCAGGAAAGGCAGGGAAGAGAAGCAGATCTGGAGTGGGAGTTGAGATAATGTCCAGTGGTCATTGGGACATCGCAGAGGAAGTTGGAAATTATGTTTAACTTTCCCTGTCTCCCCCTTTAAGAAGCTTCTCAAGTAGCCTCAATTCCCAAAACAAACACTGAAGTGAGCCAATCATCTGGCGTGTGGTCATCATAGTCTCTGAAGGTAGAAAGTAGTCCCTTCATGTTGTAGGTAAACAGCGTGATAGGGTAGGACAACTCTCCCGGATGGGCTGCATCTAGTTTACACCTAGTAATGTGTCCCTCCATTAATGGAGTCCTTCAGAACAGCCTCTGACGTCCTCCTCCCGCTTCCGTGGCCTCCACTACCAGCCTGGTCCAACTCATTTGGCCTCTAGCAAGACCGGACTCGAACTCAGGGTTTTAGGCATTTGGCCAGGAGGGCTTGCAGCTGGAAGTGGCGCTGATCGGCCCCGTCCGCCCTCGCCCAGTCCCGGGATTCAGCTCGCACTACGACTCTGCCACAAGCTCCGCCCCCAGGCGGGAAGGAACGCGGCGACTCAGCCTCAAGCCCCGCCTCCGCGCCCCGCCCCGCCCCCCGGGCGTAGAGGGCGCGTTGCGACATTTCCGGCGCTGGGACTCCTCTCTGAGGCTTTCGCGCCCTCGTCGACCGGCGGAGATCTTCGGGAAAGCGGTCCTGGTACTTGGAAATTATTGTATCCGTTTTGACTTTTTGGAATTATATAAGAGGTTTTGCTGCTGCCTGCTCTCTGTCCCCTGGATCCAGGCAGGGGCTTTGGGCTGCGTCGTGGTTGCTTTTCTAGTCGCCCATTTTCTGCTTCCTCAAAATAGGCTGGGAATCTTGCGGGAACCTTGAGGCAAGTGCTTGCCTATATAGTGTAGTGCTGTTTAATTTCCTGGAGATGTTATTGCTTCATCTCCCTAAAAATCTCGGTATCTCAGTGCCACTTAGAATTAATGACTCTGGGTGGGATTCCAAGCCCCCTCTTTTTATAGACAATAGTTTGAACAAAACAAAAGGGGTATGTGTTGCTTTAAATCTTAGCGTCACTGGATATCACATGCACTTCTTTAAGAAATTAGGAGTTGCTTTGCCAAGGGTGTAGTGTCGTAATTAGGAATCGGATTTTCCTGCCCCCTTACCCCCACCCCGCCTTCAGTCTAACAAGAATTATGAGTTAGATGCAAAATAACTGAAAGCTTTACAAACGTTAAGTATTGAAATAATTTTATTCCTTGCGCTCCAAAAGGGACACTTGAAATGTAGTTGAATTAAGGGCACAGGTGATACTTGCTTTCTGATTTAGTAATACTTAGCTGTTGCAAAGGTTACCTCATTAGCTATACAGAGCTGGTCAGTGAATTTTGCTGTTTCCTGTGGGCCTGTGTTAATAGAATTTAGGTTATTATAAAAATGGTATCTGTTCAGCATTTACTATGTACTAAGCACATTTACATATTACCCCACGTAATGCCCACAACATCCCCATGGAAATTTGTACCATTGTTGTCCTCATGGTACGGTGAAGGAAACTGAGGCTTGGAGAGGTTGGGTAGCTTGGCTGTTTCTTCTTAGCTACTAAGGGGTGGAGCTGGAACCTGGACCCACTTCCTTCTGGCTGCTAGAGAGCTTTGCTGTTAACCACCTCTGATCCAGCCCCTCCTCTGCAGGTGCAGGCCCCGCGTAATCTCCTGTCTGGACAGAGTGAAAGAACAATGCAGAAGGACTCTGGCCCACTGTAAGTCCACAGTGAGTGGGAGTGGGATAGCCAGGACCGCCTCAAAACCAGAGGCGGCCTGAAAGGTGCCCTAAGAGGAGACTGCTGGGGCAATATAGGGTAAAAGAGGAGAGACATGCAGGCCAGGGTCTGAGTGACACTCTGCCACTGACTAGTTGTGTGGCTTTAGGCAAGTCATTTAATCTCTGGGCTTTATTTTCATTTGTACAGTGATAGGATTGTTCGGAAATGATGACCTTTTAGTCCCATCCTATGATTGGGTTTTTTTGTTTATTTTTCTTTTAAACATGGTTGGTTGGCACTGATTTGTTACCCTTGTTTTCAGAGTGCCTTTACATTGGATTGGCTTTGGCTATGCTGCACTGGTTGCTTCTGGTGGGATCATTGGCTATGCAAAAGCAGGTATGGTTTGTTTGTTTGTTTTAAACTTTATAGGGGAACAATGTGTTTTTTCCAGGACCCATCAGCTCCAAGTCAAGTTGTTGTCCTTTAATCATAGTTGTGGAGGGCGCAGCTCAGCCCCAAGTCCGGTCTCCGTTAGTTGTGGGGGGCACGCAGCCCACCATTCCATGTGGGAGTCGAACCAGCAACCTTGTTGGTAAGAGCACGCACTCTGACCAACTGGGCCATCCAGCCGCCCGTTGGCAGCTCAGCTCAAGTTGTCCTCAGTCTAGTTGCGGAGAGCGCAGCTCACTGGCCCATGTGGGAATTGAACCGGCAACCTTGTTCAGCGCACGCTCTCTAACTAACTGAGCCACCCGGCCACCCCGTTACTTAACCTCTTAAGACCTTCACATTGTTCCTGGTGAAGAGTGAGTCCCGAGGGTCTCCAAAGTGCAGTCTCTTTTGAGTCAAGTTTGCTTTAGATCCTCTAGCTTGAGTACAGGCTTGTTGTCAGTCCCTTAGCTCCTCCTGCAGCACATCTTCCTGCACTTGATTTTCGGTTATCTGGCTGACCTAAGCCAGGCTTCTTATCAAGTGACTTGTTTTTGCTGTTTTCTCTAAAGATGCTGGGAAGGGGTGGTAGTAGATTGTTATTATCATCAACTGCCATACATAAGCCTTGAGCTCAGAGTGCCATATCTGCTCTTTAAATAGCAGGAAGCCTTTAGTCTTCACAGGCTCATTTTTTTGTCTCACTGAACTAGGCAGGGGTGTGTCAAAAACCTCATTTCTGTACCCTTCCTTGCCTGTACCCCCCCTCCCCCCCACACACACACG
>NW_017732788.1:69564-77115 GCF_001890085.2 Hipposideros armiger | reverse complement strand
GACTCATGGCAGCCCAGCTCCAGGTTGAGCTGCTGTTCAGCATCTTAGCTGTGGAGGGCAGTGTCACTGGCCCTCATATGTGGGATCCGAACCGCGTCCCAAGCCAGTTCTTAACCATCGTGCCACTCGGCCAGCCCTCCAAATCTTTTTTTAAGTTACCCTATTTCCCTGTCCTTTTGGGATTTGCCCAAGGTCCTGCCCATGGATAGTTCTAGTCCTTGACAGGTTGATAAGGCTGGCTTAGGAACCCTTCATCATAGGTGGAAGTACTCTCCCTACTCAGGAAAGAGGAATGGTGTTCACTGGTAATTTTACCAGAGCTATTTAGCAAACTCCCCAAAACATTTTTGTGCTTGAGAACTTCTTGGTTGTGAACTGTGTTGAGAGTTCTCTTTGCTGTTTTCCTCTCTAGGGAAGGGACATCTGGTGGATTCTGTTAATGAAATGAATGTCAAGCATTAAATGTGGGCGTGTGTTTGCTTTCCTCCAGGTAGTGTCCCGTCCCTGGCTGCTGGGCTCCTCTTCGGTGGTTTAGCAGGTCTGGGTGCCTATCAGCTGTCTCAGGATCCGAGGAACATTTGGGTCTTCCTAGGTATGACAGCTTCACTGTCTCTCCAGTGCAGCTTTGTATCCAGAATACTCTACCAGAGGCCCTGGTTTGTTGGGATGTGGCAGGTTCTTCACATTAAGACAGTTTCACTGCTTCTGCCAAGTCCTGGGGAAGTTTTAATGTGGAGGAGGAGGTGGTTGTGCTGTTTTCTGCTTATCTTTTATGTACAGAATATGGACAGATTTTCATACCTCGTGAATTTAGATTTATCTACTGAAGCTAGTATTAAACTTGTGTGAGGCAAGTATATGTCTCTTAACCATTGAGATTGTCCACTGAAGATTGTCTGCTTGAGCATCACTAACAGATCATGTGTTTGGGTTAAGTTTTCATCAGTATTTTTTCCCATTTTGAAATCATTAGCACGTTAGCCATAAGGTAACCGTATAAGACAGGCCTTGCCTTCAAGGAGCCTGTACCTTAACTGGGGACATAAAAAGTGACTCTGGGGCTGCTGAAGTGCCTTGCAAGCTGCACAGACAGTGAGGAGTGTGGGGAAGGGAAGATTACTTCCTATCAGGGCGGCTTTTGGTGTGTTTTTACTGAGCCCCGCCCATACGTCGGACACTGCTAGAAGGGTGGGCTGCTCACTGTCTCCACAACCCGCAGTATGAGAACATATGCAGCTCTGGCCCTGACACGTGTGGTGGGGAGAACAGGCGTATTAACAGAATGGTTTGTATGCAGCAGCGCGGGCTGGGAAGGGAAATGAGCGATGGCTGGTTTGGGGGGTGTTGGGGAAGGAGGCAGTGCCCAGCTCTCAGCTCAGCCGAACAGCTCCCTCACACAAGCTCCCAAATGCCTTTGAGACCTCTTTTTCCCATTTGTGTTCCTGCTTCTCCACGCTGGCAAATGACCCTCATTGCCTACTGAAAAAACAGCAGCCATGACATGGGGACCCCATTCATGTCATTGACCTCCAGGCCTTCCCTTGTCCTTTTCTGTCCTCTCCAGGGCTAGGCAGTCCCTCCAGCCTGGTTTTGGGTCTTCTCTCCCACTCCTTCTCGGGCCTTTACGCTGTCAGTGACGCCATCTCTCACTTGTATTTCGCCTTTGGGATGGATCCCGCTTATTGATGTTGAAATGTGCTCATTTCACCCATTTTGTTAAAAACAGGGCCTCTCGTGACTCCACTTCCTTCTCCAGTTGCTGCCCGTCTTCCCCTTCAGAAACTTCTCTGAAGCAATCTGTTATATTCCCTGTCTTCATTTCCTCACCTCTCAGACATTCTCAACCCATTTCAGTCTCCATTTGTGTCCCCTTTGTCCATGGAAATCCCTCCCCCTGAGGCTGCCAGTGACCTGTATTTTTCAAAATCCAGTGTACATTTATTAGTCCTCGTTTCATTTGGCTGGTTAGCTGTTCTCAGCATAGAACAGCAATCCGTTTTTCACTCCTGGTTTCCCTTTTTATTTTCTCTTTCTCTTTTGTTGTCCCATCATTTTTTTGGGGGGGGGCATTAAATATTAAAGTTCCCAAGGTCTGGCTCTTTTTATCTTCTTTATACTTTCTTGCTTGACAGTGTCATTGAAGCCCAGGCCTTAAATTACCACTGATGAATAAATGACTCGCAAATGTGTCTCTCTCCAAGCTGTAATGTACACAGTTGTTGCTTGAGATCTTTCGGATGCCTCAAGGCCTGACTCATGTCCTCACACACGTTGGGACTTCTCGTGTCCTCCTTCCACGCAGGTCTTGATTGTACGCTTCCCTCCCTCTTTACGTCCAGTTCATCAGCAAGTCCCACCAACACTGCTTCCAGCACATATCCCGAATTGTCTCGTTCTCGCCATAGCCACCATCCTCATCCCAGCCACCCCTCTCGCTTCCATTCTTACCGTTCTTTAATGGCTTCTCAGTGCCCTTAGGATGAAGACCGAAATTCCTAATACGGCCTTCAAGGTTCTGTATGGTCTGGCCCCTTTTCCTAGCTAGCCATATCTTTCTTTCTGTGCCATACTGGTCTCTCACCACAAGGGCTCTCACCACCGGGCCCCATATATATTCCAGTATTTGTACTTAGTGCCATAGGATGTGGGTGGCCATTAAGCACCCCCAAATTGAGAGGTATGAGATGGGCTGTGGCCCTTGAAAGATGGTGGGACTGGTCACTTTTAGTTCTCCCAAATATAAGATGGAATGATCTTTGACTCTCTTTATGTTTCCCATCAGTTACATCTGGAACCTTGGCTGGCATTATGGGAATGAGATTCTACCACTCTGGAAAGTTTATGCCTGCGGGCTTAATTGCGGGCGCCAGGTACTTTCTGTTCTATTGCTGTTCTTCACCAGTATGGAGTTTACTTGAACGCTCTAAATACTTTGTACATCTACAAATTTACTTGTTTCAGTATATCTGATGCTGGGGCATCAACCAAAATGATTTAATTTATACACAAATTGGAAAGGCTACAAAAATAGTAGGTGATTTAATGTCAGTGAAATACGTATATTTACTCACTATGGAAATAATTGCTCTCACATTTGCTGTCTGGTCTGTCTGGCTCCTCCCTACAGTGGAAGAAGCTTGAATGGCAAAGCCATGACTGCAGCTCTTGTGTGACTTTCAGCCTGGGTTCCATGCTTCTTAGTTGTATGGGTGCCCCTTACTATTGAAAATATTGCTAGAAGGGAGTTTTGATTGATTTCCTGTTTTCTTACTAACTTTGATTATAAAATCCAAACCAGATTGTTTTTTTAAAATGCAGCCCTTAGGCATAATAAAGAGATCCTGAAGATGTGGGAATTTTTAAAAATCTGTTTTGAAAAAAGTTTACTCACCCACCTCTGATTATAATTATGATGCTGTCAGGCAAAATGTTCTATAGTCATTGTCATAATAGCCCGAGGTCAAGAGCAGGCACCTGAGAGGCTCTTGGACCGTGGGGTGGCCTTGTCTCTCCAACCTGCAGTGTTCTTGTCTCTGAATTATTGGCAGATGAGAAATCCCAGCTCACGTGGTGTACTGTTCTAAGGTCTCAGCTCAGGACTGCCCCATGTCATGGTTTTCCTTCGGTGCCTCCAGGGATGGGAGCTCCGGCTCTGCCTGTTCTGCCTTGGTACCTGCTCACCATGCAGTTTGGGACCTGCAGCATCCTAGTCCCTTCAAAAGACAGTCAAGTGCCTGTTCTGTTCCTGTACCTGACATTTTTGTTTATGTGTTTGTTTTTTTTAACAGTTTGCTGATGGTCGCCAAACTTGGAATTAGTGTGCTCAGTAGACCCCATCAGCCATAGTCATGTCCCAACTTGGACTCATGAAGAATTTGAAAACTTGCACCATTTTTGTGTATTAAGAGAAATGCTGTGAGTGGTATAAATGTCTAATCATTATGTTGTTTTGTACACCTGAAACTAATAAAAAAAAAGGAGAAATAAGTGCAGCATTTTCACATATTCTGACATTTTACTTCAAAACAAAAAAACAATACTGAACTTTGCCGAGAAAAAAAGCAGTCATTATCACAACCCTTAAGAGTGGGAGCATAAGAGGTAGCATGGCATAATGGCTAAGAGATCAGCCTCTGGATCAGAGAAGTGGGAGCTTATTATTTTAATACCCTCGTATAGTTTGATTCTTATATGTTGATGTTATCTCTTCTTTTTGTATCTTTACATCAAGTCTCAAGAGGTAAAATGTTCGGTGTCAACATTGGGGGCCCTGAAACCTCACATCCTACTTAGAAGAACAGTGTGAAAAAAAATACCTTATGAGATTTAGGCTATCCTTTTTTTTTTCCTGTTCTTTGGCTCATCTTTGAGCATGGACCTACTTTGAAATTATGTTAAATGAAATAATGAAAATAAAGTTTACTATAAATAATATTTTCTGTGTTGTCTTCGTTGCCAGAGCTATCTAGAACATAGAATGAGGTGTGAATGGCAGGAAGATATGGGAGCATGCAAGTGTTCTTTAAATATTTTATTTCGGTATTACCCATTTTGATTAATTGAAGGACCAAGGAAAGTTATTTGATTACACATTGCATTAAAGCTTGTTTTAAAAATGATCTGTAGTGAGGATTTCTAAGATTAGGACTAGGTAACCAAAAGAGAAAATAAAATTTTGATTGACTAGCTAATCTGTAAATATGAAACTAAAAGACCTGTCTGGAACTTGAATTACTTAGGTTGGTCTTCACTTTGGACACATTAACTGGATACTGATACGTTTTCACTTTAGTTTTTTTCAGCACTGAGAATTAACTTGTCTGGTATCCCTTGCTTTAGCTTCTCCCTCTTTAAAAAGGAAGGAATATTTGCTGCTTGCTTCCACCCTCACTGGTATTGGTTGGATTTAGAGTGTAATTTAGTCACCTATTAATTTTATATACGTGTATTTGCTTGAGCTCCTTGAAAGGAGTCCTAGAGTTTTCTTATCCTCGTTTTATGTGACGTGGCCCATTCTTAAAGCATAATGCTCAGAGTTCTACACGGGGTATGACAAGAGCACAGTATCCTAGACCATGCATTTCCTTTAATGCAACCAGGACCCAAATAAGATTTTTGGACAGCCTCATCATAGCAAAGATGTAAGCTTTCGGACTACTGAGACCCAAGTCTTTTTCTCACATAACTGCTGTTAATAATGACTACTTATAGATAGTGAAAGGATTAATGCTTAATGTCACATACTTACAAATACATAGACTAAATAAAAAATGATTCCATAGTTCCTGGCATAGTGATTGCCTTTTATCATATAATTATACCAAATTCATGATTTAAATAATAAAGACACAATATTTACAAACAGTTCATAGATACGTGGTATGATTTCATGCCCTGGTGAATTGGATTATCATGATCTTAACATATAGTCCTACACGAGGTCGAACAATTAAGTTAGCGAACTCATCCTGAAAAAGTGCTACATGCCTCGTTGCTGAATATCACTGTGGTCACCTTTCAAGTTCTACCCTTGGGAAGTTATGCACTGATGCCAGCGCCCTTCAAAGCAGTTTTTCTGGAATGGCCATCAGAACTGTCATCATATTACCCCTTGATGTCCTGAGTGTTATCAAAATGTTTTCCTTTCAATATTTCCTTTATCTTTGAGTAAAAAAAAGAAGTCATTGGGGGGCCAGATCAGGTGAGTAGGGAGGGTGTTCCAATATAGTTGTTTACTGGTTAAAAACTCCCTCACAGACAGTGCCGTGTGAGCCAGTGCATTATCATAATGCAAGAGCCATGAATTGTTGGCAGAAAGTTCAAGTCGTTGAACTTTTTCATGCAGCCTTTCCAGCACTTCCAAATAGTAAACTTGGTTAACTGTCCCGTTGGTACAAATTCATAATGAATAATCCCTCTGATACCAAAAAAAGGTTAGCAACATCATTGCAATAAGTTCACGAACTTAAATTGTCAGACCTCATATTCAGTCTAAAGGAAAATGGACAAAGAAAATCAAGTAGGCAGAACATTTGTTTTTATATTTTAAAAATTGATTTTTATGAAAATGTGTTTGGGAGAAAAGAAACAACTGGTTGTAGTTAGTATTGCAAAGGTTGGAACACCCATAGGTGGCCTGGGTGTCCTCTTGAGCAGTGAAGAGCTGTCTGTATTGTGTATGTTTACAGAGCTTTCCTTCATCCTCACGCTTAAACCCTGGTACTCTGAGGGCCAGATAGAAGCAAACACCAGTTATGACTTGGTATTCCCCAGATGTTTGAATCATGAATTGTAAGGGCTGAGGCACAGAAAAAGATTTTTCTAAATAGACAATGCTCATTCTATTTTAATTCATCAGAAAGATGCATTTTAGGTTCTAAGCTAGCCCTTGGGTGGTTGTCATGATAAATAGCTACTTAAAATATTATGGTTAAATGTATTTAATAATCCTTGTGAATATTTTCCATCCTCCAAACACAGCCACCCACCCATGTGTGCATGTGACGTGTGTGCCCTGTTGCGCACATGCTAATACTTGGCTGCTGACACTTAAGGGCACTTAAGTTGCAGTGGTGCAGGCATCGGAAGGCCCAGGCCATCTAAAGCTGCCATCCAGCCAGGCTTCCATAGATGGGATTTTCAATCACCATGGTGGCCCTTTTTCATCTGTTAGCAGTGTTTCCAGAGGACATCAAGTTTGGCCTTCAGCTCTAGGGGAGGGGCCCTAGCATCAGACTGACACAAAGTTCCCTGAAGGTGGGGATTAGTTTAGGTCTAAAGTAGATCACCAGTGGTCAGCTCTGAAAGGTCTAAGGCTGCCCACAGTCTCGGGGCCGGCGGGGAGGTGGGGGGTCGCGGGGTGGTTGTTCCCAGGCAGCCCTGACTGACCGCGCCCTTGCCAAGGCTCTCCCTTCCCCAGCAGATTCCTGAGTACTTACTGTCCCAAGATTGTGCTGGGTCCTAGAAGGAAAAGAACAAACCATAGCTTACCTGTATGGAGTCTAGTGGAGAAGACTGACATGTAAACAAAGGCAATGTAGAAATAAATGCATAATAGAGGTACCAGCTCAGAGCTGGAGTCCCAAGCCAACTCTTAATCAACGCGCCACTCGGCCGGCCCTACTTGCCTTAGATTTTTGTCAGCTACCCTTTATGTAGTCCTGTGGCTTTATGTTAAAGTTAGAAATAAGCAATTGCTAATACAAGATTCAACATTGTTCTAGAGACACTAGAAAAAGCAATAAAACAAATGAGGTATAAATTAATAGTGGAAAAGGAAAGAAACATTTAAAATAGTTAATGTAATCATCTATCTTGAAAATCCAAGGGAAGGAACTAAAAGCCTATTAAGAACTAATGGGAAAATTCTACAAAGTAAGAAACAACACCAAAAAAGAATAGCTTTCTATCAACAGCTATAATCAAGTCTCTTCTATACCATTGCTGATACCCAAGTCTGAGCATCATCGTTTTTTTTTTTTTTTAAGATTTTTATTGGGGAATTGGGGGATGGGCACAGCGCTGGGGAATTGGGGGAAGGGGAACAGAGAA
>NW_017732788.1:43966-68804 GCF_001890085.2 Hipposideros armiger | reverse complement strand
GGGACCCTGTTGCTCAGAGCTCAAACTCTTGAGTGAGCTCTTAACCAACTGAGCCACTCGGCTGGCCCTGGGGTGAAATCTTTTATGTCATTATTTTATCTTTAATTTCTTTTTGTTTTTTAATTTAACTGTTTTTTCTAGTTTTCTAAGCTAAATGTTTAAATTCAGCACATTTCAATGTTCCTTGTTTTTTTTCATAAATTTCTTTTCTGAGATCTATTTTGGCTGAATTTTACAAGTTTTAATACAGAGCCTATCATTGTTTGTTTCTAAAGGGTGTCTTTCATTTTTTATTTTTCCTTTTGACTTTTAAGTGTTTAGAACAGTAGTTTGGAATTTTTAAGTGGATAGGTTTTGGGGGCATAACTTTTATTGTTATATTGTAGTTTTATTACACTGTGGAAAGAAGTGGCAATACATTTCTACATTTGAGAATTTGAGATTTTCTTCTTGGCGTAATATAAATTTTTTGTGCATGTTATGTGTATTTGAGAAAAGTGTATATTTTCCCTTATTGGTAGAAGTTCTATGTGGTATGTACATTGGATTAACTTTGTTTCCTCTGTTAGTCATATACTCATTTATTTTAGGTCTCTTAATCTGCTTTTTTAGAAAAACCTATTCTGTAGTTATATAAGTTTCTTATATTTATGATAACTCTTTTACTCATATATTTATGTTGCTTTAACATTTTATTTTGAAAAATTTCAAATCTATAGAAGTTTCAGTAATACTCATAAGCACCCACATACCCTTTACCTAGTTTCTCCAATTCGCAAATTGTTAACATTAAGCACCCATGCTTGCTCTTTTTGTCTTTCTCATATGTGTGTATATATATGTGTGTGTATGTATGTATATGTATATGAACATAGATGAAAAACCCTCAACAAAATATTAGCAAGTCAAATACAACAATGTATGGAAAGAATTACATACCAAGTGGGATTTATCCCAGGTATACAAAACTGGTTCAGCATTTGAAAATCCATTAATTTATCAAAAGAGGCTAAAAAACAAAAATTGTATGATCAATGATCATACTAATAGATGCAGAGAAAAGTTGGACAGAATCAAACACTCATTCAAAACAACTCCCAGCAAATGAATAAGGAGGAATTTCCTCAACTTGATAAAGAACATCTACCAAAAACCTACAGCTAACATCATACTTAACGGGGAGAAACTAGATATTTACTGCTAAGATCAGAAACAAGGCAGGAATGTTCACTCTTACCACTTCTATTCAAATTGTACTGGAAGTCCCAGCTAGTGCAAAAAGACAAGAAAAGGAAATAAAAGGTATACTCAGAGGGAAGGCAGAAATAAAGTTTTGTTTGTAGATGAAATGATTGTCTAAGTAGAACAATCTTAAAAGGATCAACAAACTCCTTGATTTAATAAGTGATTATAACAGGTATTAGGAATCAAAGTCAATTGTTGGGAGCCATGCAGGCCGACTTTACTGATTGCATATCTTGTTTTACTTGCACCTGGAGGGTGTTTTGGTTAATCTCGAGGTATGTGGAGAGAATGGCCAGTGCCTTGGGAGACACAATAGAGATAGATGGCTATCTGGGATTATGGAAGAAATTGTCTCCACTGACCTTTAAATTTCTAAGTGGATTATCAATGAATTACTCTGGAATGAGGTAATGCATATTTGTCCCTTTTTTGTACTCACCCTGGATGTATATAATGGTGGTGGAAAATAAACTCGGGGCTTCAGTATTTACTGGAGTCCTCCCGGTAACTCTCACTTCTGTCTCTTTTCTTAATCCTCGCGCCCCCCCTCAGGACTGTTTGACATATCGGCAGGTTCCGATAGTCAATATAGGAAAGTCATTTTCTTACATACAAGCTATGAACAATTAAAATTTTAAGTTAAAAGTATAATACCATTTACATTAGCACTAAAAAGGAACAGGTATAAATCTAACAAATATGTATAAGATTATATGAGGAAAATGACAAAATGCTGATGAAGTCAAAGAAGATGTAAGTAAATGGAGATAGTCCATGTACATGGATAGGAAGACTCAATATTATTGTCAAGGTGTCGACCCAGCTTGATCTAGATTCAGTGCAATCCCAATCAAAATCCCAGTAATTTTTTGGATATTGACAAACTGATTCTAGTTTATGTGGAACAGTAAAGATCCAAAATAACTAACACAATACTGAAGGAGAGAAACAGAGTTGGAGGACTCACATTACCTGACACCAAAACTTCTATAAAGCTATAGTAATCAAGACAGTGTGATACTGGTGAAAAAGCAGACACATAATGGAACAGAAAGAGAGCCCAGAAATAGAACCATACAAATATAGTGTGCATCTTTGACAAAGCAGCAAAGGCAGTTCAATGGAGAAAGGAGTCTTTTTCAACAAATGATGCTGGAACAACATCAACATGAAAAAATCTAGAAAGACATCTTTCACAAAAATTAACCCCAAATGGATCATAGATCTAAATGTGAAATGCAAAACTATAAAACTCCTAGAAGATAACAGAGGAGAAAAACCACAGGTGATCTTGAGTTTGGTGATAACTTTTTAGGCATGCCAAAAGCATGATCTATGAAATAAAAAACTGATAAGTTGGACTTCATTAAAATTAAAAACTTCTGCTCTGCAAGACACTGTTAAAAAAATGAAAAGGCAAGTAATGGACTGGGAGGAAATATCTGCAAAAGACATACCTGAAAAAGGTCTACTATCCAAAATATACAAAGAACTTAAAACTCAACAATACGAAAACAATCTAATTTATAAATGGGTAACAGATTTGAATAGACAGTTCTACAAAGGAGATATACAGATGGCAGATAAGTATATATAAAGATGCTCTACATCATATGCCACTGGGGAATTGCAAATTAAAAATGTGATACCACTATGATTTATTAGAATGGCCAAAATCTAAAACGTGCTGGTGAGAATATGGCGTAACAAGAGCTCTCATTCATTGCTGGTGAGGATGCAAAATGGTGTAGTCACTTTGAAAGACAGTTTGGCTCTTTCTTACAAAACTACACATAACT
Source organism: Hipposideros armiger (assembly GCF_001890085.2). Classification (NCBI taxonomy): domain Eukaryota; kingdom Metazoa; phylum Chordata; class Mammalia; order Chiroptera; family Hipposideridae; genus Hipposideros; species Hipposideros armiger. Next base: position 65,760 of record NW_017732788.1, on the reverse strand, counting down.
CCTACCATATGATCCAGCAATTATCTCCTTGGAATTTACCCAAATGAGGTGAAAACTGATGTCTGCACAAAAACATGCCCATGAATGTTTATAGCAGCTTTATTCATAATTGCTCAAAGTTGGAAACAACCAGGATGTCCTCCAGTAGGTGAATGGCTAAACAAACTCTGGTACATATAGACACTGGAATATTATTTAGTGATAAACAGATTTGCGATATCAAGCCAAGAATAGACATGGAGGAAATGTAAATTTATATTACTAAGTGAAAGGAGCCAATCTGAAAAGGCTATATAGTGCATGATTCCAACTATATGACATTGTGCAAAAGGAGACACCATGGCGACAAAATGATTGGTGGTTGCCAGAGGTTTGGTGGGAGAGAGGGAGGGAGGGATGAATGTGTAGAGCACTGGGGACTTGTAGGGCAGAGAAGTTATTCTGTGTGATGCTGTAATGGTGGATACATGTCATACATTTTCTCAAAACCCACAGAACGTACACCAAGCGTGAACCTTAATGTAAACTATGGGCTTTAGTCAATAAAGTATCGATATTGGTTCATCAGTTACAACAAATGTCTTGCACTAATGCAAGATGTTAATAGGGAAAATTAATAATAGGGGGAGATGAGGAAATATATGGAACGCTGTACTTTCCAATCAATTTTTCTATAAATCTAAAACTGGTTAAAAAAACAGAAAAAGAGAAAGCTAACTAAGACAATAACTAGGCCTCAAAGTATAAGTATAAAGTTTAAAACTATAAAGAAAACACAGTGGGTAACCATATTAATTTTAATAACTAGAGTTTAAAAATCCCAGGAACAAAAGAATTTTTTAGCTTTGAGACAGTAATTAAAACTGTACAAACATATATAACCATCACCACCCACATATTCTTTAGATTTTAACATTTTTCAACAAGATGAGCTGAATCTTCCGTACAAAAATACCATATTATTATTATAATGTGCATTTGAATAATGTTTACAAGATGACACCAATTACATTAGAATTTGTTACTGTCATAAAATACATACAATATCAGCAGTTGATAACATTAGTCTTTAAAAAGAATGTACAGTACTCATGTCCGGTCCAAATGGCAGGTTTAAACAGAGTAGTCATAAGTTCAAAATGTCCATTTTAAATACCAACTTAGAAACAAAGTGTGCTAAGTGAAATCAATGTGCAGCAGCTGCATGGGTCTGCTCTTCCGAGCAGGTGTGCAGGTCAGAGCTGAGTCTGCTCTGCAGCAAGTCTGCTCTGGGGGGCCAGCCGACACACCTACCCTCATGTCTGGTAGGAACACGGAAACAAATGTACTTTGAAAGTCTGATGAACACACATCACAGTTTCAAGAACTTTCTTGATGTGAAGACAGAGAACCTTGACTTGATTCATTGGGAGTCATCACACCTTTGGGTTTGACAGTTACCGTAAATTCATAGCAGTTGTACCGGTTCAAATTAAACACTCTTTCCACTAAAGACTCTTTCCACTAAAATTAGGTGGCATAATTTTGAAATTATGTTAACAATAAATTTATTTCTAAGACATCCTGCTAAAGATTGGCATTACTATTGCTTCTGTAATTTCAAAGTAGAAAAATAAATGATAAATTACCATTTTTCCACCATTGCCAAAGTGGTAGAGTGGAGCCTTGGCCACATAAGAACTATAACTGACAGCCCACAACATGTGGTCTACCTAATTGCTATAAAAAACCCAAATAGAACAAACCTCTGAGGCCCAATGAGGAAATATCAAGTAATTTAGGTAAATATACAACAAGTGAAAACTAAAACACTCGAAACTCTTTCTGGGGGCATTTTAAAAAAAAAGCTTCTTAGTCTACTTAGTATCTATTAATTTGTATATCAAATACTTGATACTTTGGCAAATAGTTTATTCAATACTTTGTCAAGTCCTACCCATATACAAGCACTGTGGGCAACAATGCTAAGAAAATGTACTTCCAGGAAAGAAAATAGGAGATGGTTTCATCTTCAAAGTGCTCACTATTGCATAGTTTTGGCAGAACTCAGTGGAAGCAGACATCTGTGGACATTTCCCAGGGTCGGGGACTGTGGAGCAGTGCGACAGGGCTTCACTCCAGCCTCCTACCGGTGGCCTCCGTACTTGGCCACCCAGTCCGTCCTCCCGTGCACTGAGGGGACCGGCTGTGCACGACGCACAAGGTTTAGCTTCTTGGCTGTCGGAGTGTAAGTAGGTCCTGAAAACTGTCCCCGACCAGGTTTTGTGTTCCAGGTGTTTTCTGAAAGAAATCAGAGTCAGCAATTGAATTTATTTGATAATTAAATTCAAAATAAAGCAATTCATCCTCTCATGGGGAAAATTTGAATTTATCTTTAAAAGATTAATTCAGTGGTCTCTAAGTTTTTTTTTTTAATATTAAAACTAGAAATTCTTGTGTAGTATTTTGTTGACAAGAATTAGAATTTTCAGTAGCTTCAGAGCCATTATTTCTGGTTTACAGTTCTCACACTGCTGCTCTTTCTTATTTGGGTTCACTGAACTGCCCATAACATTTAGGGAGGCAACACCCAACTAGGATGACCAAGTTCAGGTTCAATGGGCAATACGCACAGTGTTAGTGATTATAAAATTACATTGTGGTTACATCTAAATAATATTCAAGCACTGTTAACTACAGAAAATGTATTTAAAATTGTGAATCCTGTAAATCTCTGACTTCATAGAGCTACATAATAGATTTCTTTTTAAACATTAAAATGTGATTTTTAGAGTCAAGAAGTTTTTTATCGGAAAAAGGATGGAGGATAACAGAATCCCTCTAAAAGGTGAGCCATTCCTAGAGTGCCAAACCTTTCATCACAAGGTTTGTTTTATTCATACATTTGGCTGATTAAAATTTGGTGAAATTTTTAATTGTTATATCTGAATAATTTATGTTAAAGTTGCTTGAACATCTCAAGTGACAAAGTAGAAAGTCATTTTACAAAGAACTTGAATATCTTCTGTCCCTCCTCACTTCATACTGAGAGCTAGGTATCAGGTATTCTACCTGAGGAAGGATGGTTGATCTTTCCATTTGGGATAAATATCTTTTTAAGCTGTCACTCTTGGCTTAAACTCTGAGTCAATTTCGAAATGAGTGTGACCCTCTTGTGGACCTAATATAAATAGCTATACGTTATTTACTTGTGTGGTTTCCCTGGTTTTGCTTTATACTTTTCACTGTAAAATTGGGAGTGTAAAGAGGAAATGACAGGTCCTGATGTGCTGCTAACCTCAGTTTATAGGGAGCAGAGCCTGAAGTGAGGAACCACTCCAGTGACAGTCACCGTGTCTGCTATGTAGTTTGGTTGGGACAGGAAGGCCAAGAGCTGTACCCTTGGTGGTTTGACAGGTCATTTCATCCCACCCTTACTGGTTTTAAATTCTCAAAGGTGAAGCCCATGAAAACCTAACAAAGGCAGGGACAGAGTATCCAGATGGGCCAGTGAAGTGCACCGTGTTTTCCATGAAGAGTCCTTTAGTTCTGACCCGCTGGACACAGACAGGCATCAGTCTGTTCCATTAGTGAGCTCACACATGTGGTCCGCAGGTCAAAATGGTACCACGGGCAGAAGAGGGGATGGGAGTGGAGGGAGGAGGGAGAGAGGCAATAAGCCCTGCTGACTCCGAGAAAGGAAAGGAAACACTTGCTTAAGCTGCCACTGGGTGGAAGCGAGGGGCTTGAGTAGTAAAAAATGGAAGCTTTTCCCCAGGTCGTGACATAGCCTGAGTTGGGTCCTAAATGTATTTGAACGAAACTGTCCAGACCAAGATTTGTAAAACCTTTGAACAATGAATCATTTTGCCAAGAAGGCGATTATGTTGACATTTAGGATTCCTTTCTGAGAAATAATAGTTTGAGGACTCAGGCGCCGTTGGTCCAGAACCTAGTCGCTGACAGGGGAGCCCAGAGCTCATGGCAGGGCAAAGAGTGCTTCTGTGTCTCAGCTGTACCAGGCCCTGCACCTCAGCACTCTTGGGGTGGCCGTCAGCTCTGTATGACTGGCTGTGCATTTACTGTAAAAATGGCATGTCTCCTATAAAGGGCACTTCACTTCCCATTGAGAATGTTTTCTAAAGGAAAAGGTGTTTGCCTCTAGTTAAGAATTAATCAGTGCCACTACTGTATAACTTTTACAAGATTAAAAAACAAATTGTAAAATGGAGATCATAATGGAGTCATTGGGAGGACTGAGTTAAGGTCTGTAGAGCTCTGAGAACTGGGCCCCCGAAGGGCAGCTGTGTATGACAGAAGTCCTTCCTCAGAGTCCTCGTTACTGTCCAAGCAGGTGACGAGAAGGTACGAGAAGATTGGGATGACAGATTACAGGCAGAGGGGAGAGGACATTAATCTGATGTTGGTTCTCAAAACTTGAGGGTGAGGAGGAAAAACAACAGAGAGTGAGACAATGAGAGGAGGGGAAATAGTTGAGTAAATATGGTAATGACCTGGTTTTATTTTCTTGTGGGAAACTCACAAGTGGGAGGGCTGTAAGACCCATCTCTTACAGAACAGTGTTTTCCTAAGGATTTTCATTGACCACTTGAGAATGATTAATATTTACTTCTTTTTTTACCTTTCCTCCTATCACCACCTGTAGGAAAATCTGATAAGCAGAGTAAATGAGGAGATGAAAAGTTATGAGAAAGCATTTACTTTAAAAATGAAACCAGGAATATGCATGCTAATCTGACAGGTTAATTAATATATAAAGGTCTTTAATATCTTATAAAACTATGTTTAAAAATACCCACTTTCACTTTCTCAGAGCAGGTACTCAGATAAAAAAAAATAACTTGAAACATTATGGTTTTCTGCTTTTATATTAAAATACTGCTACTAAGCCATGGCTAACAATGCATTGTAAAGCTGGCTTAAAATATTTGAGGCTTTATAAAAATGATTGCTGCATAGAAAATGTTTATGTATTTTGTTTCAGCAGAGATAATGAAGCAATTTTTTTTTTTTAAATAGCTGAGCCATCCTGCCACCTCTTGGCAGCTCAGCAGAAGCTCAGCTCGGACCGAGAATCGAACCGGTGACTCTGTTGCTCAGAGCTCGTGCTCTTGAGTGAGCTCTTAACCAACTGAGCCACTCGGCCGGCCCTAACAATTTTTTTTTTAATTGGGGAATTGGGGAAGGGGCACAGTATTGGGGAATTGGGGAAGGGGAACAGCCAAATTGTTGTCCTTCAATCTTAGTTGTGGAGGGCGCAGCAAGCTCAGCTCCAAGTCCAGTCACAATCCAGGTCGCTCAGCTCAAGGTGCGGTGTTCAATCTTAGTTGCGAGTGGGCGTAGCCCACCATCCCATGCGGGAGTCGAACCGGCAACCTTGTTGTTAGGAGCATGTGCTCTCACCAGCTGAGCCATCCTGCCACATGTTGGCAGCTCAGCGACAGCTCAGCTCCAGCGCAGCTCACTGGCCCATGTGGGAATCGAACCGGCGTCCCTGTTGCTCAGAGCTCGCACTCTTAACCAACTGAGCCACTTGGCCGGCCTCTGAAGCAATTTTTTTTGCAGATAAGGTAACTGAGTACTGTTTAAGCAGCTCTACCGTGGTAAGAAATAGAAAATTACAGAAGTCCAGTGCTTTTTATAATTTTATCTCCAACAGTGTGAACTTGAAAGATCTGCAACCCTAATCAGGAGTTTTAATATAAGATCCTGGTTAGGATAGGCTGTGAGAATACTTTTGGAGTCAACTTTTAAATTAAATTACAACTAGCTGTCTTATCAAACTTCTGATTATCTGCCTTAATGTTTATTTTAGGTGCTTTAATAAGATCATAGTCATTTAGAGAACATTCATAATCACATCTGGTCATCTCAAGTACAGAATCGCCACCCTGAATTTCAAGAGCGTACCCTTGAGTGTGGCTGTCACACGCCACGCCACTGCAGAACAGGCGGCTAGGTCATAACCTTGGAGGGTGGGGGAGTGTCCCCGCCTAATACCAGCCAAGCCAAGCCAGTGAAAGTTCTGCCCGTTTAGTTCTATGCTCTAAAACAGATCTATAGGGGAACCGCCTGCTAATGGATACAGAACAGAGTCTCAGCATTTAGTAAGCTTTCATTCTGTGCCAGGTACTAGGTGGGAAGCTCTGAAAAATGCAACTTCTCACATCTTGTGATGCTCATTCTTTGGAATTAGACAACCTGAGTTTCAATCCTGGCTCCACCATTTACTAGCTATGTGACCTCAGGTAAATTACTTCGTGTCAGTTCCCTCCTCTGTAAAAGAGGTCTACCTCACTGGTCGTTTGTGAAGATTAACAGGCATAATCCGTGTGTCTGGCAGAGAACAAACACTTAATTAGAGGTAGCTCTTCTTATAACAACTGGACTCTCAAACCACATCTTTGGAAAGAAAACAGGATATTTTGCCAAAACAATTAGAACTATTGCTAATAAGATGAGACTAATTTAAAAGTGTTCACTGGGGGAAAGTGACTGTGGAAGCTGAAAAGTTTCTTTCTGATCAGAATTCTCAAAAACTTTTAAGTTGTTCTTACCTGAAGCGGTTGGACCGAGAGGTGCTAAGTGTATCCTCTGGCCAGCTGACTCCACTTCTTTTTTGAGAAAGGAAGGAATATATCCTGATGGATTGTAAGTAGCATAACTTCCAAGATTTCCTAGAGACGTATGATCAAGTTTCATTGTCAGAAGATGAATGTTTTAAAGCACCAGAGAGTAAAGTAACTTTGAATACTACCCCTACTGATTCTAAAGTCTATTTTTTGAGCATCTACGACAGTGGTTCTCAACCTTTCACAGGGGTCACCTAAGGCCATCGGAAAACACATATTTTCAATGGTCTTAGGAACCGAGACACCGCTCCTCTATCCGTCTCCAGGCCCACATGCAGATACGCCCACATACCAGTACCCGGCGACCCCTGTGAAAGGGTCGTTCAACCCTCAAAGGGGTCGCAACCCAAAGGTTGAGAACCGCTGATCTACAATATTTCAGGCGCAGCACTATGGTTTTATAGCTACTCCTCTTCAGTCCATGTAACAGCCCTCTTAGATGTATATTATTACCCACACCTGTGGCTCTTAGAACTTGCCTAAGTTCTCATAGTTAGTAAGCGGCTGAGCTAGAACTGGAACCCATGGCTGAGTTCACTCTGAACATATTAGGTGTTTACGACTCGAATTCTTAACATGAGAGTGTCTTTCCTTCCAGGAAGCCCCACCCCTGCGGTGCTCTCTGCTCTTCTTTGTTTTGTAAAATCACTGTACTAAGTGCACCTGTTCTCACGGGGTTGTTGTAGGGACTGAATGAGATACATGCAAAGCGCTTAGCGTAGAATCTGGTGTTCAGCAAATGTCAACTGTCATCCTCCTCCTCCTCATTGTCAGTGAGTCTAGGGGGCAATACAGGGATAGGCTGTCTAAAGGCAGGAGCCCAGCCAGGAGGTCACTGCTGGAGCTGAAATGAGAGATCATGAGGGTTTGAACAAAGACAGTCACAGAGGGCGTGGAGCAGAAGGGAACCAAGTGGGTATACGGGGAGGGAGGGGTAAAGAAAGAGGAATATAAATCCCTAACTTTGAAGGTGACGTGATTGAGGACAACAGTAGGGGAGGAGAATCAGGATTGGGGGAAGATTCGGTGCCTGTGGGATATTCAAGTCACAGAGGTGGAGTGGGCCTCGAGGTTTGGGATTATCAGGGTGTGGCGATTACAGGGCATGGAGGAGTCATCTCACAGGGATTGCAAAATGTGCAAAGACCCAGAACAGAACCCCAGGGAACACCAACATTAGGGACAAAGAAAGGACCCAGTGGAGGAAAGAGAATAGCAAGGTAGATGGTAAGAAGAACAGGGGATGAACATTCAAGAGATGAAAACGTGTGAACAAAGAGGGAAGAGCAAATGAGGCAGAGGCCTGGTGGGATTTGCGCTGCCCACTGGATGCAGCCACAGGATACTGTCAGCGCCGAGCAGGAGCTGTTTCAGCGGCCTGAGGGTAAACTGGAGTGTGTTAAGGAGCAACCTGGTAATACGAAGAAAAGTCAATAGAACTGTTCTTTCCGGGAGCCTAGCTACACCAGGAAGAAGACAATCTGTCTGCGAGAAGGTGAAACGGCTCTGATCACCTTGGTGGCCTCAAAGAACTGTTCACTTGGCAGCTGCAATTGAAGCGTTTCTTACACAGTGTTATTTGTTCACAAGTCGTGATCCCTGATCATGGTGCTATGCAGAGTAGGCTCTCAATAAGCGTTTGCTCTTGAACCAATAAATGTCAAACAGCAATATTATTTATCAGACCCTAAAGGATTAAACATATGTTACCAGTTTATACAACTTTTAACACTACTGAATTTTGCATAAGCACAGCTAACTAATTTGACCTTTCTTTTATCTCCAGTACTCACTGTAAATCACTAATCAGCCCTTTACTTCAAAGACTTTGAAAGAAGTTAAGGCAGGATCACATTCAGTGTCAACTTCAGAACATCTCTTGCTCTTGTCCTTATCATCAGAGCAAACACTTATTAAATGCTCACTGTGCGACAGACATTCTAGGTATGGTTATATAGTAACACCCAGGTAAATATTATTTTCTCCATTTTATAGACGGGAACACTGACTTGGGGAGACTAAGTAACTCTTCCCAAATCACAAGGCGAGTGAGTGACAGAAGGAGGATATGTCAGACTCTAAAAGCCATGCACTGAACAGTTCTGTGAGGCTTCTTCCTACGGAAGAAGAAGTTGCTAAGGAAAAATGCATAGAAAATGAAGTCTTAGTATTTCGCCCTATCATTAGGAGTACGTTGTGAGCTGCAGATTTTTAGGTTGGAACCAATAGTCAGCACTGTTTAAACCAACACCAAACCTCTAGGTAATCTACCATCTCTATTAGCCTGGTCAACCTTTCCTTTTAAATGATTGTTCATGCTTAAGAAATAAGCTTCAGAACTAAAAAAAAATCCCAGGAATACTGATTATAAAATTAGATAATATCCTTTTGAGTAGATTTACTTGATTTGTATAAATTGTCATAATGAAAGAAGATGCGCATAGAGCTTCTGAGAGCACATTTGTCTTAGAATCCCAACTACTGAACAAAGATGTTTTGATGATGTGGAGTGCGTCTATCTCTCCTAGGCCAGATCCGTCCTAAAAGCAGGTGACTTTGGACTACATAGTGGCTTTTTATGACAAAGGTAAATGTTGAGAAGAAAATTCAACAAAAGATTCAAAGAATCTTGCCCAGAATTATCAAAGAAGNTCATAAAAAACAAACAATGAATACACGTAGTCTACTTGTACTTCAGCAAAATAGGTGACAGGGTCTTTCATTCTATCAGTGAAATGAAGTAATGAAAGGACAACAAAAGTGGATGCTTATGTCCACCACCAAAGTTATATGTTGAAATTTATATTCCCCCAAAATTTATACCCCAACTCCAATGTTATGGTATTTGGAGATGGGGCCTTTGGGAGGTGACTGGGGATTAGATGAGTGTGAGGCCCTCATGATGGGATTAGTGCCTTTATAAGAAGAGACTTTAGAGAGCTTGCTTTCTCTCTCTGCTATGTAAGGGCAGAGCGAGAAGGAGCTGTCTGCAAACCAGGAAGAGGACCCTCTCCAGGAATCAAATTGGCTAGCGCCATGGTCTTCGACGTCCCAGCCTCCAGAACAGTGAGAAAATAAATGTCTATTGTTTAAGCCACCCAGTCTATGATATTTTCTTATGGCAGCCCTAGCAGACTTAGACAAGTACATAATTCAATAATCTGACCAAGAGTACTGATTAATGGATCAGGGTCAATCTAGAAGAAGGTTCTAGTGGTCTGCCCAAGGGCTCATTGCTATTCTCTTCATCATGAATGTAACAGTAGAGAGAAAAACAAACGAGCAACTAAACAAATCCATAGCCGTCAACAAGCTGGGCAGAATGGTTAACTGAGAAAAGAAAATAAGGGTTCAAAATTTAGGAGAGGTAAAAGTAAGATCTTACAATTTTTTTAATCTTAGAGATCAAATACACAAAAAAAGTTACAGAATATGTGATTTAGTAGAAGAATAGGCCTAGGAATTTTAGTTGACAGAATGCTCAATCCCAACTCTGGAACTTATTAGCTATCTAATAATTTAGGGCTGGGTTATGGGGTATTTGAACTTAGCAAATGCATACAGGGGGCCTAGCATAGTGCATGGCACTTAGTAGCTAACTCAATAAATATTACTTCCTTTCCTTCCATCTCAGTATAAGTCAACATTTGATGTGTGTTCCAAGAAGAAAAATGTCATCTGTGGCGGTACAAGGGAACATATGGTTCTGGACTGTTGGAGGTGAGTCTTTCNAAAAATGGGTTTCAAGTCAACTGCATACCGCACCAGTGGTCTTTAGATTCTCTTGCTCCCAGATGCAAAGAATTTTTTTTTGTTTTAAGAAACAATTATGTAGTTTCCTACACAACTTCAAGTTGATATCTATAATTTTTCATAATAATTTTATTTATCATTTCTTGTTAATAACAGAGAAAACAGTAAACATTTTATACGATGAAATATGAAGATTGACTGTAATGAGAGTATTTCATGGTATCGCCTGATAAAATAAGCTTTAACTACTTTATTTCATAAAACACTCAGAATCTTCAAAAAAATTATATATAATTTATATCCGTAGGTTTTGAAACATCGGATGGTTTCACAGTACATTTAAAAAAATAAGCGTCACTGGGCTCTGGTGCTTCCTTGCTTCTGAATCTCCATGCTTTCCAACACAGACCAAAATATCCTATTTCTAATGCGGGGTTTTCCCCTAAAGAGAAATATGTACAAGACAGGGGATGACAGAAAGCCCTTTAAGTTGAAGGTGTCAGTGTTCTGATCTCTCTCATTGTTCAGCACCTCACAGGTCCTCACACACCCTCATGCCATGCAAGATTTGAAATGGCTGAGGTCTGTGACTTTCTGGCAAAGTGGGAGGGGGATTAAACACATTTATTCTCAAGTTCATGTATTTTAGGGAAGAGTACCTATGAAACTTGAGGATCTGGAAATTAACTATCCAAGAATTATCCAAGCATATGTCCCCCTTCGAGGAGTCTTCATGTACCTTCAGAGGTATGTGTACCCGAAGTGAAGACTTCTCCACCATACAGTGCCAAACAGCTAGCAGGTAAATTTCCCTAACTCACGCCACATCTTTACCCCTTTCCCTCTCTGTTCCAAAGAGGAAAAAAGAAAATATTTTTCCAAAGCCTTCACCAAAATTTAACCCACCCTCACTTCAAAGTTGAATAATTATTCAACTTATAAAAAGAAAAGGGACTGCTAGAGATATTAAAATTCCAGAAAAAAATTCAGGGAATGATCAAAAGAGATTAGAATAGCAAGCAAAAAAATAGTTGAATCTGGACACCATTAACTTTGTAGATGGTGCTTTGCTTTCTGCAGATAGGTATGTGAATTTCAAATGGAAAAAATGGNGAACTCAATTCTATTTCCAAAGCTTACCCAGCTCTAGAGGGGCCATCTTCAAGACAAAAAAAATGTCAATAGGGTAACAATAAGGCTCCAGTTTAGATTGTTTCTAATTTTGAATCTATGAGTAATTCTTAAATTTCAATTACAGGCCATGCATTTGACCCAAAGTAATTTTCAGAATTTGTACGATCTTTCTGGCTAAAAAGGAAACAATCAGATGGGTCTCAGATACCCTGAAATATATTTCTGAAAACCACATTAGGGAGCAAACTATGAAAATAGGGTGCTTTGGGTCCATTTATCCCTTGACAAAAATTTGCATTAGTCTTTCCCACCACCAGAGGGCTCACTTCTATAGGTATGATAATTACTGAGTTGCTACATTTCAATCAGTGAAATGTACTCGATTTAAAAACAAAACAGGAAAAAGTGGCCTCTATGAATGTATTCTGCTAACTTTCTTATAACCCTGCTTTTGCAGTCAGATCAGAACTCCATCAGGGTTTCAACACCAACATTGACAAACCTACCGGTATCTAAATAGAGGTAAAAATGCAAGTACCTTTGCTCCTTTCACAAGCACACGCCATCTCTTATGGCCTTAACTCCACCTCTTCTCACCCTCCTAAGCCTTTCAGTTCCTCATTCATTCACCCCCTCTTCTGCATGATCAACTCTGGAAATGATCATTCCCATCCACATGCAAATCTGCTCCCAAAGTCCCAGAGTCACCACTGTGGAGGTGCCTCCCCATCCCGAACTGCAATCTGGTATTGGCTCCATTTCTCAGCTCCTCTTCACAGCCACATGTGCCAAAGAGTTGTCTGCATTTTCAGTTGCTAATTTCTTATCTCTCATCCTTTTTCAACCCACACCCTCCCCATTCCAGACTGAAACTCACCAGGGACCTCTCCACTGTCCATTCCTATCCAACTGCTCAGCAGCAAACAACTTTTTCAGGTAAACTCTCCCTTCTCAGCCTTCGGAAACCACCTTTTTGTGGGTTCCCCTCATCTACCCAGCTGCTTCCCCCATATTTCTTAGCTCCTCCTCCTCCCCTGCACCCACTCACAATCTCTCCGCAGGTGATCTCAGATCAGCCAGTGCCTTTCCCACTTCTGCCTGAAACATCTTTTCTCAGCTCCTTACATGACTGCCTTCTTCTCATCTTTCTTGTGTCAGCTCAAATGTTAGAAAATGGAAGAGTGTGTTCTCCTCGCCCCCCAGCAGTCCGACTCCAGCTCATCTCCCTGTTTTCACAATAGCACTTAGCACTACCTGCTCCCATTCTCTCTCTCCACTAGAACAGAAGTTCATGGAGAGCCCCTAGCGAGCTCCACCCAGCAGCCCAAATGATCCTTCAAAAACACAGATCAGATCATTCAGGAAGCAGTCTAAAATTCTACATTTTATAAAAAGTTGTATGGGGGTGCAGAATTGTTTCAATATAATTTAGCATTTCCTGAAGGCATAGCTTTGGGGAGGGAGGGTGGTATTTTTTGAAGCACACTCTTCATCTTGATTTTTGGCCTCTAGGCATTTCTTGAGCAGACGTCACAGAGGCAAGGAGGCCCAGAAAACTCCTTGGTGACAAACACTGACAAGGCTGAGCCAGCAAACAGCACCGTGATTATACATTTTATTTCACGGACACCCTTTCTGCAGATTCCAAAATACTTGAGCTTGGCTTATCTATATTCTAGTTAGCAGTAAACATGTTATTTTCTCAGCTTACCTGGAAGGTATCTTGATTGTTTCAAGTAGTACTGTTTAGCTGTTGAAGCAGTTGACAATTCGGAATCAGATTTTAGGGAGATAGCAGCAGGTAAGCTCTTGTTTTCCCCTGTAGAGTGGTTGGAGTGTGACAGCACTGATTCTGGAAGCCTTGAAAGTGAACACAAAGTAGCATTCAGTGTGAAAAATCAGAAGATGACAGCTACTGGTGGGTGTTCTCACCCGCCTTCTGCACATCTTTTCAATCTGGCAAGGTGACCTCACTTCCATGAGTCCTTTTGCGGATAGAAACACTAAATGACAATGCTTGCCCCAATGAATATTAGGCAGTGCATAGAACCATTTCTAATACTAGACATTACGTGACAGAAAGCTTTATAACTGAGCAGCAAATAGACTGTGTATACTGTGTTTCTATCTTTCCTACGACTGCTGCAGTTGTGGATTTATGATGTGGGAAGACGGTATGTGGCAAGGGGAGACCATCAAAGCCATCATCACTTGTCTACTACAGTAACACATAATCAGGAAGGGTGTTAGGACCCCCACGGAGGCTCGCACTGACTCGCGTGGCCCTTTGAACTGCTGGCGACCCCTGCCCCAGACACAGGTAAGCCCCCTTCATTAGAAAGAGCTCCACCCATTTATGGCTTCTTTCTCTTCCCCTCGGCCCATTGTAATGATACCAACTGCTGAAATTCTACCCATTTTCAAAACCACTTACTCTAAAAAAGACTTTCCTCTCCTCCTCAAAGTAGTCTGCCCATAAACAGAACTCTTAGCGCTCCCTACAGCTCCTTCATTAGTGGCACTCAATACACACTCCATCTTGTGTTATCGTTATTGGAGGTCTGGTTTCTGCTGCTAAACATTGATGGCTAGAAGACAGACTATTCCATGTTCATATCTTTAATTAACACCAACTAGGTAAATGTCTACTGAGTATGAATACAAGTATAAATATGGATGTCTTGCTATACATCTATATTTTTTAACTGAAAAAAAGACAACTGGGCCGGCTGAGTGACTCAGCTGGTTAAGAGCTCGCTTGGGAGCGCCAGCTCTGAGCAGCAGGGCTGCAGTTCNCATCTTATAATTATAGACATTTAAAAATAAAACTATTACATCTGTTCTTTAAATATAACCAATGGAATCTAAATATCATAGTGATTTTGTGCCCATCAATACTGACTTAAGAAATACATGAACAGGTTTTATTTGTAACAGTTGGAAATTTTACAACAATCCTTTTTCTCTCTAAAATTTTACATTCATTCATAAGTTAACTCCCAAATTTTATCCAAATAATAATTTTAGGCTTAAAAGTCTTTAAATTGGTCAACACACTCAAAATATATATAAATTGAAACCTTTGAAAAAACTTCTTGTAACCATAAACATATTAAAATATTCTTTTCTGGATTAAACTAGTGATATTTACAATGATTCATTGTATATAATTAATAAAAAAAAGATGAATATTTAAATTTTGATTACTAAACATGAAAAGTAATTTTGGGGGGAAATTCATCTATTAACAAGAAAGATGGGAACTTTTTCAAGTAGCTCATGTATCCACAAATAAATATTATTTATTGCTAAAATCAGACAGGTTCAACATCAATTCTGTTCCTTCCACCCCCTCCACCCCCACCCATTTTTGGAGATGGAAGCACTGAGAAACCTCGTTAATATAAACAAATAGTTGGGAATGAAAGCTGTTTTTGTTACAGCTTGGTCATATAGTCCGAACTCTATTAGAGTTATAGACCAAAAATCATATAGTGATCTCATAAAAAGTGATTTTGAATTATCAGCTAATAACTCAATTAGGTTGTTCTTCAATTTTTAGAAAGTTAAGAACTAGAACCACTTGACTTAAAAAGGATTTGTTCCCCAATCACTTTGTTAACACTAACACCAACATATCAAATGATCCCTTTCAGTGGCACCCCAGTTATTTTTATTTGCATTTTGGGGAAATAGGAAACACGCCATAGTAAACAGTGACCAGTCATTTCTTCTGTGAAGTAGGAGACTAGAGACAGTTGCTCAGGCAGTTCGGTGTTAGGAAAGAATCCATATGAAAGCTGAGATCTGGCAAATGACTCCCTTCAAACTATCTGTTTTCCGTACCAGTTGGAAAACTTTTATGTACCCCTGCNGCGGAGGGGACTGAAAGGCTCCTTCATGCACAGGAACTGTTACTTAGTCATTGGTGGATGATGTTACATGTGGAGCACGCAAGGGAACTGGGGATATTTCTCCTAGAAAAAGGGGCAGATAATATATGGGCCATTTTCAAATCCTAAAAGGCCACCTTTCTGGAAGAGTGATTAACTGTTGTTAAAAGTTACAGAAAACTAGATTTTAGCTCAGTATAAGAAAGAACTTTCTAATAGTCAGAATTGCCCCAAAGATGACGTAGATTCCTCAGGACCCTGGAGGTAGTTCGAAAGTAGTGTGAACAATTACGCATTCGTTCATTCAACAGATATTTGTTGAGAATATATAATGTGCCAACCCCCGTTCTTGGTTCTGGGTCTGTATTCATAAACAAAACAGACAAACATCCCTGGCCTCATGGAGTTTACATTCTAGTAGGAATAGCTAGAGACTAAACAGTGTACGTAAGAAACAATCATTAATAGTATGTCAGAATGTGATTAGTGCCATTGGCGGGCAGGGCTGGATAAGGAATTACACAGTGTTCTTTAAGATCTCTTTCAGTTTTAAAATGCCCATAGGTTAATGCATTTGGGAATATACATCCCAAGGAAACAGCTAAAATATAAGGCACCAGACGAGCTCCCTGAGCTGCACAGAAGTGGGAGGGGAAGTTTTACACTATGTCTGGCACTTTAAAAACCCATTCTGTTCATGTTCGTTAACACTAAAAAGCAGTATAAAATTACTATTAAAATCCTTAAGATTTAGGGTCAGCTAGCTCTCTTTAGTCTCAGATTCTTTTCAATTCCTTCTCTGAGTTCTTCTTTACCATCTAAGTAACTTAACTGTTAAAGAAAGTCTGTAGCATGCAAACTTTATTATGTTCATTCTGACAGTTTTAGAATTTCAAGTTATCTCATGCCAAGCTCCTGCCATAGGAAGCAGAGGTTTTAACATAGAATAATCTTTTATATCTTGCTCGACATTTTTAGGAATGCCTAAAAACAAAATCCTAATTGAACCAGTCAAGCCATGGCGTCTAATGCGTCACAGGCTACTTACGGTTGGCATGTTTTTGACGATACTGGGAAACAGTATTTGCGGCTGTTTCTGTTGGCTCTGCTGCTTTGGCTCTTGCTGGGCATCCGTGTCCTGTGGTGGCTGGATGGGCTGCAGTGGCTGGTGGCTGTGTTTCGGCTGGGGCTGGCCGGCAGTCTGATCCTTTATGTCCGGCAGAACCTTAGGTTCTAGATCAACTAAAGATGGCTTTGATTCTAGTGGCTGCACCTGCTTATTTAAAGACTGTTTCGATTCCAGATGATGTGAGGAAGGGCCTAAGACTTGACCAACTTGAAAATATGGATGTTTTAATGCCTANATTAGAATAGCAAGCAAAAAAATAGTTGAATCTGGACACCATTAACTTTGTAGATGGTGCTTTGCTTTCTGCAGATAGGTATGTGAATTTCAAATGGAAAAAATGGTGATCATAATTCAATAGGGCACACTAAAAATTTACCAAGAACCCCTCCTTCCACATACATGCAATACTCAGCCATTAATACTGAGAATCCTTACTGTGAGAAATCAAGACTCTCACCTTTTTAGAGTTAGACACACAGTTTTAGGTTTTGTGGAAGAAAACATTCAGCTACTTACTGTCTTTTAATATCGACATTTATTTATATTTAAGGAGTAAAATAAGGTTGGTGCATGATAAAAATATACTTTTGGGAGGAATCTGACATCTTACCGAAATGGAGAATCTTCTCTCGTCTTTTCTTTGAAAATTCTCATGCTTGGCTTCTTGGAATCGGAGGCTCCGAAATCACAGTCCTCAGACTCTTCCCAACTATCTCCAGCCTTGAACACGGTCTGACCCCAACGCCTCCTAGCGCTCTTATGCCCCAGCATGCCATGTGGCTTCTGCGGTGGAAAGTCAGTCATCATCATCATCCATAATCATTTGCTGATGGCCTTTTATACACAAGCATACATATTTGATACTAAGATTCCCCATTCTCAAGAAGCCTCCCATATAGTTAAGGAGATAACACACACACACACACACACACACACACACACACACACATTTAAAAGAATTCACAAAAATAAGTAGCACATGCTAAAAATGCAATAGGAATTGAGAGGGAGGAGAGATCACTGTGAACTTGGTTTGGCAGGAGACTTGAATACTTAGGATCAGAGCTGACTCTTCATTGATGTGTAATTTGGAAAACTGCCATGTGTGACTGTATCTCTTTGGGAAAGTGACTAAACTTCTCAAAGCCTTGGTTTCCTCCTCCTGAAATGGGGACATACAGTACATATGTAACTTAGTGTTTTTGAATTTAATAGTAAAATACACCAAAAATCCTTAGGATAGGGCCTAGCATATAATACGTTACTAAAGGCTAGGTATCATTATTGTTGTTGTTGTTGCTATTCTAGAGTTTGGAAGAGGAAATGTGTAAAGGATGGCTTTTAAGGGGTAAGTGCCAGTGTTTGTTCCAGGAAGAAAGGGTAGACTGCGTTTACTGAAGCAGATGGTTTTTGCTGGGAGTACAGAGGACAAGGTTGCAAAGACAGACTGATATCATATTAGGAAGGGCCTTCAGTGTCTGCCTGAGAAACAGCACCTATCCTATGGGCAATGGAGAGCACTGGATGTTTTTCAGCTAAAAAAGTGATGTGATAAAGGTAACATTCTAGAAANCAGCTGCTTCCAGACCTTATGAGCTTTGGCTTTTCACAAAGGGAACGCCTTAGCAAGGTTTCACATTTATGAGACATATAACTACCCCTGTTTGGAAGCCAGAAACAAGCCTGGTTGGTCTGTACCAAGCCTCGAGGTTGCCTGTCATCAGTTCTCTAAGGAAACATTCCATCAGGTAAATAATTTCCCTTTCTTACAGGATATAGCTCCTTATGGATTTGGCTTCCTAATATAACACCTACAAATAGAACTATAATAGGCTATGACCTAACAATAAGGAAGATGCACTAGATAGCCATTATGCATATTAAAAACATCTTTACCATATAAAAAAAATACCTAAAAAGGAAGGCAAGGTAGGGGGAAAAAATTAGGATCTCTTTAAGTGGACGGTTTTCATAAATATAGCTCAACAAAGAATGGGCCCCAAATATTTAAATTGCTTTATTAATCCAGTTAGCCTTGGGATAGCCCTAGCTTTTTTTTTTTAAGTGAATATATACACTATCGAATATAATTGCTTTAATTTTTGTTGTTGTTGTTGTTATGGTTTTTTTTGCGGTGAAGAAGAGAACTTTATTCAGTGCACGCTGCTCAATCGTGAGAGAGCTCGGCTGTGAGAACAGCAGGGCTTAATTTTGTTTTTTTAAAGACTCCATTTTTTTTTTTTTTTGAAACAGACACAATCTAGAATAGTACATCATTTACATATTAGTTTATAAGCTTGTATTGGGCATCTATATGTTAGGGAGAAGTAGAAATTAACATACTATCATCCATCACTTCAAAGGTGATTAAAAAGTCAGGTAGCAAATATTTACTGAGCACCTAGCACGTGCCAGGCAGTGTGTGTGGCACGGGAGAAAAAGTGATGAGCAAAATAGACAAGTTTCCACACTTTCGGCTCTTAAAATCTACTCTAATGAGAAAGGAGACATTCATAGTTATAAATCAATTAGCTAAATAAATAGCAGTGTACAAATTCTTTGAAGAATCTGGTGCTGAGAGGGCAAATAACAGAAGCAACTAAGCTAGTTTTTCTTCAAAAAAAGTAGTTTTCAGCTGAAATGTGAATCATGATTAGAACTTGGTAGGGGGTGGGGAGTGGGTTCCCAGGGAAGGAACAGTGCAGCCAAGGCAGCCCACCTGAGATGGGAAAGAACTCAGAGACACTCAACGTGGATGGAGCAAACACAGGAAGTGGCACAAAATGAGGCTGTGGAGGGTAGCAGGGCTCAGAGCACGTAGGAATTGTGTGTCTTGTTAAGAAACTTTAAAGCAGCAGGAGTGGCAAATACAGAAATGATACAGGACACTGAATACACTGGGTGGGAGGAAGGACGGTAAGCGATAAACGGAACTCGAGAAGATCCACAGACCAGGGTTTCAAAGTGCTACGGAGTGAGCTACTCTTCCTGCCAGCTTGGTGACACGGATTCAAGCTCGAGTCCTGGTTGTGGGACAGGCAGTGAGAGCAGAGGGCACTGTGGAGAGATGTCAGTGCTTCCACTGCATACTCTACATGCAGCTACCTTGTGATAATGAAGTACCTAAGGCTTACAGGGTGAGCTGATGATGGCAGTCCCATGGTAAATAACAGAAAAACAGAATCTCAAAGTCTTGTCCCAGTACACAGCCGGTCAGCAGCAGGTCAGTAACTAGGACTCTTGCGTCTTTCTCCCTGAAGGCCAGCCAGTGTCACACATCTGCCAATCCTTGTAGCACCATGTCATGCTGCCCTGAAATTATATGGTACATTTCTAGAACTCCCATAATCCTAAAGGTTGATGTTTAATACGATGTTTTATACTTGGCTTTATGGTAAAAAAGAGGGCCCCCAAAGAGATTACTCTTTTTTTTAATTTTTTTATTTTTTATCCCTGAAGATACTCAGTTATAAAAATAACTTTGGGTCACAAATGTCAAGAATCACTTCTCATTTGGGTTTCTATCCTCTACAGTTGCTGGCTCACAATAGGTGCTCAGTAAATGTTTGTCCAAGTGACTGAACTCAATTCTATTTCCAAAGCTTACCCAGCTCTAGAGGGGCCATCTTCAAGACAAAAAAAATGCCAATAGGGTAACAATAAGGCTCCAGTTTAGATTGTTTCTAATTTTGAATCTATGAGTAATTCTTAAATTTCAATTACAGGCCATGCATTTGACCCAAAGTAATTTTCAGNATGGGATGTTGGGCTACTCCCACCTGCAACTAAGACTGAACATGGCACCTTGCGCTGAGCTGCCCTGAGCTGCCGAAGGGTGGCTGAATGGCTCAGTGGTTAGAGCGTACATTCTTAGGAACAAGGTTTCCAGTTCAACTCCCACATGGGATGGTGGGCTGTCAAAATGTATTTATCAATATGCTAGCAAAGAGAAGATACTTATGGGAAAAAAGTATAAAAATACTAATAAAAACGATCACTGTTTGGGTTTTAACTAGATCACACGTTCAATTGCTGCTAGTGCATGGGTTTTGGGGTTGCTGATGACTGATTGGCTGACACAGTCTCCAGCAGTGGTTCTCAACTGGGGGTGACTGTGCCCCACAGGAGACATGTGGCAATGTCTGGGACATTTTTTATTGTTATAGTTGGGGGGAGGGAAATGGTCCCGGCACCTCGGCATGCTGCCAGGAATGCTGCTGAACATCCTACAGTGAGAAGCAGACCCCATAACAAAAGATTATCTGGGCCAAACCGTCAGTAGTGCCACGGCTGATAAAACTTCAGAGAATGTCTGAAGGCTTCTGTGCAGCTCAGCTGTGGACACTGATCCTCTCTCATCAGTGTCTTGTGCCTGGATGGAGGAGGGACGTTCCCAGCTCTGGTGAGTTTATTTGCTCTGCAAGACAGCCCATCCCTGTTTTCCTGCACCCCCTGCCCTATGAGCAGAACCCTGACCCACAGTCAGCTTCTTCTCAGGTGTGTAAGGGACAGAGACAGTGCTGTACATGGTCCCTGTATCCTATAACTTAACCTTCCCCTAACTAGGTCTCCCTGCTTCCACTAAAAAGCAGGGCTATAAAATAGTAAGAAAGAGGTTAAGGGCAGGGAGGTATCTTTGGCAGAGGTGAAAAGAGTTTTTATTCTATGATGTCCCCTACCACAACTGATGTGTTTGTACACTGACACTACTAAGTGGAACTCAACAAATATAGACAATTTAAATACATCAATGCCTGAATACATCAAATTATGAATTAAGTCACATTCATTAATATGTCAACACTTCTAAATTAATAATGCATATTTTGGAGCTAGATACCTTAATGAACATTTTGTAATTTCAAGGTTTCATCTCTAACAGCTTTTCCCCTTTAAGATAACAGTTACCATCCTTCAGGAAGAGAAAGTTCAAAAAAATAATTATTTTTTTATTGTTTATTAAGGGAATATTTGATCATTACATAGAATAAGGAATGTATAGAAAGTTCTCAAGAAGAAATTATACCACACTTAGACTGAAGAACAAAAGGACAGCAACATGTCTTTCCCCCTTCCCCGATTCCCCAACGCTGTTCCCTCTCCCAATTCCCCAATAAAATCTTAAAAAAAAAAAATTAAGAATAGAATTACCCTATGACCCAGCAATCCCTCTTTTGGGTATCTGCCCCCAAAATCTGAAAACATTCATCCATAAAGATATATGTACTCCAATGTTCATTGTAGCATCATTTA
>NW_017732788.1:39480-41258 GCF_001890085.2 Hipposideros armiger | reverse complement strand
ATGTTACCTGATACCGATTTACAGCTTTTGCAGTTCTGAGCTGTTTATCATTCTTATGCTAGTACTTTCACTGTTGTCATTACTATCACTTTACAGATTATTTTCATATTTGACAGGGCAAGCTGTTCGCCTCTACCACCATCTTCCAATTACTAATCTTTGCTCAAACCTGTTCTGACCCATCTTTCCCATTTTTTTCTACCATATGACCTTTATAAAACATTTTCTCAAGTTCAATTTTTAAAAAACCAAATAATTTTTTGGTAATTTTAATACTGAATTTATATTTAAATAATAAGAAGACTACAGTAAATCTTATTGTGACTTTTTAATTTAAGCCCTTTTTAACTAAAGCCCATGTTTTTCCTTTAAAACCATGATGCTCTAAAGACCATGAGAAGAGATACAAAGTAAGGTTTGTCACAAAGGAGCCCAGCATGAGTGCCACGTGCTGCCCTCTTGTGGGCGCCTAAGAGTGAACAAGAATCTACCTCGAACCATAAGGAAAGTGTCGGAAAATCTACTACATACATTGTATTATCAGACAGATGCCTTTTTCCTACCCATGACAAATTTCTTCCTGACTAGCCTGTCACATGCCTGGATTTTTAACGTTAGGGACTTATTCCTTTCAGCCTCAACTTCATAGGATTACTCATTAGAATCACAAAACACAGAAAAATCACTGGAGTGTCGTCTATTTTTGCAATTTTTCCCAAGGATCTTAATTCATTACACACTGGGTGCCTTAAGGTTTTCGGGCTTAATTGTCTTGCTAAAACCCTGGTTGAGAATAGACTTATCTTTGCAAATGAAAATATCCTTGATATTGTAAATCCTCAATATTTAAAAAAAAAGTATCCTAGGAAGATTTATTTTACCTGGCTTGCTGTTGGTCGTTTCTTTGGATCCCAATTTAACATTTCCGTCATAAGTTGAATAGCTTCATTACTGGCATTAGGAATTAGAGTTTTTAAGTTTATAGGAACACACTGGGGAAAGCGGAAATTCATCAAGGATGCAAGCTGATACCCTTCTGGCCAGTCACTCTGTTTAAGCAACATATAAGTAGGAGGTCGGGAAAGAGCAAAACGAAAATTAGTAACCAATTTAAGAACATCATAATAATACAAAAATCACTCACATGTGAAAATTTTAATGTTGATTTATATAAACAAATGTGAGAATGAAATAACAGACCACATACACAATTCAGTTTTACAAACAGTATAGAAACAACATGAAACTGAGAGGCAAAAATGAGAAAGCACTTTTATAACTTTCAAGATATTAAACTCTGGTATTTGGATCGTGAAGGTGATAATGACGATGAGAGCCAGGTGAGTTTGAATAAATAAGGGGCAGATCATTACAAAGATCCGCATTATATGTTACACATTGCATCCAATGTTAAAAATTGTACATAGCTGGAAAATGACAATTATGTTAAAGCTTTAATAGCTATATTTACTTGTCTACTGTTAACTATAAGGCACATAACTAATTTAATTAGGATGTGATTATATATATGAGGTCAGACAATTAAGTTCACAAAATTGTTGCAACGATGTTGCTAACCTTTTTGATATCAGAGGGAGTATTCATTATGAATTTGTACCAACTGGACAGTTAACCAAGGTTACTATTTGGAAGTGCTGAAAAGTCTGTGTGAAAAAGTTAGACGACCTGAACTTTTTGCCAACAATTCATGGCTCTTGCATCACGACAATGCACCAGTTCACACGGCACTCTCTGTGAGGGAGATTTTAGCCAGTAAA
>NW_017732788.1:35892-37205 GCF_001890085.2 Hipposideros armiger | reverse complement strand
ATAAAGTATTACCACATGTATTAGTTTCCTAGGGCTGCTATAACCGAGTGTCACAAATGGACTGGTTTAAACCCACAGACACTTATTCTCTCACAGCTTTGGAGGCTGGAGCAAGATGTCGGCAGGGCCCTGCTCTCTCTGTTGTCGCTAGGGGAGAATCTGTCCCGTGCCTTTCTCCTGCTGCTGGAGTTGCCCACAGTCCTGGCATTCCTTGGCTTGTGGATACATAGTCCAGTCTCGGCCTCTGCCATCACACGGCCTCCTCCCTGTGTGTCTTCACATGTCCTCCCCGGGTGTGTGTCTGCCTCTGCGTCTCTTCTCTTCTTATAAGGACACCAGTCATATTGGATTAGGCCCACCCTAATGACCTCATCTTAACTTGATTTCATCTGCAAAGAAGCTATTTCCAGATCAGGTCACAGGTACTAAAGGCTAGGACTTCAACATATCTGTTTGGGGGACACAATTCAATCCATAACACCAAACAGCAAAATAGTTGTGGATTTGTATTATGTAATAATCACTATAAAATGAACACTCAGACCACTTTCTGTATGTCCTCCAAGTACCCTGCTGACTGTTTATTTCCCCACATAGCTCTCATACACCCAACCTGTAACTTCCTACGTTTCCTATGACCCCACCAACTGGCACCTCAGAGGTTACGGCAAAGGCCACTGAACAAGTGGCCTGTATACATGTGCCTGGCAGGGGCAACAGTATTGATACTATTCCAGTTAGCACCCACGATGACTGAGCTGGCTGAGGACCACTCCTGTCTAAGCATGTGTTGTTACATCGCTTCAGGAAAGGTTCAGATAATGAAACAGGAAATCTCCAAGTTAGCCATATGTAAGGCATGAATTTGGTTCATGGTTCAGTGTTCACGTGTCTCTCACATTGCCAGGTAAGACCATGGAGGAAAGCAGGAAGCATCCAGGGGAGGTCTCTCAGACCTGTCCCAGCTCATTTTAATGAAACTGTTCATAACAGGCATCGGCAGAGACGGTCCCGGGCAAATGGGGCATATGGTCACTCTGTCTAGACTCAGTCCTCAGACCTCTTCTTTAACTACACACGCTCCCTCAGTGACCTCATCCACTCTGGTGATGTTTATCAGTGAGGTCTCCTAAATCTACGTTTCCAGCCCAGCCCTCTCCCCGGAACTCCAGGTCGCAGATGCAGCTTCCCTGACGTCTCCCCTTGGTTGTTTCACAGGCATTCACTCAACGGAACTGTGCTTCTCTTCTCCGTCAGCAGCTCCATAGTATTCCCCATCTCAACCAGTGCTGACTCAATCCTTCCAGGGCTCA
>NW_017732788.1:30413-33607 GCF_001890085.2 Hipposideros armiger | reverse complement strand
TACTTACTTACCAATCAATACATAAAATAAATGGTGAGTTATAGAAGCTAAAAGGCAGCCCAATGAAAATGAGGCAGAAAACCCTGGAAGAACAAAAGCCCTCCTTGCATATTTCTGTGGGAGATCTAAAGCACACTCACTGCTTGTACACAGATGCTTGTATTCCAGTGACCTTGCAAGGTGGGAGAACAGAGAATGGGCCTGGTCCTCATGAGAGGGTTTTCATGCAGCTTTGGGCAGGAAGACTGTCGAAGCCTAAATTCTTAATTCCTTCAAAGCCAGTGTGGGCTCTATGCTTGTGACATCTACAAAAGTTTTGAACTCAGTTTACCTGGAACTTCTTATTCAAAATAGCTGTTAGGCTCCATGTCAGTAACTTCCAAGAGAAATACACTGCACTTTAGTAATATGAAGACAGGAAGGGGAACACGTGATGGTAAAGTGACATTAATCGATAAAATCTTAGAATTAAGCCAATTACAATTTGGTAGAGTTGAGATTTTCCCCATCTTAACTAATATAAACATATTGGAAACCTGGTCCTATTTTAACTAAAATATTAGTTTCATTTTTCAACAGCTACTATTTTAAAAATATTTCCTCAAAATATTACATCTCAGATTCTTATCAACTATAGCAAAAATAATGAAGTTTTGTAGAAATGTCTATTGATAGAGTGATTTAGTTTCCCAAATCACTACGTGGTCAGTTATGTAGCCAACTCTTGATTATTCCTGTTATTTACTTTCAGCAGCAATTTTTAAATCCCAAGCTAACTTCCTTCAATCGCTTATGCTCTAAAGTTGCTGACAGTTGATATATACCCAAGGAATATAAACCAATTTTATCAGTAGCCTAAAAAAATATCAACAAAACACAAAGCTGTTTCCAAAACTCAGACAATCCATGAGGCTTTTGATTTCCCACACCACACTTGCTACCATTAGCATAAATGAACTCAGGCAAATGTCAAGAATTGCCATGCTGACCAGAGTTTAAATGGCATGATAGATTCACCCACTCCTATATTTGGCGCTGTAAAAGATCAGGAATCTATTACAAACAATTAAAATAGGATGCATGAACGGGCCGAGGGGCTCAGTTGGTTAAGAGCGTAAGCTCTGAGCAACAGGGTCCCGTGTTTGATTCCCACATGGGTCGATGAGCTGCGCCCGAGCTGAGCTGCCACTGAGCTGCCGACGGGCATCTGGATGGCTCAGCTGTTGAGAGCACGTGCTCCTAACAACAAGGTTGTGGGTTCGACTCTCGCATGGGATGGGGGGCTATGCCCACCTGCAACTAAGATTGAACACAGCACCTTGAGCTGAGCGGCCCCGAGCTGCCAACGGGCGGCCAATGGCAACTGGACGTGGAGCTGAGCTAACTGCGCCCTCCACAACTAAGACTGAAGGACAGCAACTTGGCTGTTCCCCTTGCCCAATTCTCCAACACTGTTCCCCTTCCCCAATAAAATCTTAATAAAATAAAATAGTATGCATTTTTTACTTCCATGTAACTAATAAATGACTGACTTTTACCAGTGGGCTGTAGTATGTTATCATGAGTTTTAGACTTTTAAAGACCTTAATAGTTTACATAAGACAAAAAACTGGGGATTCAGGAATTTTCTTACAATGCTTACATGGAATTCTGAAATGCTTACATGGAGAAAGGAGAAAAGAAAATATAAAATATAGGATGAAACATAAAGAAACCAATGATGGTGATGTTTGAATGTCTATGTTCAGAATGCAACAGTGGTAGAGGAGAAACTTNCAGGATGGCTCAGCTTAAAAAAAAAAAAATAGCAACATTCCCTTTTCTTCCTTTGTCTCTCCTAACTCCCTGTCCCCTTCCATATTTTATTTTTCTCCATAATAATGTATCACCATCTGATATGCAAATATTCTTCACTTGTGTTTATTGGAGTATAATACACACACAGAAAAATGCGCATACCAGAGGAGTACAGCCTGATGACTTTCACAAACAGAACACAGCCAGGACCCAGCAGCGCTCATCAAGAAACTGTCTGTCATCAGCATGCTGGAAGCCCTTCCTGCACTCTTCCAGTTCCTACTCCCCCCTCCCACTCCCCCCAACATGAAGCTGCTGTCCTCACTTTTAACAGCATAAATTATTTTCTCACTTTTTGCATTTTATGTAAATGGAATCATACAGTATGTGTTCTTTTCCTATTTGGCCTCCTGCTCCCACATTATATCTGGGAGAGTCATCCATATCGTAGCACGTAGTTATAAACCTTTCATTTTCATTGCTGTAGGGTAAAGTATCTTACTGGGTCGTATATCATGCACTGGTGATGGACCTTTGGGTAGCTTGCAGTTTGGGACTATTACATGTTTTGTGATGAACAGGTGTATGCCTTTCTGTTGGTAATTCATGATATGTGTAACTTATTTATTTGTGTATTGGTTCTCATGTAAGCTGAATAAGGCAGAGGTTTTTTTTCTCTGTTTGGTGTATTTCTGTGTTCCTAGTGCCTAAGATAGTATCTGGCACATAGTAGGTGATCAACAAATATTTGTTGAATGAATGAATGAAATCCTTTTTCCTGCTTAGGTCATAAATTAATGTAGCCTGAACTAATCCTTCTCTTTCTCCAAAAAAATACAAAATTCACTTCTATACTTTATTCTAAATACTCAATATGAAATCTCCAGAAAGATATGTAACAATCGATTATAGAAAGACTGCACCACATACATGCCTCTAGAGAGCTGCATAAAACCACTCACCATCTGGTAGACACATAATCAGTATATGGTGGCTGTGACCTTAATTCTCTGGCAAGTCCAAAATCAGCAATTTTCACAAGTTCTGGACCCATACAAAGCAAGTTTTCTGGTTTCATATCCCTATGGAAAAAACCTGGTAATACAGAGAGGAAAAACAATAATAAATCATGATATTTAAACATACGTGACTTATAAACAAAATATAACTGAGCCTGCTTCTCTCTTATAATTAAGGATGTGAACATAAAATAAACCATATATATTGTCTAAAAAGTAATGGGAGGTGGGGGCTCTGCTTTCAAAATAATTTTGCAAGAACGTTCACACAGCATATAAGGTTATTAAAAATAACATGTAATTCTATTTGTGAATCCTGTAAGTTCAGGCATTATGATTATCTCCATTACTTTGCATAACAACCTTATGGAGGTATTA
>NW_017732788.1:23277-25544 GCF_001890085.2 Hipposideros armiger | reverse complement strand
GACTGCAACACAGCAAATAAGAATTAAAATTCTTCCAGAAAAGCTATAGAAGTTGGCAAAATCTCATCAATGCTAGGTAATTATTACCTTTAAGTAATTTTCCATTGGTTCTGAATTCATTAATGAATTCAGTTTTAATATCTATAATATTTTACATGTCTAAAAACATCTTAGAACACCTATTTAAAGTAAGCAGTAATTGTTTTAAGTAATGAATGTAAGTACAAAAATAAGCCAAGTCAACAATAGCTACCAAACATTTCAGTCACTTTTTTTCTTAGTCTGTTAAATAGGTCCAACTTTTTTCTGATGTAACCATGCAAAATGCCATGCAAAAGTCTCCAAAATTTTATCCAAGTCACACAGCATAAAATATAAAGAAATGGTATGTAGTAATTCAAAAAGTTGTCTTTCCTTTGATAATATAAATTAAAATGATCTTTTAAAAGTGAGAGTGTATTTTCAAATATGAAGGTATGATTATTTTCTGTTCTCTACTGACATGAGAAATTATTTTAGGAACATAAAGGAAAAACATAGGAAATAATTATCTTTGGACTGCTTCCCACAGACAAAAGAATAATCTCCTTAGCTACCATCCTCAGAAATGATAGAAGTGGGGTAGAGTTAAGGCTTTCTCCAGTTCTTTTCAACTCTAAAATTTTACCTTAACTTCTCTCAAGTTCAGACACTCATCCCAAGAATAGAACTTTCTCTTCATCCTGAAATTCAAAATGATAAGTTTAGTGTACAGGGAACTGAGGAGTTGAAAACACAAATTACACCATTGGCTTTCTTACTCTATTATTAGTTCGCTTTGGGCAAGCTATGATATCTCTCTTCCCACCTCCTTAAAAGCAAATCACCTCCCTTCTACATACNCATTAGAAAAATTAGAAGGAATTTGGTTGCAGGATGGGTTTACGATGATTGACACTAAGGCTGATGATCAAACTGTTAAAAAATCCCACTATAGAGGAACATAGTTATAGATTATAGAAATTTTATTTTATATAGAAAGACAGAAATTCTAAATTTCAAAAACAAAAATGTCAGTGTATGTAGGGACATACTCCAAATTTGTAGTTAATAATATAACATTATTTAACAGTTTATATACAATTCCTCTACGTGACCTTGACAATAATCTAAAGACGCAGGGAAAGAAAACATGAAAGAAACCTACCATGTTTATGAATAAATGCCAGCCCTTGCAATATTTGATACATAATATTTCTGATGACCGACTCAGGGAACAACTTGTTTCTGTGAAGAAATGAACAAATACACAGTCATGTAATTCTGCTAACTAACCAGCTAACTGAAACAAATAAGGTTCCTCCTCCCTTAGAGCCCTGTTGGCCTCATGATACTGGCCAAAGGTATGATTTATAGTTCTGTGGTGTTAAAGATCATACATTTAAAAACTGAAAATTAGAACTGTTTTTGTTTTGATGTGTGGTAAAAAACTCAAATCTAGTACTGAATGTATAGCACAAATATTCAATAGCTAAATTCTAAACTGTCCCAAGAGGAGTAAATTGGAAAACTGATAACTATCAGAGAAGCCAAGTGTGCAAATCTGTACTATATGGGCATTAAGGGTTTTAAGGGCATAACTGCTTTAATTCTGTAGTGTGCACTGGTACTGACCAATAAAAATACAGGAAGTACCACAAATGAGAACCACTTACGTGTTTAACAATATGTTCTATTTAACCCAATATATACCATAATATTATCAAACATGCAATCAATATAAAACATTATTAATGAATTTACAATTTTTTGGACCAAGTTTTCAAAATCGGCTGTGTAAGTTATTTTACATTTATAGCACAGCTCAATCCAGACTAGACACACTTCAAAACAGCCACATGTGACTAGTAGCTACTGCATTGGACAGTTCAACTTTATATGGCATTTACATAAAGACTAAAGTAAGATCCAAATAAGGGCTAAATTAGGCTGAAAAATAATATAGTTGAAAAATAATAGCATACCACAAATTAATGTAATTAACATTAATTCTTTGACCATGAATTAATTCTTCTTTGACGCTGAAGCCATGCTATGTTTTGGAAGTAATCATTTTAATCTTTTCAACTTTATCATAATTTCAGCATTTTCTAACACTTTACTTCAGCATAACTGATTGCATTAATTTAGAGTGTTTATTCAAATATCCTCAAAACATGGAAAATGGCCTATTTTTTAAAACATCAGATTAGATTCTTAACTATATTATGTGTTTACATAATATTCCA
>NW_017732788.1:12525-14827 GCF_001890085.2 Hipposideros armiger | reverse complement strand
GGTCGTGGTTTTCTCCCTACTTCTCCGGTGCCTCCTCCTCAGTCTTCTCTGTAAGACCCTATTCCAGGGCCCATCTTTTTAAACGATGGGGTTTCTTAATGCTCTATATAAAGACCTCATTTCTTCTCATTCTCTGTAGCTTCAATTGCCATCTATAGATTAACAATTCCCAAATCACCAGCCTAGACTTCTGTTTTTGAGCTTCAAATGCAAATATTCAATTGCCTATGGGCATCTCAAAGTCATTATGCCCAAAACTTAAATCAGCTTTACTCCTAAGCCTGTGATTTTGCTTCCTTCTGTCATGGCGAATGGCACCCATTTAAGCCAGAAGCCCAGAAGTTAGCCTGGGCTCTTCCTTATTTTTCACTCCTTCTCCCCCTGCCCAGTCACCAGTTCCTACAGAGTCTGCTTCTTAAATGTCCCCTGAATGCTTCCACTTATGGCCATACCCAATGCTATCTTCCTAGATCAGGCCACCACCACCTCTCACCAAGATGGCTGACCAATCTCCTACCTGGTCACCTTGTGTCTAGTCTTGACCTCTTTCATCAAGTCTCCACTCTTTTGCAAAAGAGACTGTTCTAAGACAACATTTGATCACATTAATTCTCCTGCTTAAAACTCTTCATCACCTTCTAGTCCTCAAGAGTACAAATTCCTTAATCTGGCTTTATGACTTCACCCTTTAGCCTTATGTTCCTTTTCTACCCCACTCACAGTATACACTCCAGCCACCGATACTTCTTTCAGTTACTCAGCCCCAGGCAAGCCTTCACAATCTCTCCTGCCTCCACACCTTCGTATATGTGCCTATTGCCCTAGGTCAGGGGTCGGCAAACTTTTGAGATGGAAGAGCCACCTGGGGTCAGCAAACTGTGGCTCTCAAACTGTGGCTCTGAAGTAAAATTGAAAATGAAAATAAAACTATCATAGTTTTACTTATAAAATTTTTAAAGGATAGTATTCACATAACGGTGATTATGTAAAAACATATTTATGGCTCTCGAATAAATTTTAAATTGTTGTGAGGAACAGGATTGGCTCTTCCAGGGGTTGGCAAACTTTTGAGATGGAACGTACCCAAAGAGCCTCATAGGGCTTGCGAGCCGCAGTTTGCCGACCTCTGATCTAGAGCATTCTTTCCTCTCCCCTCTTTTTCTTGATAATTTTTTCTCATTCTTGAGATCTCATGTTTCTGTGGGAAGCCTTCCAAGATATTTCTCCAGCATCATTTCTTCATGCTCCCATAGGATCCAATATTCCCCCATNACAAGGGCTAGAAAGAACTGTAGAAAAATAAACACTGATTTGAGAGGTAGAAATCTTTACTTTCAACTGCTATTACTGTTATAATGATATCGGCCTGGAATATCACAGGCATTTAATAAGTATTTTTTGAAAGAAGGAAAATATGAATGAAGAAAAATTCACTCACCATTCTCAGGCCTTGAGTGTGTATGTGTGTGTATGAAGGAAATACGAGAGAAATCAACATCATTCCATTGGGAAATTTATTTCTAAAGTTTTTGGGATCTTTTGTTGAACAACTCTGACTTTAAAAGCATGCACACTTCCGGACATTAATCTCCCATTTGTAATCAATAGCTACCACCAAAATATTATCCTCCCCAAGCTCATGGCAGATGATGGAAGCTCTGCTGCTTTAGATTCTGTTCATAGATTTAAAAATTACAGTAAGAATGTCCTTGGGATGGGTAACACATTAAGTTTTACCATTCATTTAAGCATTCTAATGGATGAGTTTATTAGATCCTTTTTTGAAAGCTACTTCATTCCTTCCTCAATCTTCATTAACCTTTCATAAGGTTCTTGGGAGAGCAATGAAAATAATTTTCTCAGTTTTGCCCAAGGCCAGCTTAATAAAGCAATAAAGTAATAATTAAGTATTAAATTACAGATAGATTTTTGTTTAAAAAATATAGATAGTATGCATGTTTATATGAAAGTTTATCTTGACTTTTAAGAGATTACAGCAGAAAAACGGTGGCTATGTTGTAGCTAATTCTTCAATGTTAGATATTACCCTTTGATAAAGATAACAACTAATTAATTTAAATCCACCTTTTAGAGAGAGAAATCTGTATGTTATAAAGTGTGACATATTAAAAGGATCCAAGGAACTCATGAAAGAGATAATAGGAGAAAAATACAATTTTCATAAAATACAGACATACCTGTCTTTCATTAATTGATAGAGGTTTTCTTTCATATATTCAAATATAAAATAAAGATGGTCATTTTCTCTGATAACTTCTTTCAGTTTAATCACGTTGGCATG
>NW_017732788.1:7912-8845 GCF_001890085.2 Hipposideros armiger | reverse complement strand
TTTTGAATGTGTGAGTTGGCAATCCAAAGGCCACTCTTCCTCTTTACTAACATAGCTCAGCGTTTCAATATGCCAAGCTGAGTACTCAGTTTCCCAGTCTACTTTACAGCTGGGCATGTCATGTGACACACACTGGCCAATGAGAAGTAAGCAGAAGTCTTCTGTATAGGGGTGTGGGAAAGCTTCTGCCTCCCCGAATTAGAAAAGAGCACAGTAACTGACTGCCTCAGCTCTTCCCCATGTGTTCTTGCTTGGAACTCATATTTAATTTCTGGAGCTGCGGCAGCTGTTTTTTGAAGACAGAAGAACCTAGGTCTGTGATGATCGCACTGAGACAAGGTACTAGCCTTGGGCTGCCTACCTCAAGATTTTCTTATGCGAGAAAAATAAACCCTATTTAAGTTACTTTTGGTTAGTTTTCCTTATTTCATATACCAAAGCATTCCTAAATTATATACTGATGGCCTCTTCTCAGCCCTCCGAAGGAACCAACCCTGCTGACACCTTGATATTAGAATTCTAGCCTCCAGAATTGTACATCATGTTGTTTAAGCCACCTGATCTGTGGCTTAAATTTTGTTACAACAGCCTGCTATGGGCCAAATTGTGCCGCCTTCCGTCCCCCTGCCAAGTCCATATGTTGAAGTCCTGACCCCCAGTACCTCAGCGTGTGAATGCATTTGGAGATAGACCTTAACAAGGTGATTAAGGTTAAATGAGGTCTTTAGGGTAGGTCCTAAAACAGTCCTTAGAAGAGGAGGATATCAGGACACAGACATACACAGAGGAAACATCATGTGAAGACACAGAGAGAAGACAAGTCAAGGAGAGAGGCCTCAGAAGAAACCTGCTGAAACCTTCATCAGACTTTGAGCCTCCAGCACTGTGAGGAAGTAAATCTGTTGTTGAAGCCCCCAGTCTGTGGGACTTCAT
>NW_017732788.1:0-917 GCF_001890085.2 Hipposideros armiger | reverse complement strand
AGAGAATCCATTCTATGTGAAGAAGCCTAAGAAAGTTAAAAAGAAGAGGTGGAACCGTCCCAAAATATTGCTTGCCGAGAAGAAAGATAGGGTAAGTGCAGAAGAAGGCAAGCGTCCTCAGAGCTCAGGAACGGGCTGCTGAGAGCTAATAAACCAAACAACAATTTTCTATGAAGATTTTTCATACAAAGATAATAATAAAATTATTAAGCAGCTAAAATAAAAAGAAAAAAGAAAAAAAGAAACATAGACTGCCTATGGGTTCCCAGTTCACGCACAATAATATTTCTCTACAAGTCACATATTCTTCTCTGTTCACCTATAGAAAGCTAATTCTGCAAAATTTGCATGCATTAACATGATTTCTTATGTACATCAATATTTCCATATATATTATATAAAAATGCAGGAAGGCAAAACACAAATACATGTTATAGAACTATGAGCCTCAATAAATATAACAGAACTTGAAATTTTATACAATCAAGCTACAATATTTCCTTACTTTCCCATGTGTTAAACAAACCTTATATTCTGATGTAAAGAAAGAGACATTTATTTAGAGGCTCAGTTATAGACCTACATTAAATAAATACCCATATAATTTCTCTCCCATTTTAGTTTTCTGATTTTTATCTAAGTGCACAGCTGCTGTTTATCTAAGGACACAATTACTGTAAACTTGAACTTTATTCTCAACAGCCTCTGCCAGTTAAGAAGGGATTTAGACAGGAGTAAAGAAGATTAACATAGAGGTCAAAGGGAAGGTGAAACTTGTGTCTGCCAATCACTGAACAGATGCCCTTTGGATGTCTTCAACTTGCTTTGTAGAACCTACTGTAATGATATCACTCCAAGGCTGGCATTAACGTTTAAGAAAAAAGTAATGTCTTAAGAATCACTAAGTTGTTTAAAAA
>NW_017732787.1:194968-196108 GCF_001890085.2 Hipposideros armiger | reverse complement strand
AACTATATAAGGGTATATTTGTTTTTATACATGTGCATAGAAAAGGAAAAGGGATGAAAGAAAACATGTTAGATTCCAAACAATGGTTACACTGCAGGGGTAGAACTGGAGTGTGATGGAGGGGGGAGATCACTGATTTCAGGCGCTCTGAGAGTATCAATATAATGAGCATATATAATTCATTGAATTAATTGACTGGATTTTTTAAAAACAGATTCAAAATAATACATTTCTAGAAACATTCTATTTCGAAAAAAGACCCAAATAAAATACTTGGCAGCTCCTATACAGACTACTAGAATGCAAATACTTAACAAAGTTATACACGTTGACATACGGACAAAAATAAGGAAAAATGAATTGAAAATCAATGGTGTTCTTTAGAAGTTAATAGTCTCAAATTTTGGCTCTCCTCTGTCTTTACAACTGTGGTCTTAAGCAAGCTTTAAACAAGACTTTCTTCATGGGGGTCTCTCTAAAATGCAGGACAAAAGTTAAGCAAAAGAAGTTAACACATTGCTTTTGAGATCCCTTTGAACTGAAAGCCAAGATATTTGATAAAACTGTGATGGAATGCAAAATTGTGTAATATTATCGCATGACAGGAGCCTTAGTAAGTCCCTGTAAGAGAAGGTCAGTATGAACTGGCCTGACTGAAGCAAGTGATCATCTATCATTGAGTAATGAGACTTACTGAGCTTTGAACGATGCACCTCCAGACTTCACATGGAAAAATCGGAGAACGTGATTTCATACTGTCAAATCCAATAGATATCTTGCTGGATTTTGATGCTCTAGTTGGCGCCAATTATCACATTTCTTTGGTTAAACTATTGACGACCTTTAATTTCATGGTACCTTTCTCTTTTTCTCCCATTCCTCATCTTGACTCTGTTCCTATTTGAAGTCTATAATTGACTTCTCTTTCCCTATCTCCTGCCTTCCCTTTCATATCCCAAGGGCTCTCTCTATCCAGACCATTGCTCTGTTCATTCTACACGCTGTACCTGAGTGATTTTATCCATCCTTTTCTTCCTTTTAACTACCATTTAAGTACCAATGGGCCTTGGTTCTAACTTGACCTCAGATCTTCAATTTATATATACAACTGTTGGTTGCATGTAGCCACTTGGATATGCC
>NW_017732787.1:191990-193208 GCF_001890085.2 Hipposideros armiger | reverse complement strand
TATGTTCCACACAAAATCTGATGTTTAAAATGTGTATTAGGAACCAGTTGTTCTTAGCAATTATGCAGCATGAAATAGAATGAGTGGGAAATACGGGGATTTGTCTCACTGAAAATTCCTATAGATTTTTCTAGGTTGGAACACTTGACTACGTCAAGAAATTTAATTTAGTAAAAGTAGATTCAGGGAGGGACACGGACCATTTGCTCTGAGTACGACTTCTGTAAGTAATTTTCTAAATTTCCTGGGTCCTTATTTTTCTTGTATTCTACTCTCATAGAATCTTAGGCTCATCAACCTTCCTAAAATCTGGTGGAGAATAAGAAAGAAACATTTTTGCAAAGGTAAAAATTGGGTGAAGAAAATTGGAGCAGAATAAAACCATTAGCCAAGTACTCAGATTTTCCAAAGGATTCCATAATGAGTGACATAACTGATAGGAACTAAGATCAAGCAAAAGGAGTGGATTTTATTTTAGCTTCATTAGCTGTTTCAGTTAAAGACTATGCATGCCCAGTTTGACATTAACACTAGCAACACCAAACACATACCATTTGTAGCTGTTATAGATTGAAAAATTCTGATTGCATGGACGTGGTAAGCACCTGGCAAGTCAAGAAAGACCACAACACAGAGGAAAGGTTAAATGACTGAGAATACTTAGCAACAAATAATTCCAAAATGGGTTGAATCCTAAACCTCAACCTTGAAAGCCTGCTATGATGGTTCAATGACTGATCTAAGAGATTGTAAAATGCACACAGAAGCAATTAAAATGTAGTGGTGGTCCCGGAAAGTGAAAGGCGAAAGAAAGAAAAGCTGGATCAAGATGCCAGCCGGCTGAGTGGCCTCGTTGTTTAAGAGCTGGCTCCAGAACGCGAGCTCTGAGCAACAAACAGTGTTGCCAGTTTGATTCCCAGCCGGTGCTGAGCTGCCAACAGGTGGCAGGATGGCTCAGTTAAAAAAAATAAATAAACAGAACAAAAACAAAAGCTAGGTCAGGGAAAGTGGGAGAGTCCCTCCTAATATAACAACATTTTAAATAAAAAAAACAAACAGAAAAACACACACTGTTACTTGAGTGTGCCCATGTAAGCTATAAATGTTGATATTAAAGCATTGTTTGTAACAAATTGAAAACTACATGAATATGCATCAAGGAATAAGCAACTAAATTAATAACTTCACATCAGTGCTCTGAAATGCCACACTTATATT
>NW_017732787.1:177634-190447 GCF_001890085.2 Hipposideros armiger | reverse complement strand
AGCCAGAAATATATTCTTTCCTAGATTTAGTTTTTCCTCCACACCTTCAAAAATATACAAAATACATCCCCAATTCATTAATTTCTCTCTCTCTTCTCTGAAAATACCCTAAGGATCAGTGGAGCATTCATGTGCTATGGTTCAAAGATGCTAAGACTGGCTCAGATTACTCTTACAAAAGTAAAGACTGGAATTATCTATAGCAGTGCTTTTTAACTAGGGATAATTTTGCTCCCTGGGGGACATTTGACAATGTCTGGAGACATCTTTGGTTGTCACAAGTAAAGGAGGGACTGCTACTGTCATGTAGTGGGTAGAGAGGCCAGGCATACTGCAATTCATCCTACAATGCATAGGACAGTCCCCCACAACAAAGAACTCTCCCACCAAAATGTCAGGAGTGCCCGGACTGAGATACCCTGACCTATAATTTTGCATTCTAATTGGAGGGCTTGGAAGAAATATTTACAGATTGGATTATAGAACCAGAGTATAGCTACTCTCTACGAGCATACCCCAATATTCTTTTTTTAAAGATTTTATTGGGGAATTGGGGGGCGGGAACAGCATTGGGGAATCAGGGAAGGGAGGTGAACAGACAAGTTGCTGTCCTTTTGTTCTTCAGTCTAGTTGTGGAGTACATCGCTTCACTGGCCCATGTTGGTATTGTGATCACTGTACTCTTCCAGCTGAGGCAGATCAGTCGCTGGCCATTGGACGGCCGCTCACGGCAGCTCACGTAAGTTCACACAGGCTGCCGGCCACACACGGTAGCTTATGGCAGCCCACTGCAGCATGGGCTGCAGCCTACGCCATCGCTGGTGACTCACGGAAGCCCAGCTCCAGGTCGAGCTGTTGTTCACCATCTTAGCTGTAGAGGGTGCAGCATCACTGGCCCATGTGGGATCCGAACTGGTGGCCCTACTGCTCAGAGCTCACGCTCCCAAGCCAACTCTTAACCAACACGCCACTCGGCTGGCCCTCCAATATTATTCTTATATAACTAATATTTGAGTCACAGAGGTAATTTATTTTGGGTCAGTATTAGTAGTATTGTAGTGGATACACCCTAAGGTGACCGTCAGTGGGTTATGCCTTTATATAATCTCCTTCCCTTAAGGCCAGCTGGGACCTGTGACTTGCTCTTAGCCAATAGAGTATATCGAAGTGATGGGATAGTTACCCCCTTGAGTATGTTACACTCATAAGACTCCCTCTTAGCACACTGGATCAAGAGAGAGTCTCCTGCTAGCCTCAAAGAAGCAAGCTGCTATGTCTTGAGAGGGCCATTTAGCAAGACACTGGTATGTGGGGGGGGGGAGGCCTTGGGACTGCAAAAAAAGCCCGCAAGAAAGCAGAAATTTCAGTCCTACAATCTCAAGGCACCACAAGGAACTGAGTTCTGCCAACAACCACATGAATTTGGAAGAGAATGCTGAGCTCCAGATGAGAACACAGGCCAGCCAACACCCTGATTCCAGTCTGCTGAGACTCTGAGCAGAGAATCCAGATAAGCGGTGCCCAGACTCCTGACCCACAAAAACCATGATAATAAATGTATGTTGCTTTGAGCCATTGTATTTATGATAATTTATTATGCAGCAACAGGTAACTATTACAAGTGCCATTAGGGAAAAAGAGAAGAAAATGAACACAGGAAGAGTGAACACAAAAGCCTTGAGTTCATACAGTATGACAATTTATGTTTCAGTTCACATTTTCTTGTTTCCTCTTCTAGCCATTGATTTCTTTTAAACCTTTTTTTTTTGCACTTAAGGGACTAAATTAATATACACATTCATTTACTATACATACCTTAAGATTCTCCCAATGTTTGTTTTCACTTTAAAACTCTAGCAATGAGATAGTTATGTTGAAGAGAATTTTGGCTGAAAGTTTGTAATTAAATAAAATACTTCAGCAAATGGAAAGTCGAGTGTGATGACATGTATATGATAAGGACATGATATAGATTTCTTTGTTCTTGGCTTTCTTTAGTCATTTAGATATGATAGCCGTTTATGGTAGTTATTTTCCATACATATAAACATTTCAAATGAAAATGATGTCTCTCTGGTGCCGAATAGTTAAAAGCACACAGTCAGAACTGCAGGTAACTTGGCAGAGGATGAGAAATATGCTGTGCAACACAACAAAAGAAAGGTAAAACATACAGTGCTAACTTGTGATTATTTTAGCACTTTAAAATAGCTACATCCATTAAGATGAGTGAATTATGATAATTGAGTATCAGAAGACTTTCTCGTATCTAAAATACTTTTCAATTTTAGATGTCATAAAATTTTACTTTATCTCATGGATCTTGACCCGCTAAAGCAGGAATCAGGGAACTCTGATCTGTGGGCCAAATCCAGCTCACCTCTTATTTTTGTACAGTTATCAAGCTAAGAACAGCTTTTACATTTTTAAATAGCTGAACAAAATGAAAAGAAGAATAATATCTAATGACATGAAAATTGTGATATTCAAATGTCAGTGCCGATAAATAGTTATTGGAAGATTGGAAGACAGCCACATGCATTCATTTGCATATTGTTTGTGGCTGCTTTCCAGCTACACCAGTAGCGATAAGGAGTTGAGACAGAGACTGGCTATAGCCTGCAAAACTTAAAAATAAATACTGTGTCCCTTTTTAGAAAAACTTTGCTGATCCTTTCTCTAAAATATATATTTTTTAATTTTTATTGGGGAATTGGGGGAAGGGGAACAGACAAGTTGCTGTCGTTTTGTTCCTCAGTCTAGTTGTGGAGGACGTTGCTCCACTGGCCCAAGTTGGCACCATCACTGCGCTCTTCCTGGGCGAGGCACATCAGTTGCCGGCTTCTGGACGGCTGCTCACTGAGGCTGCTGGCTGCTGGCTGCTGGCTGCTGGCTGCTGGCCACACACGGTAGCCCATGGC
Source organism: Hipposideros armiger (assembly GCF_001890085.2). Taxonomy (NCBI): domain Eukaryota; kingdom Metazoa; phylum Chordata; class Mammalia; order Chiroptera; family Hipposideridae; genus Hipposideros; species Hipposideros armiger. Next base: position 187,526 of record NW_017732787.1, on the reverse strand, counting down.
AACCCACTGCCACAGGGGCTGCAGCCTACACCGTCACTGGCGACTCACAGCAGCCCAGCTCCAGGTTGAGGTGTCGTTCAGCATCTTAGCTGTAGAGGGCAGTGTCACTGGCCCTCATATGTGGGACCCGAACCGGGGCCCTCTGGCGTCCCAAGCCAGCTCTCAACCAACACGCCACTCAGCTGGCCCCTAAAATATTTTTTTAATATTTGTTTTGAAAATCACCCTGAAAAAGAATGTTTGCATATATTTAGTATATGTAATGTATATGTTCACATGTGTGTGTGTATCTTTGATCCTATTTTTTTCTTTAATATATCTATTTGATATATTATTTATTCAATTCCAATTAAACATCACATTCCAACTATAGGATTTTTTTTCTTTTTTGCACTCTCAAGAAACCTAAGGTACTGGCTTCAAGTTTGGGTTCTGTTGTTTTTTTTCCTTTATCCCTATTTTTATGGACATTTCACACCTATCCTGAGTGCACAAAGCCTCCTAGACATTTCCTGCGATCCATAGCCCTGCATCCTGCATTGCACTGTTCAAGAGTGTTTCAAACCATCTGGGGGACTTCTTACAAATGCCCTAGAGGGGTTAGGAGTTGAAAATATTGCTCGACATTTCCAAAGAGTTAACAAAAGGTACTGAGATTCTATTAGCATTGCTGGAGGAGGACAGGCCAACCCCCATCTTCCCTGTCTGGAGATTTTGATAGCATGATGTCTCCATCAAATGGAAACAGGCCCATAAGGGAGATAAAGATGTGAATGGCAAAGGTTAGAAAACTCCAATAATTACTCTAAGAAACGTGCAGGCTTTGTGGCTACTTTTTGCGTGTGAAAAGGGAAGAATAGTAAATCACAGGAAGGAAACAATGATTGTTTACCAGTGTGGACATTAGGCTGTTATGCTTGTGACAAAATGATTTTCAAACACACTTTAAATTTATCTGATACTTATCTTCTCAGCTCTCCTTGACCCATAGAATTCACTTGTAATTTGGTTTGTAAAACATGGAGATGTGACAAAATATATTTTAAGATGCATGTTTTTGCATATAAGCATTTAAATTTTTATTCCTCCCTTCATTTTACAACCTTAATTTGACTAATATCTGTGATATGTGAAGACACTAGAAAATGCAATTCTTCTATAAATGGAATATTTTGTAGAAACTTCATACAAGGCCTCTAACCTCTCTGGCCCAATGGAAGATATTCATCATCACTATTCCTGTCAGTAGTTGCTGGGAAGCAGTAATGCTTGGGGTCCTGTTAGAATGACATTACAGTGGTACCAGGCCAGGGATCCAGAATTACTTCAGTCCCGGCAAGATTTTCCCTATCACCTTTCCAAAGAAGGTCTATGAGGTGCAGAAAATAAAGAGATCCTGTATTATTCAATGGGGCTTTGGCCCTGAACCTCAGAGTAGAGTGCTACCACCAGACAATCCAGGCCACCTGGCAGGCACCATGATCCTTTGGTCCAGAGGAGAGATACTTAGAGCCCAGAATCCAGCAGACTGAGTGGCCTCCTGGCTTCCACAGCCCCATAATCAAAAGTTTTTATTTGCTATTTCAATTAGACAAAAGGCTGCACCCAATTTTCATGTTGAATCCTGGCCCTTTGACCCCACTTCTGTGAACAAAAAAAAGAGACGAGAATGGAGAAAAATGATAGAGCTTCTCAGATGAAGCCAATCATATGGGTGAGGAGGAAGAGAGGACATGGGGAAGGGAAAGAAAGATGAAGTACATTTGAGCAGGCCCTTTACACACTTATTATAGAACACTAAATCTAATCAAGGAGTGACCCACGAGATGCAGATCATAACACTTTATTGAGGAAAGAACAGCGAGGAAAACAAACCCTGAGTTAAGGTGAGCAACAGTGATGTACTAATGGGAAAGTTAACTTTATTTTGTTTAACATTTGAAAATGTCTCCTTTTAATAATCCAAATTGTATCTCTCTCTTCTTTGTAACTGCCTCTCAGTAATTTCTTCTAGCTCTGCCTTCTGGGTGTAAACAGGGAAAACCAATGCAATAGTTATTCATGAAGAGGCTGGAATTGCCAGATTTACTCCCTTCATCACTTCGGGTGGGAAATTTGGTCATTGTTCTCTCCCCACACAAATACTCAAAGAGGCAGAAAAAGGTAACAGTTGAATGCATAAGGAACCCTGACTTTAGGAAACCACAGTCTTTTAAAGTGGGTTGCTAGTGAACTGGTCCAGCCTTCACTCTGAGGGAGACATTATCTTTTATATTCTGGATAGCAAAAAACATCTTCCTTCTGCCTGTTTTACCAGAGGAAGACACTATTTGTATCTCCCAGGGCTGTTTGCCACACCCACATCCTTCAAAGATAGTCCAAAATAGAATCTGATACAAGATTGCAAAATGTGAGAGACCGTGGATTCTTGTCTGCCATATATATGTATGTGTGTATGTATGTATGTATGTATACACACATGCATAGTACATACTTATATATATAAAATACAAAGTCTGACAAATATGGTCACGAACTCATCCTAGAAAAAGTGCTACATACCTCATTGCTGAATATCACTACTATCACCTTCGAAGTACTCCTCTTGGGAAGCTATGCACTGACGCCAGAGCCTAATCCACCCTTCAAAGCCATTTTGGAACTCTTTTTCTGGAGTGGCCATCAGAGCTGTCATCATATTACCCTTGATGTCCTGAAGGTCATCAAAATGTCTCCCTTCCAATATTTCCTTTATCTTTGGGTAAAGAAAGAAGTCATTGGGGGCCAGATCAGGTGAGTAGAAAGGGTGTTCCAATAGTTTACTTGTTTACTGGCTAAAATCTCCCTCACAGACAGTGTCGTGTGAGCTGGTGCATTGTTGTGATGCAAGAGCCATGAATTGTGGGCGAAAAGTTCAGGTCATCTAACTTTTTCACGCAACCTTTTCAGCACTTCCAAATAGTAAACTTGGTTGTTTGTCCACTTGCTACAAATTCATAATGAATAATCCCTCTGATATCAAAAAAAAGGTTAGCAACATCGTTGCAACACGTTCACACACTTAATTGTCAGACCTCGTATGTACACTCTTCATACTCATAAAAGTTAATTTTTGCAAAAATTGAAACAATTTTAATATATTTTATAATATGCTTTTTTAATGGGCATATTCTCTTGTTAGTATGCCTCATTCTTTTTAGCAACTATATAGTATTCCATAGTATGTTCATAACATGGTATATTTTTATTTTTTAAAACTTTATTGGGGAACAGTGTGTTTTTTCGAGGAACAATGTGTTTTTCCCAGGACCCATCAGCTCCAAGTCAAGTTGTTGTCCTTCAGTCTTAGTTGTGGAGGGCACAGCTCAGCTCCAAGTCCAGTCGCCGTTTTCAATCTAGTTGTGGGGGGGCACGCAGCCCACCATCCCATGCAGGAGTTGAAATGGCAGCCTTGTTGTTAAGAGCATGTGCTCTAACCAACTGAGCCACCCAGCCGCCCCTATACCATGATTTATTAAAAGTTCTGAGCCATTTTCCCAGTGAATGAACTTTCAGATATTTCCCAATGTCTTACTATTACAAATAATGCTGGGGAAAACAGCCTTTATACATGTATCTTTGTGCATATATCTGAGTATTTCTGTAGGAAAAAATCAATCAAAATAGAATTAGTTGACAAAAAATATGTGCATTGAAAAATATGAAGGATATGTAAGTTGCCTGTGTCAATTTATATTCCTCCAACAGTATATGAGAGTGTACAAATCCTGTTTTCCTATGTGTGCTAAAATACTTATATGTGCCTACTAAGGATAAACCTATGGAAACACATGGTTTAAAATGATCATCGGTTAGGACATTGGATTTTAATGCAATTTTGTCCTCTCTATCAAACTGATCCCTATACAAACCCTGGAAGTTGGCTATTATTAGTTCTAATTTTAGATGAGCAAAGTGAGGCATTTCAATAAATGAGGAAGCTATGGAAAAGGGATATCAGAAGTTCTGGTGCTAATTTCTTATATTTTTGTATTCAATGCTGCTGATATCCCTAACACAAATAAGGCATGTGCAGTCCATGAGGTCATACATTAGAAGGAATGCAAGAAGTTCCTATTAGAGTATTTTGTACCCCAAAGGTACCTTTACTATATAGCTTCATCACATTTTCCAAAATTGAGTTTCATGGCAATGGACTTGCAACAAGGGACTCATATTGAACTTGAAGTTAACTAAAACTTTAGTTTCCTTTGGTGCTGCTGCTGCTGTTATTGTTGTTGTCATTGCTTTAACATAATGCACCACTTATCAAGATTTCTCCAACCTGTTTATATACGCAATTAATTTTTTTATCCCAAGTGAAGAACTTCATATGTATCCTTGCAATATATAAATGCATCATCTTGCTAATTTTAGCTCAAATTTCCAACTTGTCATGATCTTTTGGACACGTGATTCTGTCATCTATCATATTAGCTGACTCTTCCATTTCTGCATCGTCCATGTGTTGAACAAATCTACATCCTTTCCATGAATTCATTCAACTTACTTACTAAAATGTTGAACAGGACACATCCAAACCCAAGCGCAAGTCTGTGCCGCCAGCATCTGTCAGAAGGTGGACATCATTCACTTTATAACCCTGTCTTGCCTTTCATCATGAGAGCCATGGCCCTGGATTGAATTGAGTCTGATCTCACTAGCCGAAGCATGGGGTGTATGAGATGACTGTGGCAGGAGGAAACTCTAATGGAAGGGAGAAAGATGCTATTTTTCACACAGATCTATAGTTAAGCAGTCCTCATGGGAATAGTAGTAGAGAAGGATAGCATATAAATTGAATTAAATTCTCATAAAATGAGATGCCCTTAATTTATTTTTTCCTGAGCATCAATGTAATGAATAATTAAAAATGTCCTTTCTCAGATTTGCAGAAAGCAGTGAATTTCTCATACCCACTTGGCAGTTTTATTAGCTACTATTGTTCCTTTTTATCAAAGAGGTCATCCGCCTGCTGAATTTTTTTTTAATCATTTTGGTAATTATATTTTCATGTGTATATTTGCATGATTATGTTCAAAACTTTCATGTCTAATAAGTACATTAAATGTAGAAAGAAGGCAGAATGATAATACTGGCTATGAAGGAAATGAGCACTTTAATGCACATATGTAATTGTGGTCTTAATTAAAGACCAGCCCCGAAGAACTTCAGGTATAAAACCATTTTCTTTCATTTTTACTTAGAAGTTTCCTATCTTCAAGGTGAAGAAAGGACTGACTTTTTTTTCTCAATTAAGCCATCATTGGGAAATTTGCTGTAATGATAGTGAGAGGACCAAGTTATGTTTTAAAATATTATAATTCGATTAATCCCCTGGTGGTCATAGCCAAGCAGTGGTCAAATTTGAAACACACCAAGTTTGAGGGGATACATCCATGACAACTGCACCCCCAAGACATGGAGGAATATTCTGCTAGGCAACATCAGGAAAATAAGGCAATCCCAAACCTTTTAGTGGAGGAGGAGGAAGCAACACTGTAAGACAGGTCTGTAAAGCTCACGGATATTATTCTCATGGCTAATCTTCAACACTGGGACCTGCTCAAGAGGACAACACTTCCTGGCCAGTTGCTGCTCTTTGGGGACTTCACTGCATCATCCTATTGTTCACCTAAAATCCTGTTCAAAATAGGAAACATGGTTCCTGGTTATTCTACCAAATTCATTTATATTTCAAGAAGTAACATCATTGTGCTGAGGCTTCCTGTCCATCATGATTAAGTCTAATACTGACATAGCAATGGGACACACCACTGCCACTTTCCTTCCATGCAAAAAAGAAATACCAAATGTAATCCCTCCTAGATAATTTTTTCTTTGTATTTCATTTTCTTCTTCGACTCAATTTTATTTCTCCCTCTCTTTTCTGTTTGAAATCACGAAATCAATGCAGTACTTACCTAGTTTAATAACATGACTGTGCAAAAATATTTTGACAGTTGGAGGGAGATAACTATGCTGTAAAGGTCATTATTTGTGTGTGAAGTTAAACAAGTAGCAGTAACATGTGTAATATTCATTACTTATGGATTTATAAACATCTATCGCATAATCACTAATACTACTGGGCTAAAGGGACTTTAGGTATTTTTCTCCTCTTTTACAGTTTTCTAACATATGTGACCTTATTAGTGTTAAAGAGCAAAACCACAGGCTCAAAATGGCATCACTTGTGCTAAAGCCCATGATAGCAAACCTAGATTTAATACCTGACCTAATTGCTGTTTCAGCTGCTCCCAGAAACATAATCTTAATTAACCAGTCTGGAATTTTCTGGTCAAAACCAGTGAGGTGATTTGTCACATGGTCCCTCTCCACCCCTCACTTAAAGAAGGGAAGAAACAATCTGCATGTTAAAAACCCTTGCAATTCTCCCCCTCCCCCCCATAAGAAGATGTCCTGGTCTAAAAATAATCCTTTCATTTCTTTTCTTACTAACTCTCTTGCCCCAGCCTTCTTTCTATAAAACCCTTCCATTCTGTATAAACCTTTGGAGCACCCTTCGAGTTGCTAGATGGGATGCTGCCCGATTCACAAATCGCTTAATAAAGCCAATTAGACCTTCAAATTTTCTCAGTTGAGTTTTTATTTTTTTAACATTAGTCATAGAAATTCCTCCCTTTTCTTCTAGACTTTAATTCTATGAAGTTAACTGTGGTTTAATTGATCACACATTCCCCAATAGTTTCGACAGTGCCTGGCCAATAATAGGTACTCAGAATATTTATTAATCAAGTCTTCTCTATGTAAGGTAGAGGAACTAAAACCCTGAAATATGTTCACTGCAGCATTATTCATGGTGGCCAACACATAGAAACAACCAAAGTGTCCTTCGATAGATGATTGGATAAAGACGATGTGGTATATATACACAATGGAATACTATTCTACCATAAGAAAAGATGAAATACTGACATTTGCGACACATGGATGGATCTTGAGATTATTATGCTAAGCAAAATAAGTCAGATAAAGTCAAGAACCATATGATTTCACTGATATGTGGGATATAAAACTGAAAGCCACAAAGGAACAAGACAAACATAGAAACAAAAACTCACAGACAACAGTTTAGTGGTTACCAGAGGGGAGGGGGGAGGGGGTGGTAGATGAGGGTAAAAGGGAGTCAAATATGTGGTGATGGAAGAACTGACTCTGGGTGGTGAGCACACAATGTGATATATAGATGATGCATTATAGAATTGGACACTGGAAACCTATGTAATTTTACTAACCATTGTCACCCCAATAAATGTAATTAAAAACATAAAATAAAATATGTAATCTGGAAAACAATAAACAAAAAGACCTTGAAAGACTGATGTGATTTGCAATGCTCACACAGCTATTCAGCTGGGAAACCTAGCTGAAGCCCTGGATCTCCCAGTAAAAATTTTGTGTCGTTTATTAAGATTTATTAAAATTCAAATTTTGATTTTGAATCTTGCCTTGCATCTTTGACTTGCCCTTGAGGACACAAAGCATGTGTTGAATTTCCAAATGCCTGGCTCTGAGATAGCTCCAAAGGAGGTCTTTAAAAAAAAACAAACGTGTAGACTACTTTATTCTAAAAATTGTGTTGTTAAAAAATGCCTTATGAAAAAAAAATACTTTATGGCCAAACTTAACTGCTATATTGTAAGTTGTCTGCCCACCATTTTTTTCTTGCCAAACATCTCCCAGATTCCTATAAATCTCAGAGCAATGTGGAGACTACCGAGTAACAATTTCTGTCTCCTGTTTGTTAGTTCATCCAAAAGAATATCTACGCCTTTAATTGCCCACTTTAGATAGATTTGAGCTCTTGGAAATTCAGGAAGATAAAACATTTATAGTAAAGGTAGTATACAATATATATCACTGCCCCCTCTCCCCCCCCAAAGTACAAAGGTAAACCACATGAACCTAAGAAGCAAATTGAACCACACGGATCTGCTAGATTTGATATAATCAAGAGGAAAAGCATCCGTTTCCTTTATCATGCATAACCCCTCTGAGAATGTTATCATTCTAACATGCTAATCCTCCTCAGTGCCCTCAGGCTGTGCCCCATGCCCTATGGGAGCAATTCTCTCTGACTGGGGCAATAGTTCAGTCCCCAGTAGGCAGGGGCAATAGAACTGATAAACATCAACCCCTCAGCCCTTAGCCAGGGAAACAGTAAATAACTTCAACAGATACACAGTTAACAGGCTGCCCAGCTTGTGTTCTGAGCTCCCCCAGCAGGGATTTAAGTCCAAATATGCACCAGGGCGTTCCCAGCAGATGAAAACCCCAGACAGAAGCGAGAACCATGATAAAACCTGCAGCCTCCCCCAAATTCAACAAGAGGCTTAGAAGTACACAGTACGCGTATCAATCTGTTCAGGTCAAACACTAATATTTCTGCCCTTGGAAGTCTGCCAAAAAGTGCAGGCACTTGTTTAAAAAGGGAAGTCTTAATGCAGGGGGTGGGGAGACGCTATATAGAGAGAAGATAAACGTTCTTGTGTCCAGCACTCCATGTTTTGTTTTGTAGGATGTAAAATTTACTTCTTGCTTCTGAGAATTGTTTTTCAGCCATAAAGCTTTCAAAAATACAGTGTACCTAATTCAAAGCCTTTAAAATTTATGTTATAAAATTTATTTCAGTGCTCTTATAAATCAGCATTTGTAGTAACAAATTATCAGAACGTGCCATATATTAAAAAGATAAATAAGAATTAAATAGTAAAGACAGAAGGTGTTTTCAAATCAGACAGCCAAAGCACTAACTAATGGGGACATTTGCAAATGTGACAGTGATTTACAGCAGGGCTCTTGGTTACATGCATAAATCCAGCAGAAGATTTTGCATCTATCAACTGGGACTTTTGGTTCACTATTTATAAATCACGAAGTTAATGAAGAGTCAGGGGTCTGTAAATCCAGACACCAAATTAGAAATTTGTGGCTTTGGGTTTATAAATAGGTTACCTCAAGGATTACATACATAAATAAGCAGAAAAAGAAAATTGAATTTAAAATCAGGTGAAGGTTAGCATTCATAAATCGGTTGTAAATAAAAAGATTACCGATGCCAACTCAAGCAGTCCTACAATTCTGCATTTCATAAGACCACAACAGGGATATGTAGAGCAGAATGCCAACACTTAGCAGCTTCAGGGAAATAATTAGCTTGTTTTTATTCTGTTAATTTTAATAGGTTACAATTTTTTTTAAACTATGGTATTGACATTACAATACTTTTTTGCTCTACTGAAAAAGGACCCAAAAAATGGTTATATATCAAATCGTAATCTGAAAAGATGCTGTCTAGTTATATACAATGAGTTTCAAAGATCTTTCTTTTCCCTTCACACACACACACACACACACACACACACACACAATTCCAGGTAACAACAATGCACTCATGATTTTTGTTGTTGTTGTTGTTGAAGATTTTATTAGGGAATTGGGGAAGGGGACAGTGTTGGGGAATTGGGGGAGGGGAACATTGTGTTTTTCCAGGACCCATCAGCTCCAAGTCCAGTTTTTGTCCTTCAATCTTAGTTGTGGAGGGCACAAACTCAGCTCCAAGTCCAGTCGCTGCTTTCAGTCTAATTCAGCCGGCCCCAATTGTCTCATGTTTTGCTTGGCTTCCTAACTTCGCCTCACAGTGGAATCCTAGACAAGCTCATGTCATTTGAGGGGCAGGCTGTTCAAGCCCCACGTGGTCACTTTACACAAGCCACAGGCTGTGACACTGGAGCACATGACCTTGAGGGACCCTCACAGACCTCCTGTTTGTTTATCCCCAAATGCCTCCTGAAATGAGTGGGAAGACTCTCATCACAAAAGAACTCCA
>NW_017732787.1:164400-176544 GCF_001890085.2 Hipposideros armiger | reverse complement strand
CAAATTCACATTGACAGAGAGTGCGCTTCTGTTGATTCCCTGCTTTTCAGTTTGGCATCTGTGCTGCTCTTCACAGCATGACATTGTCTGGGGAAACCACGTGAAAATCTAAATGTCAGTTGTGTCCTCATCTCTGGCTACAGATAGAACCACTTGTCCATGCAGGTCCCTTGGGAGGGCTTGCAGAAAAGCCACCTGATTTTATTTGTTAAATTTTAAAAATACAAGCTAAAGACACAACGCATTTCGATGCTTGTTGAAATGTATTGTGTTATAGTGTTATAAGGCAAATTTATAATGTATTTCAGAAATTAATGGCATAAAATAAAAGCACAGATCCTAAAACCTGGAGTTTGAAGATAAGATTCTTCACTTAATATTTACTCTCAGGTTTATTTAACATCAGTCCTAAAGTTAGATCTGATGTGGAACTGCAGACTCATTGTGTAAGTGTGAAATTCAGGGAATCAATAACACAGTTAGACGTAGCTAGCTACCTGTAATTAGACTTAGTTTGTTTTCAGGTGGATCCGTCCTGATATTCATCTGTTTTCTCTTTGTTTCTTCCCTCACTGATGAACTGAAGAACTCTGTTCCCTTTTTCAAGGCCACCCATACCTTGTTAATTAACAAACATCCTAACCTGAAAAGAGAAGCTTCTCTAATCCTCAGGACTTCTGAGACCCAAGATAACAACTCCCTAGCAGTTTTTCACAGACGGCTATGGACAATGAGATTTAAGATAACACTGAGGCAGACCTGAGGCCTCAGAAGACCCCAGGAGATGACTTCTCAACTATTAGCCCTGAGGCCTGCTTTGCTTTGTTCTTTCCCATTTAGCTGCCTATAAAACCTCTTACACGTTTTGGCTGGGGGGAGGTGGTTTTCTAGACACGAGTCTGCCCATCTTCCCTAGCTGCCAGCATCTAGAATAAAGGACGCTTTTCTCCTCACCAGCCCTTGTCACCCTTGGGCTCTTTGAGCGGCAAGTGGCACCGAACCTGAGTTCAGTAACAATTAATTGTACCTTTCTGCATTTTACTCAGAGCTTTAGAGAGTTGGGCATGTGATAGATAATTGAACTGGTAACAAAGTAGAAAATCAGAGGGAGTGGTTTCACAAGTTAGATACAAAAATCTTCCACTGCACTGATGAAGCAGCTTCACTGGGTTCGATACAATCAAAGTAAAGCCTATGAGATTGTATAACATGGCATTTGCCTTATAAGCATTTAACTATGTTTTGTCTATTCTTTAGAAGAGGAAAAAAAGAGCCATTAAGACACACACACACACACACACACACACAAACACACACACACCAATATATAAAAACAGAATGATTCTCATAAAGATTAAAATCAGGGATGTCTACTCCTCACGCTTTCATTTGCAGTGTTAAATAGAATAATGCTAGTTGTCAGGTTCCAAACACTTCAATGTTTCCCCATTAAAATTTCATCAACACTAAACCACTGTTACCCAAGTTGTAATTATTCTAATATCACCTACTTTAAGAGGACTACCAAAGCTAAATTACTGATAAACATTTATTCTCTGCAAGAAAACATGGTGCTACTTTCTAAACCAGAGTTTATAAAGTTCAACCAGTCACCAAATAAACAGCAATATCTTCCAGCTACTGTACAGAAAATGACTGATTTGCGAAATGGATATTCTGTCAGCAAATTACTAGAGACCATTTGTGAAGAGATAGACATAAAGACCATTTAAATGAATAAACAATCAAACAAATACATGGCAGCTAGAACCTGTCACTTTGCAAAACGATCAACCAGATCATGATTTGGGGTCTCTGATATGTTCCATCTGCCCCTGGGCCCACTGGAAGCCGTTCTATGATCTCCTTTGTGTCCCGGGAGGCTGAACCCTGCGGTGTACATCACCTGGGCCCCTCTGGACTCACGCTTCTGTTGGGTTTGGCCAATGGGAGGTGTCAGCAGCATCTCAGAGGGCAGAAATGGAGCAAGGTCATGGAATCTATTCCTCTACCTCTTCCTGACGAGGGCAGTTATGGCAGTGGCTCTGCCCCTCCACAGCTACGGCTCCTGCCAGCGACCCCCCCTGCCAGCTGCCAGAACGCTGTTCCCATTCGGGTCCCTGGGTGCCTCAGCACCCTTCCCTAACCCAGTCCACACGTCTGTAAATAGCCCTACACTAAAAGAAGTCACCTAAGGCATCATGTTGTCAACCACCCTCCTTGATTTTTAAAAGATGAAATTAGTCAAATATTGAAAAGCTATTGCAAATTAGGGATAGAATTGAAGTCTCTGGACTCTGAGTCTAGGCAGTGCCCCACACAACGTCTGCCATATTCCCATATTGATAGAGGCCCAGCAGGCAGGGGGTATAGTAGTAAGAGGAACAGCCATGGCACATCCATAACAGAAAGGGTGAAAGGGCATGAAGAGGGAGGCACGGTCCGGGTACCTGCATTGGCATCAACAGCACTGCACTGGGGGCTACACACCTTAGATGTAGATGTAGAGAGATGCAGTCTTCTCACAGCAAAGCACTCATGCAGATTTCATGCCTCCTCCCACAAGGGTCAGCTCCAATTCCACCTTCTTTTTGAAGCCTTCCTGGAACTGAAACCACCAAACAAAATTAAATTCCCATAGAATTTATTGCTCGTACTGTTGTTGTGAAGATCAAGGGAGATAATGCGTATCGGAATGCTTTGTAGGACGTGATAGATTTACAGTATTAATGAGAACCATCAATTAAAGATGAAAATGCTTGCCTCCTACATATGGTATCTGTTTTGAGATGAACGGAAATGTGAAAAAGATGCTGCTATCTTAACCTGTAATTAATATTTCTCAACTTTCTTCGTAGGGCTCAAATGAAAGAGCTCAATGAAGAATGAATAAATAAACTTAAATTGGCTTAGATTGTCATCAGAATTGTGGCTTCAATGTCTGTTTTTGTCTGGGTTTATACATCTGGACCACCGTCTGCAGTAGCCAGGTTTTCTTTCTGTAACAAACTAAGGGTGAGGTGGTCTCCATAGACTCTGAGAGGGTCTGTCACATGGGCAGGGACGCAGTCTTCCTGACTGTTGAATTCCCAAAACATAACTAGAACCTTTGTTGTATGGATTACATAATTTCCACAACCCTCCAATTAAACTGCTCCCACCAAAAAAAAAAAAGGATTTACTAAGTCATGTTTCTCAGAGGAATCACTTGCCTCAGAACTGGTAGTCAGCTCTAAGACAGAAGGAAAACAGGAGATCTTTCCCTGAGCTACACTTAACATAAAGCAGCCAGAGAATAATTTGAAACTCGGCTTCCCCAAAAGCATGTGGCCTCCAAAGCTTGATAGAGATGCTAGGATCTCTCAAACCAATAAAACCCTAGCAGTCACCATCAATCAGGCATCCACATTTCCAGGTGAGTTGAGGATACTGAAATAACTTGGAGAAACAGTCTGAAGACTGAGGAACGAAGCTCCAGGTTCAATGAAGTTCAATTTCCCTTTTAGAGCCTCAAGAAGAAATACAGGTTGTAGAGGCAGCCAACTTGTTATCCCCAACTTGCCCATGAGGAAATTCTGCCAGGCGTTATTCACTGAGAAGTGAGTGGAAGCAAAATTATCTATAAGGTGCTCTCAGAAAAACGTAAGTGTGGAAGACAAAGTTCTTTCCCTCAAGAACTGCCCCTATCCACAGAAATACCATTCTGCAGAGAGAGCTCTATTAAAGAATTCATAGAGGGCCAGCCCGGTGGCTCAGGTGTTTAGAGTGCGAGCTCTGAGCAACAGGACCGCGGGTTCGATTCCCACATGGACCAGTAAGCTGCGTCCGAGCTGAGCTGCCACTGAGCTGCCAACGGGCGGCCGGATGGCTCAGCTGGTGAGAGCACATGCTCTTAACAACAAGGTTGCCGGTCCAACTCCCGCATGGGATGGTGGGCTGCGCCCTCCCCGCCCCCCACCTCCACCCGCAAGGAGATTGAAAGTGGTGACTGGACTTAGAGCTGAGCTTGCACCCTCCACAACTAAGATTGAAGGACAACTTGACATGAAGCTGATGGGCCCTGGAAAAACACAATGTTCCTCTTCCCCTATTTCCCAATAAAAATCTTAAAAAACAAACAAAAAAAGAATTCATAGAGAGACAGCAGGAGTTGTAGTTACTACGGGCAGGCTAAGGTGGGCACCACGTATGCTCAGCTGCTACAAGCTCAGCTGGACAAACAGACACACTCACCGCCACCCCTGTGGGCAAGCCTGTTTGTTTTCAGACACGTAAGTCTGCACCAATGTCAGCATGTTTGGAAGAAAGCTGATAGTTCACAGCAAGATACTTCTGATTTCGAAGAGACAAAAAAAGTAAACTAGTTTTATTTAAAAGACCATCAAAATGTAACACCAATTCTGACTTGAATAGGGAGGGAGTGGAACAGTTTCGTTCAGAGGTGGACTTTTAGGGGAGACAGTGTTGGTGTGGCGGGTGGTGCTGGTATGTTCAAAAGCTGCCTAAGCGTTCTCTGAAGTTAGGCAACAAGCAGCAATCATTGGGATGCAGGCCTCAGGTTATAAGTTAAGAAAATATTTGCCTTTGGAGTAACAAAGATCAAGCGAATTTTACAGGCTGTTAGAGGAAGCCTATCAGAGACCATTTGGCCATTTGCTTGCTGAACATATGGTAACCTTTTGTCATTTTTAGAAGGGTTGGGTCAGGGACCTTAGCAGCCCAACCAACCCCCAGAGTAATTCTTCCCAGGAGCTTGACACCATCAGAATATATCTGACCTCAGGGCCTAAACTGACACCAGATCCCAGGGAGCACTTCATAAAGAGCTTACCCTGCAGGCTTTCAAGTCAGGAAACGCTATTGTCTACTGCACACCTTGTGTGCCACCTCTAGTTTTTGGTTGGCAATGAAACTCTGACGGGGCGATTTGAACTCTGGCTGCATCTCTCCTTCGCTTGCCTTGTGGATAAGGGTCCTCCTGTACACATGGCTGTTATTCCACCTGGTTTAAGTGACGCCATGACTCTGTTTATGAATCTGTCTTCCCAGTGAGAATTCCCGTTCTTTAGGAGAATGTGTGTTTAACCTTTATTGAGATGAAGCATTTTCAACACCAGACTTAGCACATTAAAAAATAAAACAATTTATGGAAGGAAGAAGAAGAGGGAGGAAAGGAAAGAAGGAAGGAAAAAAATACAGAATAAGTAATAACAATTGTCACCATTTATTGAATCTTTGCTGTACAATAGGAATGATCTTACTTGTTTTATAAATATTTTCTCATGCATGTCTCAGAGAAACTCTAAAATTTTATGATCTCTCTTTTGCAGTAGTGGAAACTGAGCACAAAAGAGTTAAATTTTCTTCAACTCACAGAAATGAAAAGTGGTAAAATCCACAACTGAAGTCAGTTTTGACTCAGTCCAAATCCTGTATTCTTATCTACCAAGCCCAGGAAACACCAGAGCCCAGAGAATTTGAGACTCTTACCTAATCCCCATAACTAGTGAATAAGAGAGTAGTGGAAGACTCCTGGTTCCAGCATTTAGAAACTCTTTGAAGGCAAGTGACAGAAACCACTTCTAGGTACTTTCGCCATCCTCATCTTTGCCGAAAGCATTTTCACTGCACAACTTATTGGCCATAAGGCAATTTTGCTGTAAAAAAGATAAAATCACATCAAATAACAGAGGGACGTTAAAAAGGACATAATGAAACATGAAAGAATGAATAACAAAATTAAGAAGACTTTATTGTGAAATACAAAATATTTGAATAGATTTAAAATGTGTATAGACTCATGGCAATACTGCACAAATAACTGATTTTATTTTGTGGCTTGTTTCTAAGCACTTGGCTTCATTCTATGGTAAATGTGGGTTCAACTCTGTGCTCTCAAAGAGGCCCTCAGTGTCTCCTCATCCTCTCAATGTAGTGTGTTTAAAAATAAGAAACCAACTCTTGGGGCAAATCATCACTGTCAGGAAGAAACACTATTTTAAGACCACCATCACCATGTTCATTAGTCACTGTATAGACCATTATGAGGGCTAGCAAAGATTTATATATCAGAATGCGAGTAACTGCAAGAACTTCATCAATGAAGAAATGAAGCCAAATTGATGACTAGCTTAATTACATTAAGTCTGCTGAAGGCAGTTGATGTGTCCATCAATGGAGAGATGAAACCAAACACACAAACAGACAAACAAACAAACAAAAAACCCCAAACTGTCAACCTGTTATTTTGTCATATTTTATGATGCTTGATTGATTTGTCAATGGAGAGATGAAACCAACCAAACAAAAGAAAAACCTGTCAATCAGTTATTTTTATCATTTTAAAGGCAAAATTGCCTCACAGCCAATAAGTTACCCTGTGAAACTATTTGCAGCAAAAATGCTCACAGCAAAGATGCTACAGCGAAAATACTGGACACAGACAGAAAACATATCAAGGTAAGTTACACCAACATTTTGCTCTTGAAGTGTTGCACAGAGCACAAGGAAACGACTGCTCTGGACTTCGGGAACCGTGGTAAACTGCCAACTGGAACCAAGGCTGAGAAAGTCACTGGGTTCATTCACCTCACTTCCTCGTTCCTCCACACATCTCCATTCCTCCTTGCAGATGAGCATTCTCTGCTTCTCAGTTAAATGGTGGGAAAATAGCTGTCTCACAGTCCCTGAACATAATGACTCAGACACACCCACACAAAGAACCTGAGCTCAGTCCCACTCCAGATTTCTGTGGAAGAGCACTTTATTGGCCTAGACAGGTCTGGATAGTGACTCTGGTCCTAACACTACAGGCAGAACGGTACAGTTATGAACTACTAAGAGAGCTGGCAGGGACTCAGCCTGGTCTGTGATCCTGTGGATTCAAGGATGGGTTGGTTCACAGATGAGGGAGAATAACTACGAGGTAGGGAGACACTCTAAAATTATCTACTGTACTTGTTACTTGTTCAAATTTCTTACCACTCCGCATTGTTTTTCAACCCTGTATTAAAGGATAAATTCAATTAAATGTATACTTTTTACTCTATTGGCAAATTTCATCTTAAGGAGTTTTGCTGATAATGAAGAAAAATTGGTTAATTTTTAGTATTCTGTAGAAAAAAATTGAAAATGGATTGTTTTACAAAAGTTTCCAAAAGCTTGAAATTCAACATTCAAATTCAAAGTCCTTGAAAAAGAGCAAGCTACTAGTCCAGGTAGCACATACACCTTGTCTAAAAGATACAAACAAAAGCAAAATGTTAAATGAGAAAAGCTTAGAGGCCATTGAAATTTCTGAATTAATTTCTCTGGAAGTTTCAGCAGAATCAGAATATTGCCAAAATGAAAAACTTAGTTCATGTAACAATTAGGCTTTTCCAGCTGATGAATAGATTTGCCTCATCTGCAAGAATTAAATTTATATAGTCAATATTATGGGTTCTTTCATCCATATAATTACAGTTTTCATATATGATATGTGTATATTCATTTGAAAATAAAATGAATACCTACTCTTAGGTATTTTCCCAAGAGAAATGAAAACACATCACATAAAAACCTATGCACAAATGTTCACAGAAGCTTTCATCAGAACAGCCCAAAATGGAAATAACCTAAATGTCTTTCCACTGATGAATGAATAAACTAATTATGATACATTGGACAATGGACTATTACTCAGTATTAGAAAGGCGCAAGCTACTGGTACAGGCAGCAGAATGAACAAATCTCAAATGCCTTATGCTAAGTGAAGAAAGCAGACACAAAAGGCTAACATACCGTACGATTTTATCACAGGACATCATCCTGGGAAAGGCAAAACCATAGAAACAGAAATCGGATCAGTGCTGGGTATTGGGGGAGGGAACTGACTATAAAGAGGCATGAAGGAACTTTTGGGGAAGTGCTTTATATTATGATGATGGTGGTAGGTACACGAGGTCTTATGTTTGTCAAAAGTCATCAAACTATACACTGAAAAGTGATAAATTCTTCTGTGTCTAAATTATACCTCAATAAATGTGACTTTCAATTTAAAAGGGATCCCCTTTACCCTCACTAAACTATTGTCTGTGTTTATGAGTTTTGTTTCTTCATTTGTTTTTCTTGTTCTTTTGTTGTATTCAGTTTTATCAAATATATGGTGATGGAAGGAGAACTGACTCTGTGTGGTGAACACACAATGTGATATATTGATGATGTATTACAGAATTGTACACCTGAAACCTATGTAACTTTGCTAACCATTGTCACCCTAATACACTTTAATTTTTAAAAAATTTTAAAGGGATATATACTCATGGCATATAATGAATACAGCACACAAATGTGCTACTCTTTAAACTCACAAAAATAGGTTTTACTTATATAACATATATTTAAAAATTGAACCATGTCCTGTAGTCTCCTAATCACTCAATACTTTGATTAAAAAGAATGCCTTCTGATGCATTGGACAATGAAGTGGTGCTGATCAAACATTCATAAACTAAGTAATGTAGGAAGACATTGCAGTTTTGTCCTTTTTTATGAAAAGCCAACATGCATATACTCCCCAGATACACATACGTTAGCCCAGGGAGCATCTGAGGAAATTCTAGAAAGCCCTGGTTTCCTGTGACATTTAGAGATCTAATTTATCATAGTACATTATGAAAACTAAGTGCATTGCCATTTAATTGATGTGAGGTTACTGGGACCTTATAAAATGAAAAGCATCAATTCAATCATTAACTAGGTCATTCTGGTCTTTGCACAACATTTCTCCATTTACACTTTTCAAAGGAACAGGACTCTAAGGTACTCCAGATGGTGAGTCTAAAACTTGACCCAGACTTGTCAAAAGAACAAAGTGAAGGCAACAAAGTGAAGGGATCCAAAGATGAAAAAAAGGAATTCCTAGGGACTCCAATGGAGAAGGCGAGAACCTTATTCCACGAGTAAAGAAGGCTCTTACATGGTGGGTGTTAGGAATTCAGCCAAGAACCTTCTTGGGTTCTTCACATCCTGGGGTCGAGCAGGGGTCATTACAAAGGAGATCTGCCTGGGTGATATACTGTGAGGAAGCACACATCCTTCGTTGCATGAACCCTCAGGGCAAACGCTTCCCAACACAAGTGCATGACATATATGCATGTGATTGATTTCCCTTGCTAGGTCAGGGAGTGTAGGCCTCCTTAGGAGCAGAACTATGCTTTTCTGCAGCTGAGGGATCACCCCAAAGGCTGGCTTTTCTAGGAAGGGCTTGAGTCATCAAAATGAGGCACTGGAGGAAGTTCTCTGGTACCAGAGGAAAGAGAAGCTGGCATTGGATTCTGGATGCTTTGTTGGGGTTACAGTATTCCTTATTGTCAAGGGCCAATCCAGTGAGTGGAAACCCAAACAAGAAATGAGCATCAGGTCTCCTGGCTCTGGTTCCCTGGTACCCACCTCTGTGCCAGTCTTCCCAAGAGAAACCGGCTGGCAACTGAGCATAAAAACAGGAGGAAAGAACTGGATACTCGTGGCAATCTGTCATGATTGTGTTTGTTCTTCCTCCAAAATAGGCTTTTATGGTGTTAATTAGCACATAAATATTTTTAAAAGATTCTTTTATTGGCAAAAGATAGAGAATTTCTCAAGTAATATGCAGGACGTACAGGTGGATTGAAATTGGACTTGACAGTGGAACACCATACTAACCCAAGGCAGTTCTTTTTTTTTTTTTTAATTGGGGAACAGCCATGGTCATTGGTTACACATTGCTTTCATGCTACAATGGCATAGTTAACTCTTTTAGGGAGGGCACAGCTCACAGTGGCCCATGTGGGGATTGAACCAGCAACCTTGGTGTTATCAGCCACGCTCTAACCAACTGAGCTAACCAGTCACCAGCATCCCCCACCCCCCAAGGCAGTTCTTGATACCAGCCTGTGTTTCATTTTTTTCTGGGAAATATGTTTGTCCACAAACTCTCCTTGCTTCTCTTTGGGCCATTTCCTTCCTTTTTCTCTTCTCAAAGAACTGGTGTTTTCTATTTGCTCATGGGTCTTCTTCCCTCTTAACTTCAATGTGACCTTTACCACTTCACTCTCATCTGTAATCAGTGTCACGCAGTGACTAAGAGAAGCGGTCCTGGAATCACATAGACCTTGGTTTGAATCATGGCCCTACCGGTTTTTACACAGTAAATTAACTGACCTTCCCTGGGCCTGCAAGTTCAGAACACTGCCTGGGTTATAGAGCTATTATGGGGATTTAAAAGACAGCCCATGTAATGTGCTAGCTAGTGTCAGGTACGTGGTAGGGACTCAGTAAATGTTCGTTTTTTATATTCTCATCACATTCCTTCAGCTTCTCTCTCCAATTCTGATGGATACATTCTTTCTGACTCCGTGTTCAAATTCTCGAGAAAGGAAATCGGGTTGGTATAACTCTCCTATCAAACCATCCAACTACAGGGCTGTTCATACATCAATGAGTCTTCAGTCAGTTGCCCTCTCCTGACTACCTGACCATGAACATGACCTGGACATAAGTGTAGGTTACAAAATCTGCCTATCAAGGCAGCAGAGGCTATGGGGGAAGTAGTTTCCTGAAGGAGAGACACAGCTGGTTGGTACAGGTCAGCATCCTAGAAAGTGTTTATAAATACACATTTTTACAACATTAAACCAATGTCCCTTTATATCAGAAATGACCATGGTAAATGCTTGTTATTGGTTTTCATGAGTTTGGCTGGTAGTGTATATCTGTTTTTCTTAAGCCTACTTACTTTGAGAATTTCTATTGTAGCTTAAGATAATCAATATAATGATAATAGAATAATTAATTCAGAGGCAATTCTAGAAATACAAAATAAAATTGTTTCCATAAATCTGTCTTCATAGCATCTGCCTCTGACATGGCAGCGGGCGGAGTGAGCCTGAACTCTATCTGCCATTGCCTGTGTGGTGCACGTCTCCCTGAAGGTAAAGCAGCTTCACATAGCCGGCAGGCATGCCAAAACACAGCCACATAAACCTCCTAGAACTGGGCATGGGAGCTCAAATTCAAATGAAACCATCTGTGCGGAGAAGTCTGTGAAGCTGATGAGTGTGTTATTTACAGGCCAATTCCATGAGGTTTGCTGGCTGAGTAATTAGGACAATAGCTCCTCTAGCCTCTGGCCCCCCTCTGACTCAGCTCGCACAATTTATCCACTAGGTCAAACAGACCAGTTCTCCACCACTCTCCTGATCAAGCACAACGCTGTCTGTTTTAGGGCATAGCTCTATTGCCAATTTATTTTCTACTATGGTACAGTAATTTATTTCTTTTTAGTTCTAGTTCATTTCATTTAAAAACTATAGGAGGTGACTTTTGTAACTCAGTTGTTAAAGACAACAAGACACTAGGGTCTCGCTCCATTCATTCATTCACCCATTTGTTTAACACATATTTTCCAAGGACCTACTTACACTAGACTTTGTTTCAAGTGCTTGAGATACATCAATGAACAAGACAAACAAAAAACAAAAAAAGCATCCTATCCTAATAAAGCTTACCTTCTATAAAGATAGAAAAGAAACAAATTAAATAAGTAAAACATATGGTAAGGTAGAGAGTGATAACAATTGGATAAAACAATAAAAGCCGTGAAAAAGGAAATACCTTTGTTGCTTTTGTGGTAGAGGGGTAGATTAAACATTAGTGACACTGGAAAACATTCCACGGATGTCTCACTTCTACATCCTCAAGTCCCTAAACGTGGTTGAGAAAAATATCTCACATGGACAAACCCATCTGCAGGTAACATCTCCCATTGGCCACCAGCCTCAGGGAGCGCAGAAGCCAGGGGCCTCAAACCAGCCAGATCCACCAGAGAGGGAGTGAATTCTACTAAAGATCACAGGAGGTACTGGGTAAGTTCACAAAGCAAGTAAAAGCGAGGAATAGATCTAGAAACCTGGTAATCAGAAGAGGAGGCATGTACGGAAGACAAGGCCAGACAGAAGAGCAGGTAACGGTGAAGAGTGTCCTATTAGGAGCTCAGAGATAGGCAGGGGGAATCAGGAACCAGAGCCCCAGACAGGATCAGAGTAATAGGGGACAGAGGCCAGGCAAAGAGCTTGAGAAGCAGCTTTGGAACAACTCAGCCAAATTAACCCTTGACTAGGAGCT
>NW_017732787.1:148056-157235 GCF_001890085.2 Hipposideros armiger | reverse complement strand
CAATTTAATACGTGTGCACAGGAGAATCACAATATGATGCACAGATCATAAAATGAGGCTCAAAGAAATGATCAAACTGGGCACCTTTTATACTTTTTTAGACAAAGAAACAATACATTTGTGAGAAATTGACAGGACAAAGAAAGTCGGTGCTCATTAGAAAGGAATCTAAGCCAGGCTTGGGCTTAGGCAGCAAATTAGTAAAGGCGTTACAAGGTTTGTTTATACAGGCTTTTGCAATTCTGGATTTTGTAATATAACTCTTGTGATAAGGGTGTCTCTCAGCTCTCAGGAGCAGGGAGGGTACCTATCACATGATTTATCTCCTCCTTTTAGGGGGACAGAGGAGAGTCAGAGAGCTCTTTCTGTTCCTGCTGCTTCTCAGGTGATTTTAGTTTGAAATAATCAATGTGACATTGTGGGGTATCTTCGGACGGCCTGCCCTGGGCCCTGACAGCTGGCACTGCCCCTTGTGGCTGGCAGAGTGGAGAGGGCTGCCCTGGGAGCCAGCCCTCCTTTCAACAAAGGTGGGACAGAGGTGCAGGTTTCCAGGGGCCCAGATATGACTTTGAAGAAGACATCCAATATGGGTTTTCTCAATATTTACTGTAACCCAGAGGACTAATTGGGGAGACACATAGGAACCCCAATTGGCAACAGCTCAAAGCCCAGAGGGCAAGGGTGAAGTTGCGTACAGCCAGCTAGACAAAAGGCATTCACCTCGCCAAGGAGTTGGAGTGGGAGGTCTCCAACATGACAAATTGCTAAGGACCCCATAACTATGCCATGGGAAGGAAAGAGTCATCATTAGAAAAATATTGTCACCAGAGTGCCCCAACACCAGATTCCAAGTGACCCAGGCACTTTAGGGCAACTAAGCTCTTGCCCTTTTCACAATTGCCCTGGGGACAGCCGTGCAGTAATTAGCAAACAGCTAAGAAGCTAGTTCGAGTCCTTTTCCTGCTATAAGCTTCCAGGAATCAAGAAGGTCTGTGTTTAGGGAGGAAAACAGTTTAACTCCGAATAAGTCTGGCATTTGAAATAACACTAGACTAGACTGGAGTTAAGTTATTATGAGATGAAATTGAACTTGTCAATACTTTAAAGAGATTAATTTTTTGATTATTATTTAAGATGGACTGGAAAAGCTAGGGAGCATGTCAAGGATTTCATCCAGGGGCATGGACAGAACTTATCCCCAGTAAGAATTTAAAGAAGGATGAAAAAGAATCAGGAAGACTTTCACACAATATAGGTGATTGACTTAGTGTTTAAAAAAAACAAGAACAAAAAACCCCCCTGATAAACTCCATGTTGATGTCCCCTATGGTATTCAATGTTTCACAGATAGAGTTTATAGGCAAGCAGTAAGCAGCAAGATGTTTGAAATTAATGTGAAATTGCTGCAGTGCATATAAAAACAAATCAGCTTCAACTACTACCTAATCATGTGCTTCAGAAATGGCAAAATCATTCAATAGAAGGTGTCAAATTGACATCTCGGAGTGTCAGCAGCCTCTACTTAGCAATTAACAGTGATAAACGCATGCCAGTGCCTTACCCTACTAGTGCTCTAAAGACTGGTCCATGGAACTGTTCTGACAGCCCTCAGGACAGAAACAGTCTTGCTCCAGCTATAACAGCAGCACTACAGACTACTGAAGTTTCTGTGCCACAAGTAAATTGCAGTGAAAATTCAAGGGGTACATCAAGTGCAAGCGTTCCTCATACTGCCAGGTAACCCACCATTTCTCCACCGCCCAANAGAGAGAGAGAGAGAGAGAGAGAGAGAGAGAGAGAGAGAGAGAGAAAGAGACTTACAATGAGAGATTTTTAAGTGAACGTTAGTTAAGTATTTTTAAATGGCTTGTAGGAGCTCAGCAGTGCAGCCCAAACTGTTCTTGTTCTTACCTTTTCTTACTAGAAGAAACAGGCCAGTACTATGCAAGTATAAAGCCTCCAATGACATTCGTGACCTAATCCACAATTAGCCATTGGGAATCATGTTCATAATTAAGTAAATGTCACTATTAATGAAAAGATGGTGCATATCTATGTGTGTGTGTGTGTGTGTGTGTGTGTGTGTGTGTGTGTGTGTGCAGGTGGAGAACTTGGGAATTGGATAAGAAGAGTTCTAAACTATGTAAAAACATCAAGTTTTGCTACATCATTGGTGCAAGGTCAGATTTATGTTTATTCCTTTACATGGAGGTAGCATGACATGTGGAAAGTCTTTACATTTTTATTGTATTCTCAACTTAGTATATTTCTCTGGAATAATATTCTCTAGCTTATCTATACTCATATAACAACTGATGCCTGATAACTCTGAAGAAGATGCCTTGATAGCTCTGATTTTTAAAAAGTTTGAAAACTGGTATTTGGAGGAGACATGACTTTCAGAATGGTGGAGTGAGGAGATTGGCAAATCCTCTACCTAACACACAACAATATCACTGGACAAAATTGTCAAAACAGTCATTTCAATATTGTTTGGAAATCAACCAAAGACATACAACACTCTGAGAAGCCTTTGTGTATGCTTGGCAAACTGTTGAAATTCAGCCTTCAGGTACAAATAGTGACAATCTGCAGCATTTTCACTTGTACCTGCTCTATTTCTTCCCCTTGCCCCCACTAAGTTTCTTCTGGATGGTGGTTCTTCCAAGGTGGGCAAGCCATAAAACTCAGGAGCCTCACTGCCAGTGTAAGCTGCCCTGATCTGGTGACCCACATGCAGGGACTTTGTCTGAAATGATAGGTATCTTGGTGGCAAGCAATCAGGGCAGACCAACATCACAGCTGTCTGAGTTGTGATACTAGATACTCGTAGAACAATTTACTGTGCAACCCAACAATTTCACTCCTAAATATCTACCCAAAAGAGATGAACACATATGTCCACACACAGACTTGCACACAAATGTTCATAGCAGCTTTATATATAATAGTTAAAAACTAAAAATAACCCACAAGCTCATCAATTGATGGAGAAATAAAATGTGGTATATACATAAAAGGGAGTATTACTCCGCAATAAAAAAGGAGCTACTGCTACATGCTGCAACATAGATGAATCTTAAAAAAAAATAGCTAAGTGAAAGAAACCAATATCAAAGACCACATATTGTATGGTTTCACGTACATAGACTATCCAGGAAAGGCAAACCTATAGGGATGGAAAATAGATTAATAATTGCCAAGGACTGTGAAGTGAATTTAAATGGGCAAGTGGTATCATTTTAGATTGTGGCTAAGGTTGTACACCTCTATAATTTACCAAAAGACCTTTAAATGTGTGAATTGTATGGTATATATGTGTCCATGATAAAACTGTTAAAAATTGGTGTATGGTAGAATATAAATATATGAGTAAGAATACTAATATTAACGCAGAATAAAGATTAGTTCTATGATAATAATCTAACTTCTCCTAAAGTAGGAAGTGTCTTGAAATAGCATTGTAAGATTCTAAGTAAGTTCTATAAAGCAAGTCTCTTACTGCTTCATAATATACTAAAATTGAAAATTCTAAGAGCGCCATTATTTTCTTTGGTATATTTTGAGAAATTTTCCCACTCAGAAATGGTTTCATAAATCATGATAATAATAATTTCAGGTAGTTATAGGAGAATCTGTTCTGAAATTACAACATATGTTCTAATAAACTACTTACAAGAAAAACACAGGATTTTTCTATGTTCCAGCTATTGAAAGAGAGAAAAATAATTGCTAATAATTTACTCTGGCATTACCTTGACGTTAGATAATGCAATGCCCTGAACAAAAGAGTGAATACTATTTCAGATAATATCTACCAAGGTCTTCTGAGATTGATGGCATTGTCAATTTTTAAAATAATTGAGGAACCTGAGACCATTGTCCTCATGTTCCCTTATAGAGTTTCTTTGCTAGAGATTGATCAGAAACTCGGTTTTATATTTTGTCAGAACAAGAGCAACTCAATAAAAGAGTCATTTTGTGCTGAAAAGATTTTTCCTAAAAAGTAGAAGGTAAAATTCTGGTCAATATGCTTCCTCTCTCTTTAAATTTAGAATGTTGGAAGGGTTATATCCACCTATGAAAGTTATATAATACATATGTGCATACACATATATGTATATAGATACATATATAATATCTATGGGTATGTGTATATTTACGTAAATTATATTACCATTGATGAGGATGTGGGAAATTTGATAATACCATATGTTGCTGGCAACATTGCCAAATGGAAAACAATTTGTCCATGCTTATCTTGAAACATGAAATTCTTCATGCCTGTGACTAGCAATTAATTGTCTTTCAGAGAGCCTGTCCAAATACCCTGTTACTTGGGCACTGTTTCCATAGGTGCAACCTCTTTGGCATCCAGGGTACGTGGGTATGTGTGGATGTGAAAAAAAAAGAATGTGACTCAAAGAGTCTTACATATTTGCTAATTTCAGAGTGCCTGCCTGCATCGTGAGAGAAGAATTAACAAAGATTAGTGTAAATTAAATCCCTTTTCTCTGCTACACATTTTCTACAAAGCCCTCCCAATTCAGCTTCTTTGCTGCATCCATCCATATCCCATGTGAATTAATATAGCTATTACCAAAAGATCTGGGCAGAATGAATCTGGAATTGTGACCCTCAATGCTAATGTAGAAGCAACTGTCACTTCAGGTCCCATTTGGTAAGGTTTTAGTATTTTTAAGGTTTTTGGCACCTTGTGACCTATAGTACCTGCCAGTGAGCCTGTGCAAAGTCTTCATTTGGGCTCCCAAGCTTATCATTTATGTAACAGGATGATAAATGCAATTCTTCCTGTAGGATCAGAAAGAGGCCACTAAGCCTGAGAAGAGAACAATAGTTGCCTGGTAACCACACGATTTAAGCCACGGGGCTGGCTCATCGGTACAGGATTTGCAAGGGGGGTGGTCCGATGCGGGGTCTCCCAGCATTAACAGATTACCCACCTCCAGCTTGGATAAGAGGGTGGCATTTAAGAGTCAAGATAGTTAATTTCATTTCTGTAAGTTTGTTTTTGTTTTATAATTCTTACTGAAGTATTACATCCAAAAGACAAGGGACTATATCGTAAGGGTGTAGCTCAATAAAATCTTATGAACTCAATTTCCCCATAACACTAGCACCAAATCAGGAAACAGAACATTACCAGCACCACGGAGTCCTCCCTCCAGCTTCTTCTAGCCAGTCACCCTACGATTCTTGACCTCTAACATAACACAGAGTAACTTGGCCTATGTGAAGGATTTTATATAAATGGTGTCGTAGTACGTACTCTTCTGCCTGGATTCATCTGTTCAATATTGTGTTTTTTCTATATTGGTGTGTGCAGCTGTAGAATGATCATCCTCAACGCTGTATAGCATTCCGTTGTGTGAATATATGACCATTTATTTTTCCATTCTATTATTGATGGCAATTGAGCAATTTTCAGTTTGGGGCTATTATTACAAATAGGCCTTCTACAAACAAACTTATGTTGAACATATGTGTGCGTGTCTGTTAGATATATTCTTAAACAATGGAATTGCTAGGTCATAGAGAATAGATATAGTCAGCTGTAGTATATAATGCCAATATAATGTCAAGGCATTTTCCAGTAACTCTACCAATTTATACTTGCACTAGTAGTAAATGAGAGTTCCAGTTGCTCCACAGTCTCCCTAACACTCAGTATTTTCTTTTTTATTTTAGCCACTCTGGTGGGTGTGTGGGTGTATGCAGTAATGAGAGGATTTATTTCAAAAGTGATTTAATTGTGCTGTGCTTCACCTCCCCTCAACTCAAGTGAGAGGAGCTTTGAGGTNTCAAGTTTTATTCATCATAAAATTCATACAACTCCTCATCACTGTCAAAACTCCCAACCATTAGCTTGTCCTCATCTGTGTCTGATGACGAATCACTATCTTCATATATTGCCTCGTCCTCAGCGGGAAATGCAAGTGAAAGAATCTACAACCACTGTCTAAGACGCACCCAGTTTTTAGATCCCAAATTTTTCAAAAAAGGGTGCATCTTATACATGGGGAAATATGGTAACTGTGTTTTTTCCAGGACCCATCAGCTCCAATCTAGTTGTGGAGAGTGCAGTTCAGCTCCAAGTCCAGTTGCCATTTTCAATCTAGTTGCGGGGGACGCAGCCCTCCATCCCATGCAGAAATCGAACTGGCAGCCTTGTTCTTAACAGCATGTGCTCTAACCAAATGAGCCATCCGGTCACCCACTGGCAGCTCAGCGGCAGCTCAGCTCAAGTTCTTGTCTTCAATCTAGTTGCAGAGGGCGCAGCTCACTGGCCCATGTGGGAATCGAACCGGTAGCCTTGTTGTTCAGAGCAATGCACTCTAACCACCTGAGCCACCCAGCTGCCCCAACAAGGAGCTTTAAAAAACATCTTCTTAGGGTAGAAGTCAGATCTTCCTGTCTGAGACTGCAGGTTAAAGGAAGGAAGGGTGGCTAGGATAGTAATTTCAAGGTATTTAAAATACTTCACAACCAGTATTACAGTGTAGTGTTCAGCCAGAATGGAGACAGGTGCTAATGCTGAAGAGGCTCCTGGAAGGCAATTGCAGGCCTTCCCCATTAGTTGCTGAATGGATCATATGGTAGTGAGGGGAAATGTCTCGGGCAGCAGTTCTCAACCTTCCTAATACCGTGACCCCTTCATACAGTTCCTCATGTTGTGGTGACCCCCAACCACAAAATCATTTTCGTTGCTACTCTATAACTGTCATTTTGCTACTATTATGAATCATAATGTAAATATCTTTTTGTTTTCCGATGGTCTTAGGCGACCCCTGTGAAAGGGTCGTTTGACCCCCAAAGGGGTCACGACCCACAGGTTGAGAACCGCTGCTCTAGGGCAATGAGGAGGAGGTCTGGGAAGTGGCCGATAATCAACTGGTCCTCAAGCACCTCAATATATTGATATAGTCTGCACATCTCTTACGTACTAGATCTAAAATTCAAAGTCCTAGGAGGGCAGCTTTGATGACAAAAGCTTTGCCTGTGAGTAACATTTTGGTCCAGGTGAGGGGTACGGTGTAGTCATTAGAATCCAGAGTACCAGCCAAGTCACTCCAAGTCTATGTCTACAGCACGTTCCTTATTTTCTCCAAGCCGTGGCTCTCCAGGAGTGAAATGGGCTGAGGACATCTATCTCATAAGGGTGTTGGGAAGATCACAGGAAACAGGAAAATGCTCTGCATAGTGACTAGCACATAGAAATTGCACAGTAATCACTGGAATATAATGTTACACTAGAAGGGACTTAGGTAAGATCTTGGCCAATTCCTTGTCGTACATACTAGAAACGGAAGGTCCAGGGACATTGTCCTTTGCTCAGGGTTACCCAATAGTTTAATCACAAACTCAGAAGAGCAACACAGGTTTCCTGTCTCTCAGATGAACATTCTTCATCCCCACAATCCTTTTACATGTCATTTCTGTAACTTTGCCCCTGTGGTGCATTAATAAGATATGTGCTCATGTTTCTAACTTTTTGCTGTAGAACACATAGTAGGGAAGAGGCAAAAGTAGCATAAAATGAGGTTTTATGCATATGGGATAAAACCTCCAGAGATTTGCTTAATCAAGGGACTTGGAGTGTGGGGTGGGGATTCCAATGAAAACAGCACACATTTCTATATAGGCTATGAACTCATTCTTTCAAGAGTTATCAGGCAGCCTGATGCTGTTTTCTTTTCATTGTCCTCACAAATATTTTCCAGTTATTCCCTCACTGACTTGACTTTCCAGAAGCTCAGGCAGGGGGACAGAACACCGAAAATCTTGCACTAGGAACTGTTGCCACTAAGTCTTGTGAATCTGCATTTCTCTAATTGGAAACTTCAAGACACTGTTTATAAGCAACGATGTTAAGCAAATAGCCATAGCATGTAGAGTATTTTCACCAGACTAGCACTACTCCTGACTGCTGGGGACAGCAAACTCACATTTAAAGAAAACTCTGAAATACAGAGGTCTGACAATTAAGCTTGCGAACTTGTTGCAACAATGTTGCTAACCTTTTTTTGATATCAGAAGGATTATTCATTATGAAATTTGTACCAACTGGACAAACAATAAACCAAGTTTACTATTGGGAAGTGCTGAAAAGGCTGCGTGAAAAAGTTAGATGACCTGAACTTTCCTCCAACAATTCATGGCTCTTGCATCACGACAATGCACCAGCTCACACAGCACTGTCTGTGAGGCAGTTTTTAGCCAGAAAACAAATAACTGTATTGGATCACCCTCCTTACTCACCTGATCTGGCCTCAATGACTTCTGTCTTTACCCAAAGCTAAAGGAAATATTGAAAGGAAGACATTTTGATGACCTTCAGGACATCAAGGGTAATCCGACAACAGCTTTGATGACCATTCCAGAAAAAAAGTTCCAAAATTGCTTTAAAGGGTGAACTAGGCACTGGCATTGTTGCCGAGCTTCCCAAGGGGAGTACTTGGAAGGTGACTAGTGATATTCAGCAGTGAGGTATGTAGCACTTTTTCTAGGATGAGTTTGCAAACTTAATTGCCAGGCCTCATATGTCAACCTATTCTCTGTCATTTATTTATCATAAATCATTAATTGGGTTTGTGTGTGGAGAAAGCAGTAGAAACAAGCATCAGGCCTGGATCTTAGCCACCCTCCTTTTCCCTGCCTCCACCCCAATCTATAGATCTATAAATGAGAGGCGCCATTGATGGAAATTGAGATGTAGTTCTATGGCTCATTGATGTCCGTGTGTATATGTTTTTTCATATACAGAAACTTTAAATAGTTACTAAGGCACTGTAACATGTCCTGCCTTCCAAGAAGCAGAAGAATTAGTCACGATCTGTCAGAAAACAACTGTTTGCCAAGGAACTCTTCCAGAAGCACTAACCTTTGTTTAATATGTTATTGATTTTCTAAACTGTTAAGTATGGTTTATAATGGCAATAACCTACATGATACTACTCATTACATCAGTTAATACCTAGTTTATTAGAACATTAACTTTCGCCACAGGCAATTAACTGACAAACTGATTGTGGCGTGTGTGTGTGTGTGTGTGTGTGTGTGTGTGTTAGAGAGAGAAAGAGAGAGAGAGAGAGAGAGAGAGAGAGAGAGAGAGAGAGAGAGAGAGAGACTTACAATGAGAGATTTTTAAGTGAACGTTA
>NW_017732787.1:3183-142267 GCF_001890085.2 Hipposideros armiger | reverse complement strand
TCAGCTCCCGAAGGATTTGAGATATTATTTTAGGCATAATGGGAAATCCTTGTAAAGATCTGGGGAGGAGATGACATGATCCAGGTGACATTTTAAGGAGATCACTCTGTAGTTCATGAAGATTAGATCCAAGGACAACAATGGATGGCACTTATTTTCACAAATCGAGACAAGGTTATGAAATCAGGGATATATTACACAAATTATATATATGATAACGGACCCTTTTTTTGGACAGAGTTAGGTGACAGGAAATAGATCCACTTGGTCTAATGAGAGAAGAAGTGCCTATTAGGTGCATGAGAATTCTAGAATAAAATTCCTAGTGGACACTACATGCACGAACTTCCTCATGTAGGTAAAAGTCTAAATTACTTAATATGCCCTTTTCCCATTTGATCATCAAATGGAATATCTGATTCTAATATTCCCATGTTTCAAAGCCATGTAAGGTCATTCAGATGCAATTTCACAGGGCAAAGCCCAAAATTGCAGGTCTAACTTATGTTGCCTTTGCATTCACACATCTCCATACAGCTGATTGTGTGACTGCTGCAATGAAGAATAGGGCTCCCTAAATCTGAAGCTGTGTCATCCAGAACACTTATTATGAAGATGTGACCTAGTCACTGGATTAATTATATAAATCTTTTGTGCAAGTGTTGCTGTGATGGCTGAGAGACAATATACGCAGCATTATCAGCGTGTAATATACTGTTGGTGCCAACTACTTGGTGACTACGACCATACTAATTCTTCAATAAATGTTTTTTTCATCAAATTTACACACTTTAAGAAATTGGTCGCACACATATTATAATAAAGAGGCAATGACAGAGAGCTTCTATTTGCTAAAATTAGTTTTACACATTACAGCAAAAATAAACCATAGTAACCTCATGCTAATATTCAGAAAATTTTCTGTAGCCCTTGCAGCCCTTTCGGTACAGTTTTGCATTTTCCTAACAGCTGGGCGTGTATACATTTAAATTTGGTGTAGGTTGGTTTATTCGTCTAGTATATTTCCTTCTTTGCAACACTGTTGTGGAGCCTTTTGAATTTGAATTATCACGGTAATTCAGACGAAGTGATGCTGCAACCAGTCTCAGCTCTTAAATAGCTTATTCACATGTGATGATACATGAAGTCGGCTTTATTTTGTATTTTAAAAGGAAATTGACTGGTACATTGTGCCTTTCTCTTCTGGAAGTGGAAAATGTTAGCCAGAAATAGCCCACAGCATAAAAGAGATGAATATAAAGCACAATTGGTCAGACCCCCTAGAGTTTTTTTATAATGTGCATTCCTAGTCCTTCAGGGGAAAAAATTTCAACTTTGCTTTCTATGAAATAAAAAATTCTGGCCTTGATGATTACCCATTCTTAATCACACGCTTAGTCCAGTCAGACATTCATTTAGTGGAAATTGCCCTGTAAATCAATAAAATAGGTTCCCAGTTTCAAAGATGCTTCATGCCATCTCCAGAATTTGTTTTCAGAGGGTGCCACCAGGGAGTCCTATAGTCCTCAACCAGTTCTTGGTTTTCTTGTAATATATAAACTTTTGATTTTGCTCTCTGCTGTCACATTGACGGAAATTATAAATAAAAGAGGTTAAAACAGCCCAAGGAATCTTCTTCCCTAATATCCTGAATAACAGAAAGCAAAGGAATTGGCCCCTCTAAATTTGATGTATATTCAACATGTAGTCGGAAGGGAGAAAGATGGACTGGGGTGGGGGGGAGGTGTAGTTAACTTGAGAGTATTCACAGGTGCTTTCCTTTCCAGCTCCTTGCATACTGGTTCTGGGGGGCCTTTGGTTGGGCAGAATTGGAAAAAAAACAGTCAAGATAAAGGATAACAGAAGATGGATACACTTGAATCGAACTATATTGGAAACAGCATAGAGTAAGTGATGAAGACAGAGAATAGATATGATTGTATCTAGGTTTGGGGGTTGGGGACTTTGGGAGTATTCTGTAGAGGAAGCAGAAGGAAAGACTGTTTCTGCTGCCATGCATGTGATATTGTGACAGAGAGAGAAAAGGATACAGAGGGTGTTAAGTTGTGTTGATTGTTGAAAAGTATAAACATCTACAGCCATTTCTTTAGAGAATAAAATTTCAAAAATAAAATTACTCTCCAATCGGTTTTGGATGGTCAGTTGCTTTTTTCATCTAAGGCAGCACTGTTTGGGCCACTTGGTGATTCAGCTTTACATAGGCTAAAACCATTTCGGAGTTAAACATTTAAATGAGGTTTCTTTACCTCTTTCACCTCCAGGTAAGGGCAGGAAAGCACAGCTTCAACTTAGCCGTCTATGTTATTCTATCTATCTATTATCTATCTATCTATCTATCTATCTATCTATCATCTACCTACCTACCTATCTATATCTACACAGGTAGATAGATATAGTCGTAGGTAATGAAATCGCTATCGTTTACCGGGAACCTACTATGAGTTGGGTTTTCTGTATATGCTCTCTCTAATCCTGACAAAGTAATTACTCTTGTGCTCATTTTACAGATGAGAGAACTGAAGTTCAGAAATGTTAATTGGCTTGTTCAAAGCCACACAGCTATTCAGTGGGTCTGTTGGAGATTGTAACCTGATATGAATCTAAAATCTAGTAACTTTTCCGTTCTGTCCTGCTGCTTCCTCATGCAGTCTTCCTTCTGAGCAGAGAAAGTAAAGCAAGCATTAGGAGGAAAGAATTATTGAACTTTCCCTTTTATTAGTCTGTCGCCAGCATAAATATTTCCTCTCTAAACTTATTTCAAATCAAAACAGGAGAACTAATATTTACTAAATAATAATACAGAATTTAAAGGAACAAACAGAGAATTATCTGGTTCAATTGCATTTCATTTGACTTATTTCTTCAGATAGACACTGCTTTTAGTGTGGGCGGCAGAACATACATCTAGAAATAAGGAGTCATTGGCTTTTGATAATGATACATAGTAGGCATTCTCCTTCTTCTCACAGATCACAAATGTGTGTTCCCAAAGACCCCAAAAGTCCTACAGAAATGAGAAAAACAAAGGCCAGTACTGAAGGCCCAGTTCTCCAAATAAAAGAGGATTTTCACACAAACACGAGGCTGCAAGGCTGCACTGATCATTTGTCTACCTGGGATATGGTCAGAAATATTCAGGTTCCACCCCCTTTTTCTTGTCAGAATGTGTGTCTGGCAGTGTCCTTACAGATTATCTATTTCTGCTGAATAACTTGCAGCAGGGCTGCTAATCAAGAGAGAAAAGAAGCTGCCTTTGGTGATGAAAATTGCTTTCCAGTGACTGATTGTGCTAATCAATCTTCTACAAGGGAAATCAGGAGTAAAAGATGGCCAATAATTGCAAAACACTGTTGCACACATGAAGGAAAATAACGCATGCAGAAAGCACAGAAAAGCAACTCTTGAGAAAATGTTGCAGAGTTGGCTGTTTAAAAAGTACATATGTTGGAAAGCAGTTTTGTACAGTTTAACACCTCAGCCTTATTTTTAATATGTGGGTAAGGACTATGCCTACTTTATTTGCGCATTACAGTATTTGACAACACTTCATAATTTGAGAGTAACCTGGGATTTCTCATTAGGAATCTGAAAAGTCATTGAAAGTTATAAAAATTATCAAGATTGCTGGCGCAGGGATGACATTTAGGCTCTAATCCTAACTTTCTGTGTGTGATAATCACAACTGAAATCATGGCCGAAAATCTTTTATTTCTAATGATTCCCAACTCTCAGTGCAGCTCATGAAATAATCCCTAGTGTTTCAGTCTCTTTGTTTAGCTTGCTTGTAAGTTCACTGAAATATTACAAATATGAAGTCCAATGTAATATTGACTCTACAGCTAGTTCTACGCAGATATTGTGAAGTTGAATCTAAAACTTATACTCCTCCACATAAAACATTATGAATTGTTTTTTTCAATCTGTTGTGCACTTAACACATTTTTAAAAAATTTTTCAATTACAGTTGACATTCAATATTATTTTATATTAGCTTCAGGTATACAGCACAGTGGCCAGACATCCACATAATCTATGAAGTGATCCCCCCGACAAGTCCAGCCCCTACCCAGCACCACACACAATCACTACAACATTATTGGCTATATTCCCTATACTGTACCTCACATCCTGTGGATGTTTTGTAGCTACCAATTTGTACTGCTTAACCCCTTAAACTGATGCTTACCACCATTCTTCAGGTCTCTGTACAATTTGAGAGTCAACTACAGAAGAGATCTGGAATCATCTGTGAGTAAAATATGTTAGATGATGCCTGAAATTTAGGAAATAAATTTTGGCTTCTTATAAGCACATACCACGTTTCTTCAAATCTAAATGAGCATTAATTGTAAGACTCACTAAAACAATTAAGGAAGAAATATGTCACAAATTGAATGATGACATATTGCTTTAAAGAAAGTCGTGTGTGACGCATGATCTGGTCACACCAGACTCCTTTTGCTTTGAAGTTTGCTCTTCTATTTCCCAGTGTTTTGGAGATTTCTCCTGCCCAGAGTGACATTGCCTGGAGTACATTAGGCAATTTCAAAAGAATATAACAAAACCTAAAACAGCAACAACTCTTTATAATGGGAATCTCTCTAAGGTCTCATAAAGGCATTTCTATACTTGTTTGCACAAAATCATGAAATCGTGTTCATCCCCCCGCCAATGATAAGTATTTGCTTTAATAGCATCAAATTCATGCCCTACTGCTGTATTTTCATGCCCAAGTGATTCTATATTTCAAACTAAATTATGCTGTGATTACTGATAAAATTGTAAAGCAATGAAACCCAACATGGTTAGTAACATAACTCAACTGAAATGATATTAAAAGCTGTTACCAAAAGTGCACATGGGCAGGCAATGACAAGTATGACATAACTGCTAGCAGGACAATGGTGGTTGTAAGATACAAACACATCCCGTTTTTAAAAAGTTAAAATGTGAAAAGTGTGCATCTGAGGATTGCTAAAATACAATGACATATTGCAAGGTGAAACTTGAGTGATAATGATGTCCAATTATTTCATTTTTCACAGTAGCTTCACGAGGTCCAGTGAATTAAGAAAAGCTATTTCAGATGGTGGTAAAAACTAGACAAGAATCCTAATTTTTAAGACAACGTACACTCAAATCCTGTTTTGGTGATCTGCCCCTTCTGAATGATTTATTATTCTATGATTTTCTCATTTTCTTGTGCTCAAAGCTATTATTTGATTGAAGACTGATTTCACTCATGATTTTATCAACCACTGATCATTGAACATGCTACATAGGTTACTCCTATTCTTTATAAAGTGAACCTACTTGACAATATAAGATGTTCTTAATCCATTATGTAATCTCAATATCTTATTTACTTTTAATAACTAAAGGGTCAAAATATCATCCTTGATTAAAATTCCTAGAATAACACTTTCATTCTGCCAAATTAAAGGTCTTCCTTTTGTTTTCTGCATCACTTCTAAAAATCTCCATTCAGTTTTTAAGGCATTTCATAATTTGGTCTCATCTAAATTACTCAATTTTATTTACCTCTACTTGAAACCGTGTTATCCTGATTTTTAATTTGGTTATTAGAATGATTACTCATAAAATGCCTGTAAAATTGTTGTTCAATCTCAAAATTTTAATTACTGCCCAAGGAATCTTCTGAAGGTTAAATAACTTACTGTGTTAATTGGCTTTGGCTAATAGCCCACAAAGTATACCACATCTGGGCTTTGAGTATTACTCTTTAATGCATTTGAAAGAACCAGAAAAGAAGAATCTGGAGTAAACACACCATTGGCTATAAGCTCATGTATCAATTTTCACTTCTTCATCTGGCTTTAATGGTTCTTTTTAAAGTTGGCTTTAGTGGTATGTGATAGACATTGTCACACATCAGGTCCATGTGAAAGCATTCTCAAGCACAATAGTGCCTTTTCCATTCTTTCTTATGACAATATATCTCTGTCAGTAATGAAGTTTCTTCCTGAAATAAGAAACCAAATACAAAAACCATTAAATCAAGCATCACTGAATACATCAACATTAGTACTCTATAACAAATGGTTAATGGTGACTTTTGGCTATTACGAGATCTGACCATTAAGTTTGCGAACTCATTCTAGAAAAAGTGCTACATACCTCATTGCTGAATATCACTATGGTCACCTTCGAAGTACTCCCCTTAGGAAACTATGTACAGATGCCAGTGCCTAGTCCACCCTTTAAAGCAATTTTGGAACTCTTTTTCTGGAATGGCCATCAGAACTGTTGTTGTACTACCCTTGATGTCCTGAATGTCATCAAAATGTCTTCCTTTCAATATTTCCTTTATCTTTGGGTAAAGAAAGAAGTCAATGGGTGCCAGATCAGGTGAGTAGGGAGGGTGTTCCTATACAGCGATTTGTAGACTGACTAAAAATTCCCTCCTAGACAGTGCCACTGTGGAAACTGGTGTATTGTCGTGATGCAAGAGCCACGAATCGTTGACGAAAAGTTCAGGTCGTTTTCGTCTAACTTTTTCACAAAGCCTTTTTCAGCACTTTCAAACAGTAAACTTGGTTGACTGTCCAGTTCGTACAAATTCATAACAAATAATCCCTCTGATATCAAAAAAGATTAGCAACATCGATTTGACTCTTGATTTGAACTGATGGAACTTTTTTGGTTGTGAAAAATTGGCTGACTTCCATTGCGCAATTTGATCCTTTGTTTCAGTGCCGTATTGGTACACCCATGTCTCATCACCAGTGATAACATGGCCCAAAACATTGTCTTGCCTCTCCAAAAGGTCTTGGTAAACTTCGACTCTCCTTTGTTTTTGTTCATCAGTGAGTTTCTTCGGAACCATTTTTGCATACACCTTTCTCACGCCAAGGTTTTCAGTTAAGATTTCCCTAACTAGCTGTTTCTCTATCAATGTTTACTTGCTTCTCACAGTCAGCCAATGATTCTGATACACACTTTGATGAATTTTTGCAATGTTTTCATCAGTTCTGCTCATTACTGGCCGCCCTGACTTCTCTTCATTAATGACGCATTCTCTCCCCTCAGAAAAATGTTTAATCCATTTGTACACTGCCGTTTTCTGCATGGCATTATCTCCATAAACTTGGAATAACATGTCCCTGATTTCACTTCCACTCTTGCCAAGTTTAACAAGAAATGTTTGTTCGTTGCTATAATTCAAGCTTAGACATTCTTGCGATGGCACATAAAAACACGCAACAATAATGAACACCACTCAGCAAGACCCCACCGCACATCAACACGAGCACAGCTGTGAGACACTGATATACCAAGGTTATGAAACCTTACCGAGCTGTTTGTACAGTGCTGCCAATGTAAGTGCACGGTGGCAAGTTCGTAAACTTCATTGCCAGACTTCATATGTCCCTCACACATCTACTTTGCCAAAAAATAGTGCTCAAAATACTGAAGGACTAATGCAATATAAAAATAAGAAACTTCATAGTAAAAATAGACTTACCAGTACCTGAATGCATTTGTTATCATTCAGACAGTATTCTGCATCAGTAGAAATATTATATGTTTAGCTACGGATCAAAGGACTAAGGAGGAATTACATGTTGTTTGAGTTGGTTTGTGATAGGCAATAATTTCCTTTCACCTTTTGTCTTCTTCTCTAACTTAATAGACTGAAGTCCTAAGGACAATTTTTAACCTGAAAGCCATGATCACTTTGCCATAAAAATTAATCAACCAGGAATATGATATAAGATGTTTCATTTTCAAATAAAATTATACCATCCTACATTAATTATATATATTATGATTCAATCACCACCTTTTACATAGTAAAACATACATACATATAGCATTATATATAGCACCATATAGATATGAAATTTTAGATTTAATGTGAGCATAGGTTTTACAAGTTAAGGCTTCATCAATCAAATAATATATCAGAAAATAAATTTAATGCTCAAAAACAGAGAATTTAAATAACATGATGAATATAAACAACCCTTAGAAATTATAGCCTCAAACAATTTCTCAGTATATATAAAAAGTTAAACTTACATTGTTTTTAAAAGCATACCAGGGCTGGCCGAGTGGCACGATGGTTAAGAACTGGCTTGGGATGCCAGAGGGCCCCGGTTCGGATCCCACATATGAGGGCCAGTGACACTGCCCTCCACAGCTAAGATGCTGAACAACAGCTCAACCAACCTGGAGCTGGGCTGCTGTGAGTCACAGGTGATGGCGTAGGCTGCAGCCCCTGTGGCAGTGGGTTGCCACAGGCTACCGTATGTAGCCAGCAGCCAGCAGCCAGCGTGAGCGGCCAGCAGCCGCAGTGAGCAGCCCTCCAGAAGCCGGCGACTGATGTGCCTCGCCCGGGAAGAGCGCAATGATGGTGCCAACTTGGGCCAGTGAAGCAACGTCCTCCACAACTAGACTGAAGAACAAAACAACAGCAACTTGTCTGTTCCCCTTCCCCCAATTCCCCAGCACTGTTCCCATCCCCCCAATTCCCCAATAAAAAAATCTAAAAAAAAAAAATAAAAGCATACCGTGTGATCCAACTAATGTGATCCTATTTAAAACCCATGCATATTATATGTAGTTACCAATATATACTTATTTCTCCATGCATCAATATTTAGAAGGTTATGCAGTCAAATATAAAATGAGAACAGTGATTGGTATGAGCCATGGCATTATGAAATGGCACTATTCTGATAAAACGGGATTATTTTGGTGTTTTTTAGTATGCCCATTTTGTGTCATTTTTTTTCTAATACAGAACATTCATATTTTCTGGAGGATGTATTCATAATATACTATGAAAATGTTATATTATGCCTCTTGATTTAAAAAACCATCTACTAATAGATCAGGACATGTGCAAGTTACATAACGGTGGTCAAATATATGTTGTTAGAGCACTTAGGTTGCCGTCAGAAATCAATGGCCGTATCTATAAAATTGGTAGATCCTTAATTTGGCAAATCTATGTAAACAATGGATGCATTAGGTATAATAATAGGTAAGAGGATTGTTTTAAAAATGAATTGCAATAATGTATGAAAAGTACCTAGTATACTGCCTGGAAATTGGTGAGTACTCAATAATAATGTTTAATTTTTTCATAATAAAAATATGTTATTTTGGATGTTTTTATTTAAAGTCATATCAGCAAATATATGCATCTTTTTAAAAAATTACAACAAAATTAATTAAATAATGTCAAACCAAGCATTGAGGAATTTATTATACCATATATTATAGTAAACATGCAGACCTTGTGTTGACAGGCATTTTAAAATCCAATGCATATTTCACCAATCAATTGGGTCTGAGCCTACCTGAAGGTATTTAAAATGACAGCTTTTCCAACTTGTAGATTTCTACTTTAACAAACAAAATTTACAGTTATATTAATCCAGAATTACTGTATTATAAATCTCACTTCACCTCTTCATACTTCCAACATATTTTGCCAGCCACGTCTGCAACTCTTAGAAAAACAATTAAGCTAGGAAAGAAGGCCATGATGTTCTTATTAAAAGAAAATATCCAATAATAGTGGGGTAAGAATTTCCCAGAGGGCAATCACCAGTGTACTTCAAAGCTCCAAAATATTTCCTGAAATTTATTTTCTCTTTGTGTTTCTTGCTAGTTACTATAGAGACCACCATATTGGTCATCACATCATGAAGGTTGGAAGACACAAGTAGAGAAACTCCCTAACAGCCGCAAAACTCATCTCTGAATATCTTACAGCACTGTTAACTTCACTGAACGTTAAGGTGGTGGATTCAATTTGTCATTTTTTAAAAATTTGAGTCTATGACAGATATTTGTAGATGAACCTTTCAATCAATGTGGTGAAGCAGAATCAGGGATCCTGGGGCCTAGCTTGTAAGGAGGGTCTTTGGAACTCCTAGATCTTTCCACTGAACAGGGCTATGAAAATACCTTAGTTAGAGAATAACCAAAGGGCAGTAAACACAGGGGGAAATGAATAATCTGATAGATAACCTGATTTATAAGGTGTACTTTGCTTGTTTTAAATTTGAGGTCTTCCACAGAGAAGCTTCTCTATGAAATTTGTAGCATATCTCCAAGAACCAAAAACTACAACATCTATCATGAAAAAGTTCACATCCATAATTCTAGATTCCTGAAGGTCTAAACTCAACAAAGCAAAGTCCCAAATGAGGTTCTTTTGCTCGTGCTGGCCCAAATTTGACTTTCCCTCTAGGCTCTACTTCATAGTCTAGGAATTTAACTCTTCCCAAGCATTGACACAAGTAAGGCCCACTCTCTGAAGGAAGACTCTGCAGGAAAACCTTATGAGAACACATTGTCATAGCGAACATAACATACAATAGATCCACACCTACCATATCAGATGTGGTTTCATAACACAATATCCCCCATCTCCTCAAAAGTCTAAGTCCTGATTTTATTTACCACCCATTCTGGTATATTGGGAGTAGCAGACTAACAGAATGGTCATTACGTAAAATCACCCTATCTCCTTTTACTAAGGAGAGCCACTATTGTGGCTCCATTTCAATTTTGCAGCACTCCATACAACCTGAAGAATGTTAGCTAGTGATTCTGTGTAGAAATGCCAAATTACTTTTATGCTATCAAGACCTCTTAATTTGAATATTCCCAATTGAACTGAACATCACCAGAAGATGGCATAAATATACTAAATAAGAATGTGATTAAATATTTAGCGACACTTTCCTTATTAAGATTTACAAAGAATGTTTTCAAATTATAATGCATGATCCAATTTTCTTTTCTTATTTATATTCTCACAGAGCTCTTCTGCACTATAGAGACTGGGTGTCTTATAAAAATGCAAACATGTTCTCTTCATCTATATTAATATCAAGAACCAGAAATTTTAAAAGGTAAAAATCTGTTTCAGTCTAGAGTTAATTTTGGGGGAAAATCCTTATTTCAGTTGTTATTTTTCAATATGAAATACCTATTTTTCTTGCCACTTTAAAGGAAATAAACATTGATAAATGTTATTAACATTTAATGAATGATTAATAGCACTGCCTTTTTCCTAATAATTTATTATAAGCAGTGTTTTATCATGTTCAAGAGACATGTAAAGAATTCTATGCAACACCATTTATAATGCTTTATAACAGGTTGATAGAATATTATTTAGGACCTGCTTCAAGCATGAAAAAGGTAAAACCAAGCTTCTTAATGACTGAATCTTAAAAGTCTATGCTCTCATTATTCAAGTTTCTTAAATCATTATAAATGTTACCTCAATTTGAAATGCAACTGCCATTTCTTACTCAGTTTTGCCCTCAAGTAGGAATAGAACAAATCTACAGTACTCAACCCAGAGTGCGTAGCACAGCACAGAACTGTTCAGTGCAGTGGTAGCAAAAGTTCCAGAGCATTACCTGTCATTAAAGCCTAGAATATTCTGTTATTAATTTGAGACAGATTCTAAGTAGAGGATGTAGTAGGAAGGAGTTTACGACAGATTTTTTAGATAAACCTTTCAAACTAATTTACTGATA
This sequence comes from Hipposideros armiger, assembly GCF_001890085.2. Classification (NCBI taxonomy): domain Eukaryota; kingdom Metazoa; phylum Chordata; class Mammalia; order Chiroptera; family Hipposideridae; genus Hipposideros; species Hipposideros armiger. Next base: position 130,715 of record NW_017732787.1, on the reverse strand, counting down.
CTAAACCTAACTTAGAAAGGAGTGCCACCTACCATTGGAAAATGAGAAATTTCCAACCGTATGTGGCATTTTTCTCCTTTCTGGCATCTTCATGGAAATGTCACCTTAATTCTGCCGTGGCAGATCCATGAATGTAATAGCCACTTCCAGAAACTGCGATGAGGAGAAAATTCTCACTGACCTCTCCTGGAGGTAAGGAGCCAAGCACACCTAGCTCACTTTGGGCAGACGGGGTGGAAAGGAGGAGTGAGGTGGGGAAGGGGATCCCGTTGAGGTGGATGCCTCCTTAGCCACTGGTCAGAAAGTCATTTTGAAGAATTTAAGAATACATTTTCATTGTAGATCCCCTTCTCCTACAAGCCCTTCATCTGCTTTTTTTTTTTTAAGATTTTTATTGGGGAATTGGGGGGATGGGAACAGTGCTGGGGTTGGGGAAAGGGGAACAGACAAGTTGCTGTCGTTTTTTTGTTCTTCAATCTAGTTGTGGAGGATGTTGCTTCACTGGCCCAAGTTGGCACCATAATTGCGCTCTTCTCTGGCGAGGCAGATCAGTCGCCGGCTTCTGGACGGCCGCTCACTGCGGCTGCTGGCCGCTCACGCTGGCTGCTGGCCGCTCACGCTGGCTGCTGGCCGCACACGGTAGCCCATGGCAATCCACTGCCACAGGGACTGCAGCCCACGCCGTCGCCGGCGACTCATGGCAGCCCAGCTCCAGGTTGAGCTGATCTTAGCTGTAGAGGGCAGTGTCACTGGCCCTCATATGTGGGATCCGAACTGGGGCCCTCTGGCATCCCAAGCGAGTTCTTAACCATCGCGCCACTCGGCCGGCCCTTCATCTGCTTTTTGTAGGGACCAAACCATTGGCTAAATTCTTGAGCACATATTGTATAATAAGAAATACCACATTTAGGTAAAATAGAAAAATACATTTTATATACATTCAGGTAAAATAAACAAAGCAAAGAAAATAAATAACGAACTCCTACAGTGCTATAGTGAACACTAATCCAAAATGTGACAAGAGCAATTTCACATGTACAAAGATCTATTTAATACTATAGTTGTTTTGTAGCTAGGAGAGAGTTGTCTAGCCAATGTTTCCACACCTTGTGAGTTCTCGCTTGGTTATCTCTTTACTCTTAACCTTCTTCTTGTCACTGTCGCACTCCCTGCTCATATTTGCCTTCTCTCCCTTTCTCCAGCTCCTCTCCTCTCTACTTTATCTTACACACTTCTGCAGGATTCCATTTCCTAAACATAACACTGCTCGTAACACTCCTTCAGGGACTTGTCATTCCTTGCATTAGCATCTCTCACCCAAGATCCTCAGAACACATGTGTCTCTGGAGATGTTACATGGTGTTTGATGAAAACACAAAAAGTAACCTGTGATCAAATACACGTGGAAAACACAGGGTAAACAGAGTAAAATCAGTTTCTCTACATAGTTTTTAGTACCCCAAAAACTGAATGTGAATTTCTAAGTTACAGCTAAAATTAAATGTACCTCCCAAATTTATTGGTTCATCAAAATTATTTTTTTGCAGAACATCTTCCAACATCTTGAATGACACCTAAGAACACTTTTAGGATAGTAGTCTACAGTATAATGACTCAATTCTAAATCTGATAGTCCATGAACTTCACAATAGGGCCCTGTATTCATTTCCTAAGGCTGCCATAATCAAGTACCATAAGCTGGGTAGCTTAAAACAATAGAAATGTATTGTCTCACAGCTCTGAATATTCGAAGTCCAAAATCAAGGTGTCAGCAGGGCCGTGCTCTTTCTGAAGTCTCTAGGGGAGGATTCCTTCCATAACGCTTCCTGGTTTCTGGTGGTTGCCAGCAATCCTTGGCATTCCTTGCCTTGCAGCTGCATAATTCCAACTGCTGCTTCCATCATCACATGGCCATCTTCCCTGTGTCTGTCTTCGCATCAACTTCCCTCTATGTGTATCACTGTGTCCCAATTTCCCTCTTCTTATGAGAGCACCAGTCACTGGATTAGGGTCCGCTGTAATCCAATATGACCCCTACTTAACTTGATTATATCTAAAAGACCCTATTTCCAAATAAGGTCACATTCGAAGGTTCCAGGTGTTTATGGATTTGGGAGAGACACTATTTATCCTAGCACAGGCCTCACCCATCTTTGTAGTATTTTCCCTCACTATTATTTTACTGTGTCCTACATTTCAACCCATAAGATTTAGTTACCATGCTTTCCTTCCTCTGCAGCTCCGACTTACACATTATGTGCTGGAATGAGTTATCCTTGAGGTAGATCCTATACTCACTCAACAACTATACCGACTCTCTCTCCCTTACTTTCCTCTACTATAGAAGCCAGAAAGGGAAATGCTTGACCTTCCAGCCACCCTTTCAGCTAGGGGTGGCCATGTGACAAGTTCTACACAAAGTCCTTGGGGGGGTTGTCCTCAAAAAATAAAACTTCAAATCATCATGAGAAGAATCTTTTTATTTTACACTTTTCCTGTCTTCATACCTAGAAAATGAGGAGACATGATGGCTGGAAGTGCAATGGCCATCTTGTGACCATAAAGGTGAAAGCCATACATGCCTCACGTGGTAAGGCAGGAAGATCACAGGAGTTTGGGCGCTTGATAATATTATGGATTGCCTATTCTTAGACTATCTGGGTATAATAGTCTCTGTTTCCAGGGTTTTCTTCAGCTATCAATCAAGTGTCATCCTGATTAATAAACCTCTTCCATGTGTAAAATTCAAGTTCTGTCATTTCTCAATAATCAGACACTGCTTTCTATAGCTGGAAAATAGCTCTTCTTCCCTGAATTGACATAGTAACTGATTGCTGGGATTCATTTATCAATTAAACCTGCCCTGCCAGGCAACATTTCTTCTATTCTATCCTTGAACTATTATTTCAATATTTTGTGTACCTTAACTATTTTCATATTTACCTATATAATCAAGCATAACAGAGTTGTACTATATGACTCACAAATATATTATAACACACTTAAGAGAAAGTATGGTTTCTTCTACTTCATAGCATATAAATGGCTAAAATATTTTATCAAAACATTTACCTATGTTATTAAATTTGGGGTTTGTAACTATCTGAAAAGATGGTGTGTAATACTGTCTTCTCAAATCGTTCTTTTTGCTGACTCTTCTGCTACATCCATCAGACTGTGTTGCTGAAATACTACTACATAATGAACCTAGAGGCAAATATCGTAGATATTTTCTATATGGAAGGCTTAGTCTATAAATTGATTTCCTTGAGAGAAGAAATTAAGTGTCTGGTACTCAAAGGGTCAGTTCAGAGTTTGTTTTCTGTTCAAGCCATACATTCTGTCTGCTCTTGGAACTTGACTCTTGAGGTAGGACAGACAGGCCTGAAATGTTCTGGGAGTCCAGGGAGAAAGAGTCAGAAAGGACTGATGCTGATGTTGGCAATAAACTTTAAAGAATTTGGTAAATGTTCTATTTATCCTAAGATAATCCTTTGACAATCTTAGAGGAAAATCCCTTTATAACAATGGAGTCTGAAGGTAACTATATATGTTTGCTTAGAGCCCTTTGCTACACATGCACACATTCATACATATATGTATATAGACATACCCAACACACACACACACACGTTCATAAATATGCACACATAGGTATTTATAAATACACACATGCACACACATTCATAAAGACACACATTCATAAACACACACATATCTATACATACACACACAGGCATTCATGCACACTCAGAAACCCTGCACTAATCCTTACATATCTTAAATATGCCAGATTTCCCAGGTAAAATGGAGAAAGAAATGCCCACAGTGTTTTCAGCATAAAATTTATAACCAGAAGTTTCTGTTGTCTCACCATGGAGATAAGGAGCACATGAACCAATGACATCTAGTTTGTTTTTAAATAGGATTAGAGAAGCCCCAACCTCAGATCCTGTAACAAGTACTGTTTTAAAAGAGTTCCACGGCATAGCCTCTCCTACTTAATCCAAGTGAGCCACCCACACTGGCATTCATTTAGTTCCTTAAATGCTGTACCATCTTCCTTCCTGATGCAGACACTTTGTCCATGTTGTTCCTTTCTGTCACCTAGTTAGCTGGTACTTTTCTTCCAAATTCCAGCATAAATGTCTCTTCCTTAGGGAAACCGTAACTGGAACAAGTACTAAGTGAGCGCCTCCTTTTATAGTCTTCTAGAACCTTGAGTATATTTCGTTTATTGTGCTCATCAAAGGTTGTGATTGTACACATATTTGTGCGATTATTTAATGAAAGGTTGTCTCCTGCATTAGACTGCAAGCTAAGAAAGTAAGAGTTACCTACATTGTATAATATTATCTCCCCTGCACCTATTAGAGTGACTGGCACATACGTTGTAGATGAACAATAAATACCTGTTGATTTAACGGAAGGTTATCTCTGAAAGATCAGAAAGCACAAAGCATCACTGCCTTGTATTAGAATGCATTCAGCTGCAAAAATACAAGCTGAATACTGCTCAAACAATAAAGGAAAGCTAGAATGTCCAGGTGTGGGGTGAATATCAAGGATGGTTTGATTCAATAAATCAGTGGGGTCTACAAGAATCATGATCCTTTTCATCTCTCTTCTTCTGCAGCCTTATCTTAGACCTGGCTCCCCATCACGGTAACAAGATGACTGCCAAAACTCCAAAGGTTACCTGCTTTCTTGTCTTTATTCAAGGGAAAATTATTTGCCACAGTAAAAGAAAAAAGCCTATAGGTTCACTGTAACTGGGCTGACATAGATCCTATGTCCAGCATTGTACCAGCAACTGTGGTCAAAGAAAATGAAATATAATGACTGATTTAAGAAATCCAGGTTTACCTCTTGGTGCTAATGATCCCATAAATAGGGGGATACTTGAGGGACTATCTTGGTAATCGGAAGAAAAGGAAGAGATAAACAGATATTGAATAGATATCCTAAAATACCATACTTACGCTGTGTAACAATGCAGTACATATCAAGTTACAGCACATCGAGAGGGTTACAGATCAGTGATAAGAGACCTCATGGAATGTTAAGGACTGAATTGTCTGTCTCCCCCCTCCCCCCCCACCCCAGATTCATATGTTGAAGCCCTAACCTCCACTAACTCAGAATATGACTTATTTTGAGATAGTCTTTAAAAATGTAATGAAGTTAAAGCGGGGCCATTAAGGCAGGCCCTAATCCAATATGACTGGTGTCCTTTATAAGAAGAGGAGATTAGGACACCAACAATATAGACAGGATGACCATATGAGTTCATAGCAAGAAGGCGGCCATCTGCAAGCCAAGGAGACAGGCCTCAGAATAAACCAAACCCATCTACATCTTGAACAGTTCTTTCATTCAGAACCGTGAGAAAATACAATTCTGTCATTTCAGCCACCCAGTCTGGAATTCTGTTATAGCAGCCCTAGAAAACTAATAGGTGGAGATAATGTAATTTCCAAATCAATTAGCCAACTATATAGAACTAGGTGGAGGTATGGTGAGAACAGGGTTCATTTAGGGGTATCACATATTTACGTGGCTTTTCACTGGACCCTGGATTCCTTCACCATACAAAGCTTCCTGTGATACTCTCATGCAACTGAATTCCCATCAGAGTTGAAAAATATTCCAATTCCTGCTCTTTTTCACTCAGGCTTTTATATCACTGCTCTTTTATATCAGGCTTACATCATCCTCCTAGAAGACTTACCCTAAGAATCTATATGTTTCTATTTAAAAGATGCTTATAAATGCCAGATATTTTTGTCTCTTGGACAAAACTGAACAAGCGCGTGTTCATATTACTTATTCAGTAACAGAACGTAAGGTCTTCCTAAACTGGTCTCCCTAAAAAGTACCCATACCTTGGCATTCCAGGGTTCTGGAAGCCAGTAGCCCCACAGTCTAACCCCAAGGATATTACCATAACTAAATCCATCTCTTCAGCAGATGTTCCTACGTCAGCAATGTGACTATTAGTACATGTGAGAGCCGACATTTTCCAACAGTTGGAGAACGACAGATAAATTCAGGGCCTTGCATCTGCACAGACTCCAAGTGGTTATTACAGAAAACTATAGATTGTAAGGGGAAACAACTGCAGCATAAACCTACTAGCCCTCGAAAGTCTTGAAACCCAAACCCTCTGCTTTCCTTAATTTTGGGTTCCTACATCTGACATGAACATAGGGCCACGAACTCAGCTGTGCTAGAATTGCAGCTTTCTTGCTTTAGAGCTTGTTTGAATTTCTGTAATGATCTTCCATTCCACTTCCCTGCTGGTTATGCTCCATTTGCCCCACCAGATCCATTCTCACCTCTCCTCTGCCTGGGTTCTGTACCTCAGGAGGCTGCATATCCTAGACTCCCTTGATCCCTGGCTTCCAGGTGGGTTTGGCCAATGCAGTGAGAAAGCAGGCGGTAAGTAGTCAGTTATGCACCCCTCACTTCTTTGCTACTAGGCAAAGCCCTGAGCAGAGTATAGGAAACTTCTGCTATTCCAGCTATGCTTTCTGCCCTCCTGGACTGTGAAGAAATCTAGGAACTCCCAGGTAAGGCGGTATCAGGAAGGCTGATGCAAGGCAAGTTAAGGGATCCACACGGAAGTTTGTGGCAGCAGCAAATTACCAAGTCGGACAGTCGTATTCCCAAATGTTAATAACCATTTAGGCTGAATTGGTTCTTACTGGCTGAACATCAGCTTTAGTTCTGATCTAATCCATGGCCTGCCTGTGGGAGTGAGTGTGAGGTTTCTGTTGGACGATCCTGTTGCCTAAATGAGGCGCATTGACCTCACAGGATTATAACCCAATATTTTTTAAAAGAAAACTAGAATACAACTTTGATTCTGTAATTTCAAATAAACGACTCAACTACTTTGGGCCTCAATTTCTTCAACCAAAAGTAGAGATGGTACATACCTCATGGGATAACTCTAAAGGTAAATGAATTCAGCATGTGTAATATGCTCAACATTGTGAATGAGACCTAGTTTATGGATGGTCCTGGAGCAACCGATCTATGATCTAAATGAGACAAAGGGACATACACACATATGTATTTGAATCAGTGCTTTGAATTTGTAATCAATATAGCAAGTATGGTATATATTTATATACTTGCTATAGCAGTGCAGAAATCATTACTTTTCAAAATAATTTGAAGTGCTTCCTCTCATTTTATTCTGTTTAAATTTACTTTCTCCATAGAAAAAATTAGGATGGATCCATCCCCCTCTGTTACAAAACAAGATTTTGTGAGGTTGTAATTTCAACCTTCTCCCGACCCAACCCAACCCTTCCCACTCAACACACTTCTGCTGTGCTGGTTTTTCCTCTTCCTAAATCAGAGAAGAAAATGCTTTCTTTTAGATTTTGAGAAGTCCTGAAATAGGCAAGAAAAATATTTTTACATTGAAATGAACCATCTGGCCACTTTATCCTGTTCTACATCTAACATCCAGAGTTACTATAATATTTATTTATTGGATTCTTTATTCAAGAAAGTGATATTACAACTATAAATTGCCATGAGTAGTCAGCAACTGCTTTTAACTGTTTCTTTTCCTTTTTTTAATTAAGAAAAATTCTCTTTAAGAACTAGAAGTAAGAAACGTTCACGAAAATTAGAGCGTCAATTAAGAACTCTAGATCCAAACCTTAATTCTGCTGCTACTTAATTTTGTAATCACCACCAATTCACTTAATTTCCTTACCAGTTTAAATGTAGGATTGAGATGGGTGACCCTTAGGAACCCTTCAGATTTAATTATCTCTTGGTATTTCTAAGGTATTTTTAGCATAAAATAGCACCTAGTATATAGTCAGCAATTATATCATGGGGCATGTGCATTTCATAATCACAACAACCCTACTTTGCAGATATGAAACAAAACTACAAGGCCACGTCTCTAACTCAAGATCCTACAGGTAGTTAATGGAAGAGTCATAGCTTGAAAAAGTCATTTTGAATTCAAATCCTATAATTCACTGAATATTATCTTTTTTATGATGATTTTCCAAAATAAACTAGAAGCTTAAATGACTGAAAAAAAGTAAAGTTTTGCAAGCAATCAGTCAGCCAGTAAATAAATAAGCAACAATTTTAGCAAATTTGAAAGACTGATAGGTATTCAAAATGTGTCACTTAAGAAATGTGGAGATATTTTTTCCATTTATTTTTTTTTAACTATAAATGCAACTCTGCATTTCTAGGGAATAGAACAATAACAGCCTCAAGAAAGAACACCCTCTTTCTGCCTCAGTGGAACCAGGGATTGTTTTACTCCAAGCAAATCCCAAGAGCATGGTACCAGCTGCCTATTCTCCTGCTGTGCTTCTCAGGCAGGTGTTTCTTTGTTGGGTGCTTGTGGAATTCAATGGATGGATGGCTCATAATCTGCAAATTGTTACTTACATATTTATTTTATAGTTAGTAGATTGTTTTCTGGATAGATTATAACAGTCTCCTAAGATTTACATGAAACCAGTGACTTTGAAATTCTTACTAGTGGAAGTTTCAAAAAGATTCACAAGCTAGGAGTGGTTTTAATTGATTTATAAAATTTTATACATATATAGTTAACTTAGTAAATAGAAATAACAATAGCCATCTCTGTGGCAGTACTGGGAGGATGAAAAGGATGGTATTGACGGGCCGGCCGAGTGGCGCGATGGTTAAGAACTCGCTTGGGATGCCAGAGGGCCCCGGTTCGGATCCCACATATGAGGGCCAGTGACACTGCCCTCTACAGCTAAGATGCTGAACAACAGCTCAACCTGGAGCTGGGCTGCCATGAGTCGCCGGTGACGGCCTAGGCTGCAGTCCCTGTGGCAGTGGGTTGCCATGGGCTACCGTGTGTAGCCAGCAGCCAGCGTGAGCGGTCAGCAGCCGCAGTGAGCGGCCGTCCAGAAGCCATCGACTGGTCTGCCTCACCCGGGAAGAGCGCAATGATGGTGCCAACTTGGGCCAGTGAAGCAATGTCCTCCACAACTAGACTGAAGAACAAAACGACAGCAACTTGTCTGTTCCCCTTCCCCCAATTCCCCAATAAAAATCTTAAAAAAAAAAGGGATGTTTTTGAAAAAACTTTTTTTTTAATGTGAGATGATATTGCTCTTGAGTAAGTGTTAATCTCATTTATAAAGTTTAAAAGAAATACCTTCCTGAGTCAGTGATAACATTTCCATTCATACTACACAATGCTTGCCTATTGAGGGTGCTGTAAAAAATAATCTTTTGGGGATATAGAAATTGAACTTTACTTCCATTTATTGACGCAAAAGCATCAGTAAATATATAGAAATCACAGCAATTAGAATCAGTACATAAAAATGACACATCATCATCTCTATTTAGATATGATCTGATGTCAGTTCTTCTGACTCATTTAATTTAAAGCTCAGTGTACTTCTTTCCCTGGATAGAGCAATAGACAAAAATTCACTATCAATTGATCAATGCTGTGGTGTCAGGCACCGATAATTACGCACTTCAAAACCATTATATCTACTGTTCTCAGATGGCATGGTCTTATATGTAGGAAGCCCTAAAGATTCCACACACTAAGAAAACTATTAAAACTAATAAATGAATTCAACAAAGTTGCAGGACACAAAATCAACACACAGATGAGTTGCATTTTTATACACTAACAAAAAACAATTCAAATGGGAAATTAACAAAACAATTCCATTTACAAGAGCATTAAAAAGAATAAAATACTTAGGAATAAACCTGACCAAGTAGATAAAAGATTTGTACACTGAAAACTATAAAACCCTGCTAAAAGGAATTAACGAAGACACAAATAAATGAAAAGACATCTTGTGTTTGTGGATTGGAAGATTAATATTGTTAAGACACGAATACTATCCAAAGTGATTTACAGATTCAATGCAATCTCTATCAAAATCTCAACAGCATTTTTTGCAGAAAAAAAAATCCTAAAATTCATATGGAATTTCAAAGGACCCTACATAGTCAAAACAATCTTAAGAAAGAAAAACAAAGTTGGAAGCATCACACTTTCTGACTTTAAAACATGTTACAAAACTACAGTAATAAAAACAGTGTGGTACTGACATAAAGCCAGACAAATGGAATAGAATTGAGATCCCAGAAATACACCCTCACATATATGGTTAAATGGTCTTTGGCAAGAGGGCCAAGACCACTCAATGGGGAAAAGACAGTCTCTTCAACACATGGTCTTGGGAAAACTGGATAGCCACATGTAAAAAAAGGAAAATGGATCCTTATCTTATACCATATACAAAAATTGAATCAAGATGGATTAAAGACCTAAATGTAAGGCTTAAAACTATAAAACTTCTAAAAGAAAATGTAGGGGGAAGGCTTTGTGACATTAGACTTGGCAATGATTTCTTGGATATGACACCAAAAGCACAAACAAGAAAAGCAAAAATAGACAAATGGGACTACATCAAATTTAAAAACGAGAGAAAATATTTACAAACCATATGTCTGATAAGAGATTGATATCCAGAATATATAAAGAGCTCCTACAACTTGACAACAACAAAAATAACCCAGTTAAAAATAGACAAAGGACTTTAATAGACATTTTTCCAAAGATGATATATAAATGGCCAACAAGCATATGAAAAGATGTCAAACATCATTAATCATCAAAGAAATGCAAATTAAAACCACAATGAGATATCACCTCACACCCATTAGGATGGCTCCTATCAAAAAAATAACAAATAACATGTTGGCGAGGATCTGGAGAAGTTAGAACCCTTGTGCACTGTTATGGAATTGTAAAATGGTGCAACCACTATGGAAAACAGTGGGATGTCCCTTGAAAAATTAAAAATAAAACTACCATATGATTCAGCAATCTCATTTCTGGGTATATATCCAAAATAGTTGATAGCAGGGTATCAAAAAAATATTTACACCAGCATGTTCGTTGCAGCATTATTCACAATAGCTGAGACATGGAAGCAAACTAAATGTTCATTGACAAATGGATGGATAAACAAAATGTGGCTTATACATACAATGGAATATTATTCAGTCTCAAAAAGGAAGGAAACTGTGTCACTTGCTACAACATGGATGAGCTTTGAGGACATGATGCTAAGTTAATCAGTCTAGCCACAGACACATCAATACTGTATGATTTCACTTATATGATGTATCTAAAGTGTCAAATTCATCGAAACTGAAAGTAGTATGGTAGACGCTGGGGAAGCAGGGAACAGGGGACCTATTGTTTAATGGATACAGAGTTTCAGAATTGCAAGATGAAAACGTGTTGGAGATCTGTTTCACAACAATATGAATATACTTAACATTGCCGAACTGTACTCTTAAAAATGGTTAAGATGGTAAATTGCACATTATGTGGGGGTTTTTTATAACACAATTTAAAAAACATACCTAGAATAGCTCAACAAGAATATTGCCAATTCTAATCATCTTCCTAGAAGTGAAAATAGTTCCTAACAACATTTAATAAGTTTCACCTATAGCACTCACTTAGCCTGTAAAATATATTTTTTAGAGCATTGATCTCAGGAAATGTACTGTCAAATGAAAAATGAATGACTGTCATCTTCAGTCTACACAGTAGAACGACACTACCATTCATGGTGATTATTTGGCTGTCAGTTCCACCAAAAGTAACATTCAATATCATTTTCCATAGAATTTAAGCCATCTTTAGAGAATGAATACTTGAAGTTTGGCACATTTTTGTCTCTAAGAAAAATATTTAAAAGTTTAAATCTATGTGAAATGACCACTATAAATAAGACTACTAGTTTTATCCATAGTTAGGTTTGCTTTTCACATCATGACAAAAATAAGCCCCTCCTGCCTTAAAGGGCCATTTATTCCTAGGTCAGAAGACACTATTTGCCAAATTGTCAGTAAACAAAATACTGTGCTCACTGCAACTGAGCTAGTTCATATTTTAGCTGTTCAGCCACAAACTGGTGTATCATTTTTTTAAAGAAATTAGTGCAATTCAGGGTTCATTTTTTTATTATAACTGTAGGGATAAAATAGACTTCAGAAAATTTTTTGCTGTTAAAATAAATGCCTCTTAGCAGCATTTCATGCAATAAAGAATTTTCTCTTCTTTTAAAAATATTGCTTATATAAACGTGCATCTTACCTTTTATCCATGGTAGAAATGCTGGAAGTCATCCTTCACATTATCCTCTCTTAGAAGAAATCACTATGATCTGCTCATTTTACCAAATAATGTTAACACATCCATTCTTTTTGACCAACAGCTGCTATTGAGCATGTTAAAAGTATAGACTCTGAAACAACATATCTTGGGTTTGTGTTCAAGGTCATCTACCTCTTAACTCTAATCTTCAGCAAAGTACTTAAACTATTTCGGCCACGGTTTTCTCAAAAATAGATTTAATAATAATTCCTATTGATATGGTTGATGTACTAAACGATTTATTCTGTGAAAAATTAATAATGTATTTGGCACATACTAACTGATAAATAATGTTAGCTTTTACCAAGATTGTCTCCATTATCATTGTCATAGTATCAAGTCCTGTGGTCTCATCACTGGAGAGCTGTAACAATCACTGAATTGATCCACTTCAATTCCACCCTCCAAATACCCTCTGGAGTGACCAATCTAGAGTACCAATCTGACCACATCACTCCTACACTTACAATCCATGTACAGCTTCCTGCAATGGAAGAGATAAAAGACAAAAGGTCCTAACGTGGCAGACAAGCGCCTCCATTATAAGATACCAAATTATGTCTTCAGCCCTATCTTATGCCATCCAGCCTCTCACATGACACTTCAACAGTCACCAACTATTCATGGTTCCTAGGCTATGTTATGTTGTATTGTCCCTTCATACAAGTGAAAACATGCTGAGCCCACCTGCATTTCTGTGATTGAAAGCTTACTGTATTAATCTAGGTAATTAACATTACCTACAACTATAGCTCATCTCATAACTAAACACGATTAATGTTTCTCGTCCCTTTTGTGAAGTCTAATGAAGCATGGTCAGTCTTTCTGCACATTGTTGCCATGCTCTCTCAAACACAGTTTTCTAGGTCATGTCAGCAGGCAGAGTAGGATGGTCAAGACACTTCCACTCTTAACTGCCTTAACTAAGAAGTGACTTATGCTACTTTGACTCATTGTCCATTGGCCAGAATTCACCACACAGCCTAACCTAACTGCAAAGTGGGTTGTAAAATATAAAGAGGATAATTAGTGAGCACCAACTATTTCTCCCCTACCTAATCTCCCATTTTTCTACAAAGTCATTTATGGCTCAAAACCTCAGCTGCATGATACTGGATCAGAGGTCTTGCCTATATGATCTCATAATGCTTTTTATAAATATCTATTCATTGTACCAATATCATTTATGTTTTTGTTGGTCAGGTCAAACTATCATCCAGTGAGCCCCTTGAACATAGAGATAATATCGCGCTTTTCTTTTAATCTAAAGTCTTAACAGAAAATAAACTTCTTTTGTCCAAAAGTTTATGTTGTCAGTATTTTATAAAAGATTCTGATTTTTTTGAATATCATATTCTATAAGCTTTTAAGTACATATTCTGTGATTGTCACAATGGAAATTAATGACTAGGAAGAACTCAGAAAAAATTCAGGGATTGTGTTTTATCCACTTCTTGGTCATAGCACCTGTCCAATTTCCTAGTATTGCATTATTGAGGATAAAGAGAGTCCTACATAGTGATCAAATGTTTAAATTTGCCAAAAGATAATAATGATTCTTAATACATATGGGCTTAATAATGTAACCTCAAACTATATAAAACACAAATAAACTGAATTAATGGAAAATGACAAAAACTCTATCACATTAGGAGACTTTAACACATATCTTTAGTGACTAATGAATCAGATAAAAACTTAGCAAGAATAGAGACGATTTGAACAACACAATGAATAAGTGTTATCTGATGAATGTATAGGTAACATTGCATACAATGACTGAAGAATATATGTTTTCTGCAAGAACTTGAGGAACATTATGAAAACTGACCATATTCTAATCTACAAAATAAATGGCAATGCATTTTTGTCTTCTTGCTTCCTCTTTGTCCCTATTTCATCTATTCTCTACTTCACAACCAGAGTGATCCTGGAGAAACCTAAGTCATACCTCACTTCAGATTTCTCCAGTGGCTTCACATCACACTACAAATGAAAGCCCAAATCCATCTCATTACAATAGCCCACAAGGCCTACTCACCTACCCCTCTAGCCAGCTTTGTCTCTCCAATCTCATCTCCTTCTGCCTCCATTACTCAGTGCACTCCAGGTACTTTGGCCTCTGCTATCCCATTAACACATTAAACCTGATTCAACCTCTGAACTTTTCACTTGCTATTTATTCTGTCAGGATTCTTTCCACAGATATCTGAACACTCACTCACTCACTCACTCCTTCATCTCCTTTAAGTCGTTTTACAAATATTACTTTTTACTGAGGTCTTCAACACCCTATCCATAACTCATTCTCTATTCTTCTTTCTGACTTCATTTTTCTTTAAATGATTTCACACCTCCTAAAATATTATATATTTTATCATCTGTCTCCCTTCACTAGAATGTAAACTCCTATAGTTTTTATTCTGCTTTATTTATTGTTATATCACCAGTGACTAGAGCAGTTCATGGTATTTTGTCTGTATGTAATAAATACTCATTGAATAAATAAAGAATGAACGATTTTGGAAATTTAAAATCACTTTTTTAGAACCTGAGATCCAAGATGGTGGAGTAAATACTGTGCTTGCCTCATCCTATGAACACATCAAAATTACAACTAAATTATAGAACAATCAACCTGGAGAACCATCTGAAGTCTAGGTGAACAGAATTTTATAACTAAAGATATAAAGAAGAAGGCACATTGAGAGTGGTAGAAGGGGCAGAGATGCAAAAGGAGCTGGTCCTGCACCCACATATGGCAGTTTAAAATCAGGAGAGATCCATAGTAAAAGATGAAATACAGTAATACCTTGGTTTGCAAGCATAATTCGTTTTGGAAACAAACTACTCATATTGCAAGACATCACTCATTGACCAAGTTAAAATGTATTAGAAATGTTTGCTCGTCTTGTGGAACACTCACAAAGCAAGTTACTCGCAATCCAAGGTTTTACTGTAGTGCCATTTGCGATAACATGGATAGATCTTGAGATTATTATGCTAAGTGAAGCAAGTCAGACACAAAAAGTCGAGAACCATATGATTTCACTGATATGTGGGATCTAAAACTAAAAGCAACAAAGGAACAAGACAAACAAATGAAGAAACAAAACTCATAGACACAGACAGTAGTTTAGTAGTTACCAGAAGGTAAGGGGGGAGGGGGGTGGTAGATGAGGGTAAAAGGGATCGAATATATGGTGATGGAAGGGGAACTGACTCTGGGTGGTGAACACACTGTGATATATAGATGATGTATTACAGAATTGTACACGTGAAACCTATGGAACTTTACTAACCATTGTCACCCCAATAAACTTTAATTTAAAAGAAAAAGAAAAGAAAATCAGGAGAACTATCTCAGCCACAGAGGTTCCCCATGAAGGAGTGAAGGACCCCATTCCCCCATACCAGGCTCCCCAGCGCAGAGTACTGGTGTCAGGAAGAGGAACCCCCACAACTTCTGGCCGTGAAAAAACAGTAGGGATTCAGACTATCTGCGTAGCATGAAAGGGTGTGGGAAACCCAGACATCCTCTTAAAGGGCCTGTGAAGGCACTCACCCTGGACTCCAGAGGAGGGACAGTGACTCTGGGGTTATTGCAGATATATGGGGAGAGACTCAGTTGTGCAACTTCAGGGCCAGGACTGGAAGGACAGTCCACATTTTCCCTAAGTGGGACTTTCCTCCCCTGCAGCCAGAAAGCAGGCACCATATTTCTTGTGTTGAGTCTGCCCCCACAGGCCAAATCTGAATCTGATTGGTCTGCTGTGCTACCCATGGTCCACCCTGCCTGAGACCCCTACCAGCTGAACTTTGTACTGAACGAGGCTTTATCAGCAGCTGAATTTTACAGGAACAGGCAGGTAGCAGCAGGCCTGGGAGTGTCCTCGCTTTTGAGGAGCTACCCCAGACCCAGTACTAATGGCAGCCATCCTCGGTTCCTCACCTGGCCTCTCCCATGCACCTCCAGGTTTAGCACAGAGAGCAAACAACTGCATATCACTTTGTAGCTCCTACCTGCTATTCCTCTGCTGGTCTCAGGCAGTGACTGACATGGGCCTGCACCTGAGCCCCTCCCAAGGGGCCCCACAAACACCATACTTGGAGGTTGGCTTCAGACCACAGCGAGCACCACCCAATTAGCCCCACAAGTGGCACACACAAAGGGTGGTCTCAACAGGCACCAGAGCCCACTGGGGCAAATCTTGTTCCATGGGTAAACCCCCACACAGCAGCCCAAAATCTGTGGACATGGCCAAACCCCACAGCCAACAGGCCTGAGGGTCAATCCCACCCACTGACATGCCAACAGCAATCAAGGCTCAACTATAACAGGAGGGTACACAGTCCACACAAGGGACACTCCAGGAGCACCTGGAGCAGGTGACCAGGGAGATTGTGCCAGGGCCCCACAGGGCACCTACTACATAAGGCCATTTGGTCAAGACTGGGAGACATTGCAGATATACCTAATACATAGAAACAAACAGAGAGGCAGCTAAAATTAGGAAACAAAGAAATGTGTCCCAAATAATACAACAGAAAAAAACTCCAGAAAAGGAACTAAACAAAATGGAGGCAGGCAACCTACCAGAGACAGAGTTCAAAACAATGGTTATAAGGTTGCTCAAGGAACTTAGTGAGAACTTCAACAAAGAGATAGGAAACATAAAAAATGACACAGAAACAATGAAAAAGAACCAGTCAGAAGCAAAGAATCCAAGAACTGAAATGAAGAATGCACTAATAGGAATCACCAGCGGACTAGATGAAGCAGAGGATTGAATCAGCGATTAGGAAGACAAGGTAGCAGAAAACACCCAATTGGAACAGCAAAAGAAAAAAAATGAGGATAGTTTAAGAGACCTCTGGGACAATATCAAGCATAAGCATGATAGGGGTGCCAGAAGGAGAAGAGAGAAAGCAAGGGATTGAGAATCTATTTGAAAAATTAATTACTGAAAACTTTCCTAACCTGATGAAGGAAGTAGACATACATACAAGCCCAGGAAATGCAGAGAGTCCCAAACAAGATGAACCCAAATAGGCCCACATCAAGACACATTATAATTAAAATGGCAAAGAATAAAGACAAAAAGAGAATCCTAAAAGCAGCAAGAGAAAAGCAGTTAGTTACCTACAAATAAGCTCCCACAAGACTGTCAGATGATTTCTCAACAGAAACTTTGCAGGGAAGAAGGGATTGGCACGAAATATCCTAAGTGATGAAAGGCAAGGACCTACAAACAATGGTACTCTATCCAACAAGGCTATCATTTAAAATCAAAGGGCAGATAAAGAGCTTTCCAGACAAGGAAAAGCTAAAGGAGTTCATTACCACCAAACCAGTATTATAAGGAATGTTAGAGGGACTTTGTTAAGATGAAAAAATAAAAAATAAATTAAAATTATGAATAATAAAATCGCAATAACTACATATCTAACTACAATTGCTTTCAACGTAAGTGGATTAAATGTTCCAATCAAAAACATAGGGTGGCTGAATGGATTAAAAAACAAAACCCTTACATATGCTGCCTACAAGAAACTCACTTCAGATTCAAAGACACACACAGACTGAAAGTAAAGGAATGGAAAAAGTTATTTCATGAAAATGGAAACAAACAAACAAAAAAGCTGGGGTGACAATCCTTATCCTATGCAAAATAGACTTTAAAACAAAGACTACAATAAGAGACAAAGAAGGACCCCATAATCCTACTTCCTGGTATTTCTCCAAAGAAACCAAAAATGCTACTTCCAGGGGACATGTGTATCCATGTTGATTGTAGCACTGCTTACAATGGCCAAGATGTGGAGGCAACCTTGGTGTCCATCGATAGAAGAATTGATAAAGAGTAGGTGGTACATATATACA
Organism: Hipposideros armiger; assembly: GCF_001890085.2. Taxonomy (NCBI): domain Eukaryota; kingdom Metazoa; phylum Chordata; class Mammalia; order Chiroptera; family Hipposideridae; genus Hipposideros; species Hipposideros armiger. The sequence continues at coordinate 112,602 of NW_017732787.1, read as the reverse complement.
ACAGGATATTGCTAGGCCAGGGAAGGAAATGGGTTCTTGCCATCTGCGACGGCACAGGTGGACCTGGAGGGTATTGTGCTGAGTGGAGTATGTCAGACAGAAAAAGACAGATGCAATGTGATTTCACTTACATGTGGAATCTAAAGAACAAAATAAACAAACAGAACAAAAACAAACTCATAGATACTGAGAACATTTTAATGGTTACCAGATGGGAGGGGGTTTGGGGTGGTGGGTGAAATGGGGGAAGGGATTAAAAAGTACAAACTGGTTGTTACAAAGCAGTCATGGGGATGTAGGGTACAGCATAAGGAATATAGTCAATAATATTGTAATAACTGTGTATGGTGTCAGATGGGTGCTAGACTAGTCAGGGGATCACTTCTTAAATTGTATAATGTCTAACCATATGCTGTACACCTGAAATTAATATAAAATAATATTGAATGTTAACTGTAACTAAAAAATTAAAAAAGGGGAAAGATGAAGGGCAACAAGTGATCCAAATTTCCAGGTATAAACAAGTCATCGGGATGTAATGTACAGCATGGGGAATATAGTCAATAATATTGTGATAGCATAATATGGTGTCAGATGGTTGCTGAACTTATCATGGTGATCACTTCTTTAGATATATAAATGTTGGATAACTATGGTGTACACCTGAAGCTAATATAATATTGAATGCTAACTATATTTTTATTATTATTATTTTTATTTTTTTAAGATTTTAATTGGGTAATTGGGGAGGGGAACATTGTGTTTTTCCAGGACCCATCAGCTCCAGATCAAGTTGTTGTCCTTCAATCTTAGTTGTGGAGGGCGCAAGCTCAGCTCCAAGTCCTGTCGCCGCTTTCAATCTAGTTGCAGGGGGACATAGTTCACCATCCCATGCAGGAGTCGAACCGACAATCTTGCACACTGAGCCATGCGGCTGCCCGTTGGCAGCTCCTGGCTGCTCAGCTCAAGTTGTTGTGTTCAATCTTATTTGCAGGGGGAGGGGGAGGAAGGGGAGGCGCAGCCCACCATCCCATGTGGGTGTCGAATCAGCAACCTTGCTGCTAAGAGCACGAGCTCTTACCAGCTCAGTGGTAGCTCAGCTCAGGCGCAGCTCACTGGCCCATGTGGGAATCGAACCGGTGACCCTGTTGCTCAGAGCTCGCGCTCTTAACCAACTGAGCCACTCGGCCGGCCCCCTAACTATATTTTTAATGAAAATCTTTCAAAAAAGAAAAAAATCACTTTTTTATATAACCCTTGAGACAGAGAAAAACCATAATGAAACTGTAAAATATTTTGAATTAAATCACCAAAAATCATACATATCGAAACCGTAGGCTATAACTAAAGTGGTACTTAGAGGAACTTTTATAGCCTTCAGTAAGTATATTTAAAAAGATGAATCACTTAAAAATAATTAACCAGGCATCTAACCTAAGAATGAATATATATATTCATACAGAGGGTGCCAAAAAAAAGGTATACACATTTTTTTTGAGATTTTTATTGGGGAGTTGGGGACGGGGAACAGTGTTGGGGAATTGGGGAAGTGGAACAGCCAAGCTGTCCTTCAATCTTAGCTGTGGAGGGCTCAGCTAGCTCAGCTCCAAGTCTAGTCACCATCCAGCCGCCCGTCGGCAGCTCACGGCCGCTTAGCTCAAGGTGCCATATTCAATCATGCGCACGCTCTAACCACTTAACCATCCGACCACCTGTTGGCAGCTCCGCAGAAGCTCAGCTGGGCACAGCTCACTGGCTCATGTGGGAATCGAACCAGTGACCCTGTTGCTCAGAGCTCGCGCTCTTAACCAACTGAGTCACTCGGCCGGCCCAGTGTATACACATTTCAAGAAAGAAAAAAACTGTATTAAACTTACGCTGATGATAAGCACTTTGAGCATCTCTTGTAATTGCAGAAGTCAAACGTGACTTGTATTCATCTTTTTCATAGATATATATTATTACAATTTTAATAAATATACACATATATATGTGTGTGTGTGTATATATATATATATATATATATATGATAGTATAATAAACTTCCCCAAAATAGTATGGCATAAATAATAAAGACAGTAAATAAATAAAATAGAAGCAAAGGATAAGAGACCAGCTAAGCCTCTTAAAACAATTATTTGAGAAGACCAATAACTTGCACAAATCTCTGGTAATATTAACAAATAAAACAGAGAAGCAAAAATAGACAATATTAGGTGTGAAAAAGATGACATAACTACAGACACTACAGTGATTAAAAAGATAAAAAATATTATGAATAATTTTGTTAATAAATTTAAAATATTAGATGAAATAGGCAAAATATTCTAGAAAAATGCAACCTGCCTAAATTGATTTAATTAGAAAAAATACAAAACCTTAAAAATTCAGAATCAATAGTTTAAATTATCCTACAGGGCCGGCTGAGTGGCTCAGTTAACGGTTAAGAGCTTGCTCAAGAGTGCGAGCTCTGAGCAACAGTGGTTCGAGTCCTGGCCCAAGCTGAGTTGCCGCTGAGCTGCCAACAGGTGGCAGGATGGCTCAGCTTAAAAACAAAAAATTATCCTACAAAAACAAAAACAAAAAATAACAAAAAAAGCAAAAAAACAAAAAAACAAAACACACTAGAATCAAATGGCTTTGCATGGAAATTCCAGAAAACATGAAATAACAAAGAATTTCAGTAATAAGCCAAATTTTCCAATAGTGAACATAAAATGTATACTTTTTCCAATTCATTTGGTGATAACAATAAATTTAATAGCAAAAAAAATGAATAGTGTATTAATAAGTTATAGGATTGGCCTCCTTGGGCAAAAGGCTGATTTAGTACTGGGGCTGAAAATATACACAATGAGCCCGGAGCATCTATCTTATAGAGCCAGAAAGAAAGGAAGTGTTCGAAAAAACAAAATGAAACAAAGCAGAATAACACAATGATTTGGGTACGTCAAAGGAACAGAGAAGACAACACTTGAGTAACAAAAGAAATAGCATAGTATGGCATTTTAGTCAAAATATAAAATAAATATCCAGATGTCTACAGTGATATAAATAAATGATTAAATAAACAAATAATGAAGGGAGAACAAACAAGTTTCCTGTGAAGAAGAATTCCAAATAAGTTTTATAAATACTTCTGCCTCAAGGAGGGGGAGCATAAGTCTCCACTCCTTAATTGTGGACTGTGTATAGTGACTTCCTTCCAAAAACTGTAGTATGGAAAGTTCTAGTAACATTTCATGAATACAGATGCACTACTCATAAACAAACTACCAACAACCTGAGTTTATAGTCTTGTTGAAAAATAAATAAACCATCATTACCAAATTGGTATTATCCCAGGAACTCTTTTTTTTAAATTGGGGAACAGTGTGTTTTTCCAGGACCCATCAGCTCCAAGTCAAGTAGTTATTTCAATCTAGGTGTGGAGGGTGCAGCTCAGTGGCCCATGAGGGGATCGAACTGCCAACCTTGGTGTTGCGAGCACTGCACTCTAACTACCTGAGCTAATCAATCACCCCCCAGGAATTATTTTAATATTAATAAAAGTATTAGTAAAATTCACTACATTAAGGGACTATAGGAGGGAAAAACACATGATCATATAAACAGATCAATGAAATATATTTGATACAGGGGGATCTGAGGTGCTAATATTCTACTCTAAATTTGGTGTTGGATACACAAGTGCTCATTTGCTATTGGTTAAACTGATATAAATATGCTGCATTTCACAATAAAAATGTGATATGAAGAAAAATGGTTTTGGGTTTGGCAGGTTGCTCAAAGATGAACTGTGTCAGATGTAGACTTCCTTCTCTAGAGTAGAGGAACTTATTTACAATAGTTGCACTGATTTGGATATAACCTGCTAAGGACCTAACTACACCATGCTACAATACCCATTTCCACCTCACCCACACCCAGAGGTGTTTTCACAAAGCTAAAATAGTGTACACAACCCCAACAGAAACTGAAAAATATGTCTTTAGCTGAAAAATTATCCACTGCCTTTCAGGCCATGGGAGAGCCTGTAAAAGCTCCCTCCTAAACAGTGTAAGGCCTTGGACACCTTATAAAGATCCATGGTAGCTACTGCTTCTCAGAGAATTTTTCTCCATTCTATCTCTGCCTTCTCCATGGTGAACCACCTAGATATCATCTTAGTCCCTCAGTTCCATCTGGCTGCCATTTTCCTGGATTTTACTTCTTGGTCTGGCACCTTAGGGTTGAAAATCTGTTTACGTGGTCTACCTGGCTTCTCTCCAGGATGTAGCTTCTTATATTCTTCTTTAGTTACATTCATTGCACTGCCCATGGACAAGTAATGCCCTGGCCCAATGCCAGAACCTGCCCTGCACTTTCGTGCAGGAGGCAGGGGCATAAGTACCTGCTTTAGCTTAGCTCTTTTCATTGCAGATTCACATAATTTTTGTGATACAAAACAACAACAAAAAACTAAAGTGGATGGAGCCGAGTGCAAATATTGGTCCAACTGCAATATCAAAACAATAAAGTTAATATTAAAACTATAAAGACTTTTTCTAGGCTACTCACCTATAAGTGAAATTATTGGATAAACCAAAAGCCAGAAAATAACCTTAAGTTAAATGCAGATATTACAATGCCTTTTTATACAAATCATAGATTCTCTAAATCTATAGCTTTTCACATTTGCAAATAAATGGATATTAAATAAATTTATTTCTGGTCTTGGAAAGATAACTAAGTCATTTTATATTCAATCTAACAGTATTTCCTAAAATGGGGTTTGATGTTTATGACCTTTTTCAATAGGTTGGGATGTAAACAAGGTCATATCTTCATTTTTTAAATTGATTGCTTAAAATCTCACATGTCCTTATTAGCAATATGTTCAATTTCTCCTTTTTTGAGGGCTTTAGCTTGCATTTACCAAGAAAGAGAGTTTACTTGGTGCAAAGAAATCAATTCTTCTTCCAAAATCTACTCACACAGAGAGCTCGAGAGTCTGGTTCTAATACCATTGTGTTGTCATATGAAGTTGGACTCTAGTTCTCTGCGGTCTGATGGTTGCTTGTCCACTGCTGAGGTGAAGTCTTTGATGGTTTGGATCCTTTAAGGCACACAGGGGTACCCTGGTCTAGGGCTCCAACTTTACTGTTGTGTGTGTGTGTGCTTGCGCATGTGTGTTCTTAATGTGACACTCCCATTTTCAGTCCTTATTCTTCAAAGTAAAATGGGACCGCCTCAGAGATGGAGCACCTATTTCTCAATCGTGTGATATAAGCCCAACATATTTCCTTTGAATAAGAGTCCACTGATGGGGTGGCTGGTTAGCTCAGGTTGTTAGAGCGCAGTGCTCACGACACTGGTTGCCAGGTCGATCCCCGCATGGGCCAAGGAGCTGTGCCTTTCACAACTAGATTGAAGACAACTACTTGACTTGGAGCTGATGGGCCCTGGAAAAACACACTGTTCCCCAATAAAATCCTTAAAAAAAAGAGTCCACTGATGGAAGTCTCCTAATAGCTTTCATGAGTGAATGATCGTCCGATTTTTCTTTTTATTTTAAGTACAAATAGAGCTTAGACACTTAGGAGTCATTCTGGATTTGGGCTGTATTCAGATTCTTGTCTGGTTATTTCCAGTTTTTTAACATTGCCTTTGATAATTACCAGAGCATGTACAAACACTGTAAACAGATACCATAACAAACACAAATAGTTCTTGGTAAACATTCATCTCCCGTGGGAGTGGGCTTACAGTAAAGCAGCCTACTAGACCTGAGTTTTGAGTATGCCCTGGGCATCAGTTAGCTTGCTTTACAGAAACAGTGGAAAGTGTTAGTTAATTTAGTTGAGGAGAAATAGGTTCCTTACAGGGGACCATGATACATTAAAATGACATACGAGGTCGGACAATTAAGTTTGCAAACTCATCCTAGATAAAGCACTACATACCTCATTGCTGAATATCACTACAGTCACCTTTGAAGTAATCCCCTTGGGAAGCTATGCAGTGATGCCAGCACCTAGTCCACCCTTCAAAGCAATTTTGAAACTCTTTTTCTGGAATGATCATCAAAGCTGTCATCCTATTACGCTTGATGTTCTGAATGTCATCAAAATGTCTTCCTTTCAATATTTCCTTTATCTTCAGGTAAAGAAAGAAGTCATTAGGGGCCAGATCAGGTGAGTAGGGAGGGTGTTCCAATACAGTTCTTTGTTTACTGGCTAAAATGTCCCTCACAGACAGTGCCATGTGAGCTGGTGCGGTGTCGTGATGCAAGAGCGAGAATTGTCCAAAAAGCTCAGGTCGTCTAACTTTTTCACGCAGCCTTTTCAGTACTTCCAAATAGTAAACTTGGTTAACTGTTTGTCCAGTTGGTACAAATGCATAATAAACGAACCCTCTGATATCAAAAAAGGTTAGCAACATTGTTGCAACAAGTTCACAAACTTAATTGTCATGTCTCGTATAAAGTATGATAGTACAAAATAAATCTGAACTGGGAGACACACGTGTCCCTACATTTACAATCTTTCACTTAACATACCTTCACTCATCCCTGATTAATATAAGTCTTATAAATGTTTGATTTGTATTAGTATGCAGATCATGGTTTACCCAAAGTGAGCTTGGTGTATGTTTTTTATAAATACTACTTAGTCTGAAAGACTAAGTCTCAAGGTGGAGAGAAAGGTGATTAGCAATGGCCAGGGGTGGAGGAAAAGGGTGAATGGAGGGTCAGTCCTGAGCTGAAGTCTACTAACAGGAATAAAACAAAAGGCAACTAGCAGTGCTTTGTTATCTCTTATTCCCTGGGTATAACATAGCTTTAGGCCTCCTTGTAAAAAATTAGTTGGCAATAATGAAACGACCTTGATGTTCTATCAATTTCAGATGACACTAGACAGAAATCACAGCTCTTTTACTTAATTGCATGGCCTTAGGTAAGTGGCTCAAACTTTATGCAACTCAGTTAAGTCACCTGAAAAGCAGTGCTGGCACCTATCTCTTTGTGAGGTTGTATTCGTTTAGTAAATTTAAAAAACATGCATTAAAACACCTAGAAAATGCTAGCAGTGGATAGGCACTCAATAAATTATAGGTAACAATAGGATAATGTGCAATGATAGTGTGCATCTCTCACACATTAGGTCATTAATACACGTTTCCCAACAGTTAAGTCTTTGGCAGACCTTGACCGGTCATCTGAGTGATGTCCACAGTATCCTTTCTCTTTCCCAACCTTCTGGCCATACTTGACAGCGCACCGTAACAAGGTCTTATAATGGAAGTGTCCTTGCCTCAAATTTAAAGCAGATACCAAATAGAACAGATTTGGGGATGCCAGAGTGAGGGTAACAGAGACTGACTCTTCCAATTACTGAATTTACAAAGGATACAAAGTAGGACCAGTTCCATATCTCTTGATCCCCTCAGCCTGATCAACAGCATAAAAATAGATCTAGAATGGAAGCAGCACCCCTTAAAAAAAAAGAATAGGTATATATGTTCAACCTGAATCAAGCATGAGCTACAAAGTTTTAGTGCTAAATGAAGTTTGGAGTTTTGATTAATATATTGCATCTGAACATTCTAATCACTGAATCGAGATTGTATTCACCACCTAAAGTGACAATGGGCGTTTCTATTACCTGAAAGGGTGGTATCTCACAGATACCCATGAGCTCTGTAAGAGATTTCAACGAAGAGTGGAGGAAGGTTACCCCATACTAGAAATGTTTAAAGAAACATTGGAGGAAAGAAAAACAATTAAGTTGCCTTTTTTTCTTCCAATTTTTTTATTGTGGTAAACTACACATAAAATTTACCATTTTAACCATTTTTAAGTGCAGGGTTCAGTGGAATTAAATGCATTCATAATGTGCCACCTTCATCACTATCCATCTCCAGAACTCTTCATCTTGGAAAACTGAAACCCTAAACCCATTCAACAATAACTCCCCATTCATCCCTCCCCCACCCCCACCCCCCAGCCCCTGGCAACCTCCATTCTACCTTTTGTAAGCTGTCTTTTGAACACGTCTTATTTAAACAGATGAGTTACCCATAAATGGTGGAATCACTTCCAACTCTTCACTGTTTGTTTTTTTAAAGATTTTTATTGGGGAATTGGGGGAGGGAACAGGGTTGGGGAATCGGGGGAGGGGAACAGACAAGTTGCTGTCCTTTTGTTCTTCAGTCTAGTTGTGGAGTACATCGCTTCACTGGCCCATGTTGGTATTATCATTGCGCTCTTCCCTGGGTGAGGCAGATCGGTCGCCGGCCATTGGACAGCCACTCACATGGTGGTTCACGGCAGCTCACGCCGGCTGCCAGCCACTCATGGCAGCCCAGCTCCAGGTCTTAGCTGTAGAGGGCCCAGCGTCACTGGCCCATGTGGGATCCGAACTGGCGGCCCTGCTGCTCAGAGATCGTGCTCCCAAGCCAAATCTTAACCGACGAGCCACTCGGCAGATCCCCAAATCTTCACTTTTTAATATCCATATATCTTGGTTGTTTCCAAACAGACTTTATAATATCCATATATCTTGGTTGTTTCCGAACAGACTTTATTATGATTTATATATATATATATATATATATATAATGATTTTTAAAACTTTTTCTTGGAGTCATTGTCAAAAAATTATTCAGAATACAGTCAACTCTAACTTAATCTAGACTAATTACTTCTGATCTCTTTCCATTTAAAGACTGTTGATTACCACCAAACTATCCTCATTTATGTACATAATCTACTATCTTTACATTTGTTCTGATACTTCTCAGAAGGTATGAGAAGGCAAAAAAAAACACTTTACAAGACTAAACATTGCAGCATTAGCAGATACGCTGAGAAACTCAGGCACGTTTGGAAAACCATTTGGAAGCGTGAAAGAACAATGGACTGGTGACAAAGCCACTTAAATGCTTAGCTTCAGTAGGAAAGAAGTCTGAGAACAGAGATCAAGCACAGAGTGAACATTTCTCAGTACAGATTCAGCAATACCATGTCTGGATTTTGCAGGACACTCCAGATTTTGAATATTTTTCTTGGTTGTCCCTTTAGAACACATAGTTGGTCAGACCTTGTGTCCCAAATTTTGGTTTGATGACATGCTGGTTGGCAGGGATCTAGCGTGGTAATGGCAAAACCAGCTGTATAGTCAGTAAAACGGCAGTGGAAACATTATCTCAAAATATGCAAAGAGTTTTCAGTTAGGTGAAATTGCTCACATCCAAATGAAATTCCACTATACTTCAGGGAAAGACAGTTCTACATATTTCCTGGGGAGAGACAAGGATATTCATGAGAATTGCATGTCAGGCAAATAATACAGTATGGGTTTTGTGTGTGTGCGCACACATGTGTATGTATGTGTTTTCGGACCATTTGATACACTGCTTGCTTATTACAAAAAAAAATGTCGGAATGTGGATCATGTGAAAGATTGAATATGATAACAGCAGAGAACAAAAAGGAGTGAGATTTTTAAATTGGGAAAAAGTAAATACATATATGTACTTTAGAAATGCCTTCTAATTGTTTTTACCTCTCTCTGTTTCTCTCACTGGAATTAGGGAATGGAGTAAACATTGAAAATCATCAGGAAAACACCATGAATCTAAAAGGATATGATAAATGAAAATTGAATTAAGCATGGAATAACTGAAAATATTTTGCATCAGGTCTATCAATAATTAAAACCACACCCTTTAAAATAATTTCTATTTTAGTTTTGCTGACTGCAAAGCACAACTTTAATGTATTTATTGTTCTTCTATTATTTGATCCTGCACTTGGAAACTTGAGCAAAGATTGAAAACCAGATTTAGTTTTTCTCCGAAAAGGAAGCTTGTTTCTAACAGAGAAATGTACACAAGGAAAGGCATAAGGAACAGTAGTGCACATCAATTAAGTCAATAAAAAACATATTAAAAACATAAAAAGACCCAAAGCACACACAACACACACAAATTATGTACTGTCCCTCCTGGGCACACACAAAGCATTAAAACATATGACCAAAGAAGTGTCCAGAGATTAAAATGAAAGTGACAGTATACTGGTAAAATGATTCAAAACAATTTGAGAAAAATGGCAATAGATATTGAATAGAAGACTACATTAGGGGGAAAATGGACTTCTCGAAATCTGCTTTCTCTGTCTTGCTTTTACAAAATTGGTTCTATCTTGTTAAGAAGTAGTAAAGGGTTATCAGAAATCACAGCTTCACTTAGTTCACTGTAGGGCGATGGTGTCAAAACAGGATGGGGGTGTCAATCAGCTTGATTCTATGCCAGCTATGAAAAATCGGTCACTGCGAGGATTACTAGCCTGTCCTTCAGTCGTAATTGTCAACGGAAGTAACTAATAACTTTTACTTATCTTCTAGTTTTTTCTCCTGACCTACCAACTATTCATATAGAATTGAGCTTTTATCATTTTTAAAGTAAACTTTACTTGTCCTCCACTTTAGTTTTCTCTCCATCATCCTGAAAACCCTGTATCCACTCTCTAGACATGATGGTCCCTGGATCAACTTTCTCAAATGCCATCTTTAGCTTACTTTTTGCTTCCACAGGCAGTTCCTGTTCTCAGCACTGTTCACTGGCACACCAGTTTTTGTCTGTCAAGTGATCGATGAAGAAGACTATATATAAGTTTCCTAAGTCTAAGAAATGGGTGGCTAAAGATAAGGAGTTTAAAAGGAGTCCTGACAGTAAATGTCAAAGTGGCCAGAGTTTGAAACCACAACAATGCAGCTTCATCCTCTTCTTTTACCTAGAGATATCATTTCCAGGCCTGTGACTCTTCCTATTTGATGGTCTTTATCACTGGGGATTAGCTGCCCTTTTGTATTTTGTTCCATGATGCTCTTTCAGATGACTTGGATAATTGAACTTCTGCCTTTTACTTCTAGATCCCTGGTCGTTTATTTACGTATTGTGTAGCTGCATAAATGTCTCAAAGTGAATTCACAAGAAGCCAGGGGTCACTCTTAGTGCTCTTCAGTCTCTTTTTTTTTTTAAGCTGAGCCATCCTGCCACCTGTTGGCAGCTCAGCAGCTGCTCAGCTCGGGCCGGGAAACAAACCGCTGTTGCTCAGAGCTCGCACTCTTGAGCGAGCTCTTAACCAACTGAGCCCCTTGGCTGGCCCTTATTGTTCCTCAGTCTTAAAATCTGTTTTTTAAGGTGACTTTGGAGAGGCATCATAACTTGTCTTTATCGGTCAATTAACATATGATCAGAATCTTGGTACTGCATGGAGAATCACAGGTCTCAGAAGTGGAAGCAAAACAAAACAAGGTGGTTTAGAACTAGTGTGTCAAGAATACACTGATGCCAGTGAATGTAGACAATGCTGGCTATTCATCGCCAATGGGACCCAAATCAGTGGCAATTAGAGTCTGCCGATAAGTGGACATGAAAGAAACACCATTTTCTTAGTCACCAGTAATGTGTTGAAGAGTAAGAAAGAAAATGGAGAATTTTTTTATTCTCTTTGCAGCTGCTCTGATACAGCTACTTGCAATAGAGGTTGAACCCTGAGAGACCTGAGAAGATGCTGTGGATCAGGTGCTTCTCAAACTTTTAACTTGTACATGAATCACTATGGATAATGTTAAACTGCAGATTCTGATTCCATAGGTCTGGGGAGAGGCCAGGGAGCTGTATTTCTAGCAAACTCCTAGGTGAATCCAGCACTGCTGGGCATTCTTGAACCACAATTCAAGTAGCAAGGACTGAGAAAACCAGGGACGGAATCTATTGAATGAGCAGGTGGGGAGAGGAATAAGGGATAAATGTGGGTTTTGATAAGGCAAGCAAGACGTGGAAGACTTTACTCGCCACAGCATAGCACCCTTACCCATGACCTCTCAAGTAGTCAAAAAAGTTTCATAAATTCAAAACTATATAGCGCTGGGGTGACCAGATAGCTCCGTTGCTTAGAGCACAATGCTGATAACACCAAGGTTGCCGGTTTGATTCCCACATGGGACACTGAGATGCACCCTCCACAACTAGATTGAAGACAACTACTTGACATGGAGCTGATGGGTCCTGGAAAAACACACTATTCCCCAATGAAAAACAAACAAACAAACAAACAAAAAGCAACTATGTCGTGCTATTTGATGTGTTTTTCCCGGAAATTGGTGAAGGGGCTGACAGTTGCACCTAGGTTGGTTAGGGGTAGAACCGAGCATTGTACTAGATGCAGAGCCATTTACAGAGAAGAACGGAAGAATCAAGAATTGGGTTTTTGGACTCCAAAAAGGATTTTGGACTCTGAAGGATCATGAAATTAGAGATTCAAACCAAGTTTACCTAAATGTCCCAGGGACTAAAAGGCCCTATCTGACATCTGGATTATAATAATATAATAATTATGATTAGTGCTTACCATATGCCAGCTATTACACATTATATAAATTACCTCATTAATCCTCACAAAAACTTGAAGACATAAGTACCACCCCGTTTTATAAAGGAGGGAACTGAAGTTAAGGGCAGGCCCAGATCCATACAGTCAGTAGGTTGCAGAGGGAGTATCTTATCCTGGGTCTGGCTGATTCAAAACAAATTCCCATTCTTGTTTACCAAAGACCAGAAAGCTTGAAAGTAGGGAGAGGGGGAGGGGGGGTTGTGAAACAGGTAGGCTATGGAAAAGTTGAAAACAATGATTCAGGGAAAGACAGAGAGCACTGATCTTCATATTCTGATATTTCCACTTAGATTTGTTTGGACCTGAATGAGCTGACATTTGAATTTTGACAGACTGCTGACAAATCATGCAGTACTACTGACTCACTTTACAGACACATTTTAAAAGGTGAAATTTAGAGGTGAGAGCTACACGGAAATACAATTCCTAAGAGATCATTTTTCCACTAGCCTCAGTCCCCTAGCGTTGCTGACATTTAAGACCACCTTTTGGAAATTCCGGAGAGAAATCGCTTAACTGCATTCTTCGACTTGGAAGCAGGAGTATAAATTGCTCCAGGTACGCTTTCTACTTAATCGTTTTTTAATTTCAGTCTTTCCTTCCGTTAACTTTGAGCCATCAGCATACTTGAGATGTAACAATTTGGGGTTCATCTTTTTTCTCATTGAGACTGTGAGTCTTTCAGGCCACAAAGGAGAGGCGGGATCCACACTTCCTAATGAAAGAGAACTTGCTTACACTACAGACATAGTCCCTACCAGAACACTTAGGAAGGGCTCCCAGCCACGGCAATTTTGAGCCTCTATTACAAGAAATGAACACATGGAAGAGAATACAACAGTGCTAATCATTATGGATGAAAGTATTTTTGAGATGAGAAACTGACACTGTTGCAGTCTAACTTGGGGAGTGGGGGGGGGGTGATCTAAGCAGTCATTTCTTAGATTTTTTTTCTATCTAGTCACAAACAAGTGCCTTCATTCAAATATCTAAGGGTAAAAGGTCTCTGAAAACTCACCAAGAAGTGCACAAAGATGGCTTTAGGGTAAAATCTAAAGTCACAGAGGGGGCTTAGCTCCAAAAAGAGCTCCAAAAAGAGCAATAGAGAGGGTGAACAATTTCCCAGGGTGATTCCCGAAGTTACTCTAACTTCCCTTGGCTTGTGTTTAAGTCAATGGCTAAGTCATGATTCAACACTAAATCCCTTCAAGCTCCACCAAGCAGAGGCTAAACTTGCTCGTCCAACCCAAGTATTCGGCTACTCAGGGTAACCATTTCTGAGGCTTCCAGTGCTCCATTTCAATTCAGTCCTCACCATGGCGCACACCACAAGAGAGGTAGAAATGATGCGTCACGCTGATGGTGGCCAAGAATAACAGAACTGCCACCAGGATGAGAATATGTTGGTTAGGCGTGCACTTGCTTCAGAGTAACCAAAAGCTTCAATTTATAGTTGTAGGAACAAAGAGACAAAAAGTTTTAAAATGCAATCATGAGGTACTTGAAGTACTTATACCTGGTCATTTCTCCACAAAGCTATACATGAATACAAATAAAATATAAACATGGAGGAAGATTTGTGCCTATGAGTGATTGTTAAGAAAAAAGATGCTTTGAAAAACTGGAAAAGGCATTTAGATGTAGTCCCACTGGGAATATTCTAGTTTCCCCTATATTCCTACCTCCTGGCATCTAATCCACACTCTTTTCATTACAATAAACATATTTATTTAAAACTAGTCTTTCAACTCCAGTGGCCTCTTGTGTTTTCACTTCCATGATTTATTTCCTTTCTTTGTGGGAGAGTAAATTATTATGGTCATAGATAGGTACTACTGCAAAACACTGAACTTGAAATCAAAACATCAACACATAATGGGACCAGTGAGTGTGCTATTACTAACTCTAAGAGATTCAACAATATCATGCATTTTAAAATTAGAAAACACATTAGAAAATGATGGAATTTAGTTTTTCGGATGTGGAGTATTTTAGGAGACTTTGGATTTTTGTTAAGATGGCTTATTTTTCTTATTTTGGAGACAGTACAGAGACAAGTTTGTAGGTAGTACAAAGAAGGATGGAGTCACTCAAGGAAGCAGTTGAAAACAAGTCAGACAAATAAATCAAACTAGAGTGGGGGTGGAGGAGGAAGAAAGCCCAAATTAGAGGCAACAAAGATAAGGAAAAAACATTGGCTGACTAGAAATGGAACTTAATGAAGGGCAGGTGATATACAACCTGAAGAAAAGATTTCTTTGTAACTTTGAGGACATAGTCAAGAAATTTTCTTAAATATTTTCAAAAGTACATTATAAGCAATGAACATAAATCCAGGTAAGAGAAAAATATCACAATCCTAGTCATCCCTATTAATCACCTTGGTTTTTAATTTTTCAGTGTTCCATTACGAACTGTTTTCAAGGAGAAGCACTTAAGCTTCTTCCTACTTGGGAGGTTGGGAGGCCAAGGAGCCTGTTAGAAGTTAGAAGTTAAGGAGCTCAGAGTGCTCTAGGCATTCTTTATTAATGGCAGTATCATGATTGAGGGGTAGGGGAATGTTACCAGTTCTCTAATTTCCAAATATAAGAAAACCATGGGGTTTTATTTCACACTGGGTTACTTCTTAGTCTGAAGTCATTTGACACTAACTCGATTGTTTCTTGCATTCAAAATGTTGCCTGGATCAAAACAGTCAGCCTCATAGAAAGATGAGGTTAGAAGGAAGGAAATGGTTACTCATAAAAATTATAAAATCCTGCAGTGTCAAGGACAGTGTTAAAGGGAGAAGGCACTTCTTCCATTCTTCAGATCTTAACCACTATTTGGGGTTTCTCCCAAAATTTTCCGAATGGTGCAAGATCTGGGAACACCCCCTCCCCAATGATCAATAAATTGTTTCTCTTATAGGAAAAAAAATGGAAAGTAGTTAAAGAGACACAGGAAACAGATGACCCACGAAATCACAAGCTGAACTAGTCAATTACAGAATTGCAAATTCAGTTTCGAGGGGCGTTTATTCCTCACGTACACGGAAAAATAGAGCGTTTCCTTACTTAAGAACAGGGGCAAGGTTGTATTTGGCTGAATCCTTAGCTCGAGTGCACAGTAGGTGCTCAATAAATATGTGTAGATTGATTACTTAAAGATATTCCACTTTTCCTAAGCCAGGCTGTGGGCTAGATCTTGCGGTGCATAAAAATAGGTTAATGCCCAGGGAGATCCAGTTTAGCATAATGCAAAGCCGAATGAATAACGGTTTTAGTCAACACGCAGCGAAAGAACACAGCAGCGGGGAAGCAAGTGAGGTTTACTTCACATTTTGCAGGAGCTTTCATTCTCATGTTAGCGCCTGCGTTCCCTGAACAATCGCCCTTCGTAGGGGGCGCAAAAGGAGGCGCGTCCAGAGAATAAAAGCGGCAGCGGGCTTGGAGGGAAAGTTAGGAAACAGGGAAAACTGGGTGATTCCTGGTTTCCGTCCCGGGTTTGAAAAGAGAGGACGAAATACCTTTTGTCACTTTTCTCCTTCCTCCAAATCCCTCAGGATAAGAAATTGACGGGGCGCTGGTGGTGGTTGTGTTACATCACAGAAAAAGAGAAGACCAACGGCCACTGCCCAGGAAACCTAGGGATCCACAGCTGACGCCTTCCAGAAAAGGACCCACCCCGTCTTGCTAAGAAAAGGAAACCCACGTGATGGCGGGGGGTGGGAGCGGGAAGCGTGGCGACCCCGGAGCAAGCGCAGCCAGGGGCGGGGCCCGGGGCCGGGCAGCTTCGAGGAATTGCCCCGCGCAGCCAGTCAGGGGCGGAGGGCACGCGCTGGGCTCCGCGCGCACCGGGTGCGGGAAAAGTGGACTCGCTCCGCGCGCGCCGCGCGCAAGAGGCGGAGAGTGGGGCCCCGCTCCGCGCGCACCGGACAGGGGCGGGGCGGGCGCGAGCCTCTTACGCCCGGAGCCGGGAGTCGGAGCCTGACCCCGCCCGGGTGCGGACCGCCGCCCCGCCCCACTCGGCGCCGCCTCCCGCAGCCCGGGGAGGAGCCGGGGCGGAGCGAGCTGGACTGCGCCGGGGCGGAGCGGGCGCGGGCTCTGGCAGAGCGCGACGAGGGACGGTGGCGAAGGTTCACGGCGGGATCGGCGTCGCTGCGGCTGCTGACGACCCCCCCCCCTCGCCCCGGCCGGTCGCCCCTGCAGATCCACCTTCGCTGCGGCGAGAGGCTTGTAGCCCCGAGGGAGCCAGTCCACGCGCGCGGCGGGGCTGCTTCCCTCCGAGGGAGGTCGGCCGCCCGGCTCTCCGGACCCGCCTGGCGTCCTCGCCTCCGACTGGCCGTCCGGCTGCGGCGCCCGGGACATGGCTTCGGCGGGCAGCGGCATGGAGGAGGTGCGCGTGTCGGTGCTGACCCCGCTGAAGCTGGTCGGGCTGGTGTGCATCTTCCTGGCGCTGTGCCTGGACCTGGGGGCCGTGCTGAGCCCGGCCTGGGTCACGGCCGACCACCAGTACTACCTGTCCCTGTGGGAGTCCTGCCGGAAGCCCGCCAGCTTGGATATCTGGCACTGCGAGTCCACGCTCAGCAGCGGTGAGGGCCCGGCGCGCCGCGACCCCTGCCCCGCGTCCCCCGCCCCGGGCTGCCCCGCGCCCCACTGCCAGCGCCGCCACCGCCTCTCCCCCGCCTTCTGTGGCCCCTTCCCTTGTCCGCCCACCCTGGCCCCTCGCGGATCCTTGGGCTCCAGCCGCCTCCCCGATGCCCGCCCCTTGCCTCTCCCCAGCCCTGGTCGCCAAACCCAGTGCGACGTCCCGCGCCCTCTCCCTCCTCCCGTGGCCATTCCTCGGGCTCTGGAGCGACACGGATGCCATCCGGGGTCATGGTTATCACTTAAGGCGAGAACCGTGTGGCTGTGTTAAAAATGCAGCGCCTTCCTCGCCCCCGTTAAAAAGGAGAGCAAAAGCCGCCCCAACTCCACCGGGATGCCCTGGGTTCCCTCTCGGGCTTCTGCGCTCCCTTCTCCCTCCTCTCGGGGAGGCATCTGCCTGAGGAGTTGACCTCTCAGCGCCCACGTTCCTGCCTCTGCTCCTCCGCTTTACCTGGGTTTTCCCCAGTGAGTTTCGGTTTGGACTTCTTTTCCTTAACGTTTTCCAGGGATGTGGGGAGTTGGGAGAGAGACAGGCTGAATGTCTTTTCCTTTTTTGGTGACACCGTCGTTGGTTGTGAGCTGCCCTCGCTTCTCTCCCACTCCGAGTACCTCCTCTCTCCTCCAGACCTTTCTTTCTCTCCATGAACTACTCACAGGAACCTGGGACTTCATAGCATGTTCAGCCAGCACTGGAAGCTGCACATGGATGGTATGGAGGGTGGAAAAGAGGGTAGTTATTGGGGCTACCAGACCCAGGGGGGCTTTATAGCTTTACTCCCTCCTTGACCCCCAGTTGCCTTCCCCCGCGCCCTTTACTCCCTTAGCAGAAATCTGCCAACTTCCGATTTTTTTTTTGCTGCAACCCCTTTTCCTTGATAATTTTGATTCTTCAGTTGCTGGTGTCAGTGCAGAGAAAGGGGGATGAAGGGAAGAGGACCTGCCCGTGATTTTAGACACTTACACACGCACCCCCGAGAAACTCATTAAATTCCTTCGTGACAGTTTCATGTCTTTGGGACTATTTATAAAGCTTTACTGGAAACGGTTCAAGTTCCAAGAAAGTTGAAATAACACAAAAATGCACAAGAATTCTGATTGACTTTAGTCTTTGGTTTCTTGTTAGAAGAGAGATTAGTTCACTTGGTTAAGTTTCTTTTATAAATTTGATTTTCTGTTTACAAAAGGCTTTTTCTTTGATATTTCCTCAAAATTCCCATTGAAGGGCTTCGGCTTTGTTGCTTAATTCACTGTGGAGGGAACTGGTTGGCAGCAGGAGGTCAACATTTAGGTCTTTTAATTCTTTCAGGGTTGGCTGTTTACAACTAAAGATAAAATAAATTGGTAAAATGCCTTTCTTCGGTAACCAGGGGATCCAAATAAACTTTGGAGAAAATATCTTTTCTTTCCCCTCTCCAATAGAAATGGAAATTTATGTAGGAATGCCAGCTTCAGAGTGTCTCCTTAGCAACGTGAATCTTTTGCCCGTTTCTGTCTCCTGAAATAATAGCCCCCTGATTGCATCAAGACTTTTCAGCTAGGTTAGACAAACCAGCTTCAACTCCCATTTTCTTTTCAGGTCGGGATCCTTTTCTTTTGGCCAGGAATGTGGGGTATGGGGAGAAGCCAGCTCGAGTTAGTTCAGCCATATGCAGTGCTTGCTAATCTTTCCTTAATTGCCTCCATACCCATTTATCTCGGCTCGCTCTCGCTCTCTCAGGAAATAGGGAGACAGGAGCTTAAAGCAAATATAGTGATAATAGGACTGGGCAAGGTAAAAATCAGGCAGGTACAGTTTCTGATGTTTTTCCCTAAACCCGTTTGTTATTCCGCCCTCTTGCTGAAACTCATACCCCAGCCTTTACTTCTATTTGGGTTCCTGAAACTAAGCTTTAGTTTTCTTTTGCTTCAAAAACACTTTTCATCCTAGAGACAGTACACTTCGCAGGCAAAAGGGGGTGGGGTGAGGAGTCGAGTTTGTTGGAGGCTATCTGGAACAAGTTCTTGGCTTTCTTTATGGAATAGCAGTTCATTCTTACCTCCCCAAGGTGGTGGGGGGAGGGAAACAGTATGGGAAGTTGCTCTAGCTCCTCACTTTACAAAATCAGTTTTCTCCCAGTGTTTCGTGGACTTGAAGCTTCTATCCACCAGTGTTGTGAAACGGAGGGCAGGCGGGGGGGGAAGCTTGAATTGAAAGGAGCAATGCTTTCCTTGCCTGTTCCAAAGGGCCGGTCGCTTTTCTCAGTCTGTTTGCTGTGTAGAGTAGCAGAAAGCAGGGAGGGAAATGTCTTTTCTGAAGATTTTAAGAGATCCACTTCATTGTCTCTAGAAATGAATTACCTCTGGAGGAACCAGCAAGGACAGCTTTACGGAAGGCCCTTCACCAGGATCTTCAGGGCTTAATTAAAAACGTTTGTCTTAATTAGAATTAAAATTGCCGGGAAGAGGCCAGCTTGTATTTACAGAAGGGAAATTGCAGGAATGTTTCTACTGACAACAATATGCCCTACTTAGGCCCAGCCCCTACAGAAACTTTGCCCGCAGCCTTTCTTTTAAAGCTGCATTTTAATTTGGGGGACCTGATAAGCGTCCTTTGCTGCTTATAAGCTGCTTGATGGTTTTATGCGAAAGCAGAACCATGTCTTTTGTGTCCTGGTGTGTTGAAGGTTGCGTCAGCACTTCTAGTACGAACCAGTCATCTGGGTGTCAGTCAGCCGAAATGCTTTTCTCCAATGCCCCAATTCAGTGTATGGGGGACAGTCCAGGCACGTATCATAAGCTTTAAGTTCTCCAAAAATACAAATGAGGAAACGACTAATTGTCATTTGCAGTGGAAACAAATAATACAGAGTATGGTTGTTAGGAAGTTTAGAATCCGTAGCATTCCCATGGCTGCTGGCCATAGAATTTCTTCCTAAGGATCGTTTTCCCCACTACCGGTTCTGGCTGTTAATAAATCCTTTTAAATACATGTTTAGTCTTATTTTTAAAAAGTGATAGTAATGTTTTAGACTTTTGCTTAGTCACATTTAGTTGTGATAACTTTTTAAAGAATATATTGCAGTTGTTAGGGTTTCACAGCCGTAGCAATTACAAGAGAATCTTTAGTGCAAATAGGATTACTCAAGTGTGTTCAGAGTGCTGCCACCCTGAACTTGACATCAAACGTGCTGTATAACCAACCTCTAGGGTGATTGTACGTTTTGTCTTTAAGATTTATAAATATGTAGCTATCGCACATAAAGCAGATTGATTTTTTTGATGTGTGTGTGATTTAATGACTAAACAAAAAGCAAGGACATGCAGATGGCCAGATGAACACATTTTACTGAGAGTAATTTGGGAATATAACAAGTGCATTTATCCATTTTTCCATCCACAGAATACTTGACCAAATAGTTAGTGCCTTTTTCAAGGAATATTGTTAACATCATTCATGCACCATCCTAAAAATAGCTGCATTTGTAACATGAGTCACTTGGCAGTTTTGAAATGGCAGTGCACCGTATGCTAATAACAGGTGAGTATTACTATTTTCAGTCGACAAGAGGTTCGTAAAAGAGCACTTTATATGTAGCTCTTTTTTTTAAATGGTAGTATAAAAATCCACTTTAAAGGACATTATAAAAAAACACGTCATAAGTGGTAGTTGAAGATAAACCGAAGTGTGTAAACACCTGCAAATCTTAGAAAGGCTGAGATTCAATGATTCTGAATTCAGACATGTATTAATATCATCTGTGCATATTTTAAATCCATACCTTAATTGGGCAACATAATTTCCTTGGGAAACCTCACCGTGTGGCTTATTCTGGGGAAGGTTCAGCTTGTTGCTTGAAATGAGTTGCTATTGATGCATGTTTACAAATAGCTCTGCAAGCCTGGAGGTCACAACAGTTACACCCTCTTCTGGCTTCCTGAGAAAGAACAGAAGTCGAACAAATGCCATTTCATTGAACCTACACAGCTTAGACAGGTGGCAAATTATACAGAGAGCAGCACTTAGCACCAAAACTTTCTCAAGTCATAAACTGGAGAAAACCAAGTAGAACTTATTTCAAGATCTTTATGATGATTTTCTTTTAACATCTAAGATGTTCAAGTTCCCCATGTTGACTTTTACAAAGGACATTTTAATTTGTGGGCAGATATAATTCCTCTTTTGCTCACATTTATAGAATGATTGTAATCTCCAGGGAGCCATTTAGATCAGCCTTTGCCAGCTAAGGGATTTGAGAGGTATGTGAGAAGGCTGGCCTTCCATAAAACATTTCACAACAAACAAACATAACTTAAGCAACAGACTTTGCCTGCTGTCAGGAGTACATTTTAGGAATTTCTTTCAAGTTTCTGTTTAATAGTAAGATCACTCTGTGAGACCATATATATACATCCAGTGTTACTAGACATATTAGTGAAAAAGTATATAGATGCTTCTAAAGTCCCTGGAACACTTTACCTAAATACCACAGTAAACTTCTGTATGAACTAAGTTATAACGTAATTCTGTAGCAGGGCAGAGTAGTTTGGAGAATACAGGAGGCTTTGGATTCCAACTGCCCTGAACTTGGCCACCTATCAATCACGTGACCTCATACAACTTCCTTAACGTCTTCAAGTGGTTTGTTATGAATATTAAATATACAAAAGTACCTGTTCATTTGGCTTGTGTTTCTTCCTTATTGTATATTCAGAAAAACCCAAAGTGATTTTTTTTTCAATAATAGAGGACTTTTTTTCCCCCTGAAGTGGCCAACTTTCTTTGCCTTAAACAAGGAAGTACATTGTTGGTTTCGAATTTAAATTTGGATATGCATTACCTAGCATTTAACGATGCTTTTAGTAGGTCAAGATCACAAAACTATTATCTAATCGCTACCGTTTATTCAGTACTATTAATAGGACAGACATCTCAATTATTCCCAATGTCACAATAAATTTGCAAGATAGCTAATATTATCCCTATATATATTTTTGAAGAGACCAGAGATTTTTGTAAGTTTACCAAGCTCTCAGTCAGTGGTTTTATCCAAGAGTGTTCCAGTTACTAATGCTGGGAAACAAACCACCCCCAAAGCTAGTGGTGTAAAATAACAATCATTTGATTGTGCTCATGACTTCTGTGGGTCAGGAATTCCAATAGGGCTCAATGAGGATGGCTTGTCTTTGCTCCAGGATGGCTGGGGCCATAGCGAGGGTTACTTGAATGGCCGGGGACTGGAACTTTATGAACTACAGGATCCTCTTCCTAATGGTTTCACTGGAGTTGGCACCTTGGTGGGAATGGCTGGGAGGCTGGACTCAGCTGAGACTGGCAGCCTTTCTAGCATGGTGGTCTCTGGGTAGTTGGACTTCTTACAGGATGAGCGGTTTTCTCCAGAGCGAGGATCCTAAGAAACCAGGCTCTGTCTGAACATAGAGGAGCCCTGTGACCAGCCCAGATTCCAGGAGGGGAAAATCTTGATGCATCAGTGGCAAGGTCACATTGTAGAAAAACATGGAGGATAGGAGATGCCGTTGGTGCATATCTACAGCATATAATTTGACCCTGGAGCCTAGCCGCAAATCTGCATTCTTTATTGCCTCTGGAAAACGAAGAACCACATAGCTTCTTTCCTTAAGAACTTTGACTTAATTATATAAATAATGTCTGGCTAGGGCAAAAACTGCCCTCGGCCAACACATGGGTTCAATGATTGGTCACTTGTAAGGGGTTACTTTGGATTTGGATTCAAATGAACTCAAGAACCTTAAGCTGTCCATAAATAGAGAACTTTTTCCTCTCTCTATATAACCTTAGGTCATCTTTGCCTTACATTCTCAAATGACCAAGCCTCAAAGTGGTTAAGAATCTGGCCTGTAATCTGCTACTTCATGTTGCATGATAAAATTTTAGTCTTTTTTTTTTTTAAGTTTTGTATGAGTCTGACGAGATGCTTTATACATGAATACTAAACATTAAAATTCCAGACAGGAGCCAAGTTTTGTAGTGCTAGAAAGGGATTAGAGTTGCAGTTGTTTTTTGTTTACTTTTTTTATATAACAATGTTTTTGATAGCTGCCCATATATAGGATCGCAGAGTCGTAGCACATTTGGAGTAGAAAAGATTTTAAAAATAAAAATAAAAAATAAAATGAAATAAATATCAGATTGATTGCATGGATTAAGAAAAATGAGGCAAGGCACGATGTTAAAGACTCAATAGAGAGAGTGTACTTAGCCATAGTATTTTTGCAGGGTGGCTTTTCAGAATTTCCTATAATAGTGCAGATAACTATCTGTTGGTGTTTGAAGGATTGTTAAATGCTGTCATGTATGAAATTTTGGACTAAAGTTAAGGGACTATATGTGAAATAGATGTCCACTTTTTATAAGATTATCATCCAAGATTTGATTTCACATAGATTTTAAAGAGTCTTCAAATAGACTCATATATGTTGATAAGTTAATTAAGTTTTAGGTGTTTATTATCATCAGATTTACATTGTTACCATGGCTAGTCCTTAATCAAAAATACTTTTTTCTTTAAGTTTCTCCATGATAGGGTACTTGAAAACTGCTTAATCTTAAATTGAAAAATAATTCCAAAAGTATGTAGAAGCCAGCCATGTAAGTTTCTTAAATGGATTAAGTGAATATAAATTTCACTAGATCAACTTATTACTGCATTCTGGCTTTATTTTTAAATAGCCATATTTATTTATCAAAAGAGCCTGATTTTTCCTTAAGCAGAATTTCATCCTCACATGTCAAAGGCACTGATAATTAAATCTTACCAGTCTTCTCAAAGTTTTGGGTCATCATCCTTGAAAATTAGACAGGACACCTTTCCTTACCCTCTTTTTTGCTCCTGTATTTGTGGGATTTTGAAACACTAGTAGATCATCAATTTTCTATTATTTTGTAGTCTTGCCTTTGGCACCAAAGACTCCCATTAAAAACACAAAGCATCCTACAGAAATGAGGCAAAGAACCAGGAAGAAATATCTAGATCATTTTTGTCTCTATCAGCTTAATTAACTTGTGAGATTTCAAGTGATAGCTTAGTGAGCCATATTTCAAGATATATCACAGAAACGTCAATTCTGTCTTTTCAAAATACCTGTTTGTTAGGCAAAAAAAATGTTAAAAAATGGAAGTTGGGACCCCTGAGTCACATATTCACTATGCATAAAAAGGCACACCCACAAAAGAACTCAAATTTCCATCAAAGGGGATTTTATTGCTGTCATGCTTTTAAAGTCCCTAAACCAAATGTTCATTAAAATGCTGCCATAGTGCTTTGTGAATGCAACCGGGAGTCTATTCCTAGCACCACTAGGTGACTTAGAGACAGAAATGACCTTTCCCCTCTTTCCGATCTCACATGTACCCAAGGAGTTAATTAACTTCATTGAAACATTCATTGATTTCCTAGCAGGGAGTAGGCATTTTCCTGGTACAAAGTCAGCCAGTCAGTCAGTGTGCCAGGCACTGTGCTGCTAGGTGGTAAGAGTAAGGTGATGAGTGAAACAGGTTCTTTTAAACAAATTAATGAAATAACGTTAATGTACAAGTGCTGTAAAGGAGGAAATACAACTTTGACTTCTGCAGGGGAATCGAAAAAGTGATCTCATCTAAAGAACCTTGCTAACGGAACTGGTGGGGGCACTAGTTTGCCAGTTTGATCCCTCCATGTTTACTAAGGCAGTGTCTTAATACTGATGGTGGGTGAGTGGCTGTCTTCTGTCTTCTCTTTGATTTTTAGCTACCATTAACCCATCAAAAGCTTTTTAGTTGCTTCAAGGATGGTCACCCACTCCTAGTCCTGGCGTGTGTTTTCTTCCTGCTTTTCCAAGTAGCTAATGTTTTCCAAATTGTAGCCTTAGGTTTTTTTCCCAAGAGTGGAGAAGGAACAATGTTCCAGGTAACAAACTCATCACAACTTTGTAGAAATACTATGATTAGAAATTACTATTGATAAATACCAGTACCCATTTAGATAATACTAGTTACCACCAAATGCTAATGAAAGCTTTCTTGTATAGTACATGGTAAGAACCAGCAGTCATTAGGGGTGACGGTATCTTCTTGTTTTTGGTCTAAATATGGAAACATGCTTTAATAGCAAGGCTGTTTGCTAAGCACTGTATACAGTAGTTTTATTTGGGAGAAAAAATATGGTATTTAGATGATAAATTGCATTTACACCAGATTTTCTAAGATAGAAATTTGTGAAGCAGCTAAAATGCCCCTTTATCTGTTGAAGAAAAAAGGTTGCATATTCTTTGAACATCAACACAGAAAAACTCAAAAGGCTTGAATGAAATTGTCATGGATTGAAAATTATTGGGTTGTCAGAAAAGTCATGACATATATTTCTATGTTTTTTGTTGCAAAAATGTGTCATGACTTCGAACAACCCAACAGTAACCTGTCTGGCACTTTTGGACAAGTAGAGTTTTCAAGAAATTTTTCAAAATTGGTCTGCACTGTGCTCATTAAAGTTGGTGCGTCCCAGATGTTCCATTTACTTTGTGCAGCACAGCACACACAATGTCTCTGTTGTTGGTCATTTTATAAAAGGACATAGTTTGCCATAACTATTTGTTTGCACATGAAGAATGTTAGTTTTGATATGAGTTGTTTGAAAAAAAGGTGGTCATTTTAATTATTGAAATTAAAATACAAATTTTTTTCACTGCCTTTGTGTGTACATCCCATAGAATAGTGGAAAATTAATGCAACACTGAGGGATTTAGGTCAGAATGCAACTTAGCCAAGAAAACAAGGTTTAACCTCCATCAGTAGTGGTCTCGGTTTCCCACTTCTTTTGCCACATGTAGACTAACTTTAAAAAAGTTAAAGATATCATTTGATATCTCTGGAAATATTTCGGTTGTTGAGTCTGTAGTTACCTTTTACACAAAATAACAGCATAATTTTGGTTCGTTCTTCATATATGAGGATATGGCCTTACTCTCCAAACTCAGAGGTATGAACCATTAATCTCAAAATAAATTTTTAAATTATATTTGTTGGATATAATTAAGTGCCATAATTTCTGACACTGAGCTGGTAGGGGAAAAAAGACATGATCTTCAGTGAAGAGATGGATATCTTGGGGAATGTGGGTTTGAAATGTTATCCTGTAACTGAGCTTTTTTTTCCTTAAACAAATATAAACCATCCCAATATTTCCAATTCCTGATGATAAAGTGGAATTAGCCATACTGAGTATGCTTTCTGAGTTCTCACCAGTATACCTAAACTACATTTAAATGTTTTGCTGAAAATGTGTCCTATAAGTGAAGAAAGGTATTTAGAAGAACTGAATGTTTGCTGGGGGTGAGTGAAATGATCAAGTTCACGTGGGTGAGTTAGGGAGAACTTGTGGATGACTTGTGAGGCGGTGTCAAGATGATAAGTTGAATAGTGAAGGATTTTGATTGTCATCATGGATATCATTTTGGTTCATATAATTTTCTTTTGGAGAATTCAGAGGTGAAAATATAAGTAGTGCCTGTCTGGCAAATTTGAGTGTGATTATAAAAGTTATTAAAAATCAGTATTTTAATCTGTGATGAGAATTACAGAAAAGTGAGAATCATGCATTAAAACAATACATTTAGGGAACTATTTCCCCACCCAAAGTGTGGGAGTTGAATTTGTAAGGTAAAAAATCTGTTTCTTCATTGCTTTCTAATTATATCAAATTTCCTAGAAGAAGTGGCAATTGTGTGCTTAGGGATTTACATGCAGTAGAACTAATCTCAGTGTATAAACAATACCTATAGAAATAAATCAGTGTTTGACAAGTTAAAGGTTTTGAAATGAGATGGATGGAAGAAAACGTTAGGTACTGGTGTGGTACATTGAGCTTAGCTCAAAAGTGTGGAAAATGTATCATCATTAAGATTTTGCCTTTCATGAAAATCGGAAGTCAGTTTTGACCATGAATTCCCTAAGGGAATGTGAATTCTCCAATTTGGCAGTTATAATGTGGCCCATAGAATTCTCATAATGCAGCAGCAATTTCAGAACAGTCTCATGTTAGACAGTAAGGTAAGTCGGCACAATTCTGCAGAATACTAAAGCATTTATAGACATTGGAAACTGGTGCCAGCTAATAAAAATACCTTAAAATAGAATTTGAATTTAGTTCCTGAGTTGCATATTAATAATGGATTTGATGTTATTGTGGGGCAGGAGTGTATGCTAATCTAAATTTCTCCCTTTTCCCCTTTTAGTTCTTCTGGCTGGCCTAGGAATTAAATTGACATGAGACAGATTAACAGGAGAAAATAACCAAATTTATTACGTATGTACCTACTGGGGTTTCATAAGAATATGGGGCTGGGGGACAAATAGGGCAGTTGAGGCTCCTATGCCATCCAGAGCTAAGGAGAAAGGGGACTAGTGGTTGGACTTCAAAGGGGAGAAGGCAAGTCATATGAAGATGGAAAAGCAAATGTTTGGTAAATAGGTGTTTGCTGGGCCATCTTTAACAATGAGTGGACTCTGATCAAAGGGGCCTTGTTAGGTTACTCCCTGTCTGTCACACCTAGTTCATATTAAACTATTATTACCTATGATGATAGCTCCCTTCCTGGCGCAAGTCTTCTATCTAAATTCTTTTAGGCAGTTAGGGGGCAGGTCAAAGTTTTCTGAGTCTTTTGTTTCTTAAAAATAGCCAGTTTAAAATACTGGGTTGTCGGAAAAGTCATGACGCATTTTTGTAATGAAAAACATAGAAAAAATACATCATGACTTTTCTGACAACTCAAAGTATCCTCAAAAAAGAATATTTTCGGGTGGCAAGCTCTCATTATCTTTTCCTCTCTTTATTTCCTGTTAGAGAAAGCACAGAGAAATAGTGGAGAAATAGACACTTATCTCGAACGTTGGTTTTCGTAGGTGCAGTTCCAATGCCTCCAGTGTGTCATTGTGTCCATTTTGCCAAAGTACTCTTAAGTGTAACCTGACATATACTGTGACAGCCTCATTTCCGGTTTGATTTCGGGATCTAAAACATCCCTCTCAGCCCGTTTGAGCCCTCACCGGTTTATGGACCAAGGACGTACAATACTGCCTCAAAACTGATTATCCCTTGTTCTCTCAGGTTTAGAAACCCCACTCAGATTTCATATCAGCTGGTCTGACATTGAACAATGACCAGCTTTAATTGTGCAGAGCAGTGCAATTTGTAAAACAGCACCATGGCCATTGGTGTTCTGCAAAGCTGGTTCCCCGTTCACTGCTCCTCTACGGTATCAGTATATCATTAATAGAAATGTGTAAAACTAATGCAGAGCAATAAATCTCTGAGGATTTCGAACATTTCATCTGACTAAATACTGTGAGGGCTATAACATCAGGGAACTAAGATTGATACAGAAATTGACCAATTCTGAGAACTTAGATGATTTTTTTCCTAAGAAATGGGGCTGAAACTTGAGAATTTTATGACATTTTCATTTGTTTTGTCAATACTGAATATGGGCTAGCAAATGTTTGTGGCATGCAAACCTTCTAAGAAACAAACTATTGGTGTAGAGACAAGTTTTCTGATCATTTATTATCATATTTCTGTAAAATTGCCCAAGTTCAAGAGTATATGACAAATTCTGTTATATGTATATATTCTTGTCAAATCTACATTCGGTAGATTATAAAAGTAGTTTCATTTTTAAAAATTCTCCATATTCTAGTCTTGTTCGGTAAGAAGGAAGTGATATCAGGCTGATCTATTGTTCTAGTCGCTGACTCGAGCCCACCTGTAAGGCAAACCCTAGTCTAATATTTGGACGATGGTTTCTAGCTGGCTGCTGAAAGAGATATGATACCACAAGCATGTTCTCCGTTCCAAAATGCATAGTGCTGAACCCTGAAAAGTGCCCGGGGCTTCCCTTACTATGGCAGCCATCATAGCGAACTACTTTTTCAGCTTCCTGATTGATGTTCAACTGGTCAGCGAGTTAAAGCTTTGGCCCTGGGCAGCCTGCCTGAGCGAACCATTCCAAATGGATATAATGACAACAATCCCCAAACTTGGCACCGTCTGCCAGAGATAAAGCCTCAGTACTGCAGTTTGAGCCCCTGCCTCTGGCCAGGACAGTGACAGACATAGCCCAATTCTAGTCTCTCTTGGAAAATAAAATGGCTTTTCTGTTTGAGCAGGCATATCTATGGTTGTGGACCAAAGGGAAAGGAAGGGTAGCAGTATCACAATAGGGTGACACTGGCGACATGCCTTTTTGACTTTCTGTCTAGAGGGACACTTTCTTAGCCACAACCCTCAGTACTAAAAATAAATACAGGACATTTAGAAGAAAATCAGAACTGGTTGTATTCATTTATGTTTTAGAACTATTTGCTGTACTATAAGAGATTCCTTTCCTAATTAGGTTCTAGTCCCTTTTAATAACTGTCATTCTTCTGGTGGTTTCTAGTGCATTTTATTGGTTTTTCATATGAAATAAACTATTATTATTGTAAGGAAGTTCAACATTATTTGAGATTAGGAATTTTTTTTGCATTTTTCTATTGCTAAATTGCATAAGCATCACTTTGTACTCCTTTATTACTCGTTTATCAAATCAACTGACTTCATTTTGAATTTATCAAGGTCTTGAGAGGCTTTTATCTAGAAAAACAGTTGAACATTTAATAAAATGGTGCAAAGTCTAGACCAGGGGTCAGCATACTGTACCCAGAGGGTCAAAACCAGCCCACCACCTGTTTTTATAGATAAAGCTTTATTGGGACACAGCCTTGCTCATTCATTTACGTATTGTCTACAGCTGTTTTCACACTACTGAGTAGTTGTAACAGAGACCATGACCCACAACCGAAAATATTTCCTATCTGGCCCTTTAGAGAGACAGTTTGCCAGTTTTTTCCCCCCTATCTCAGACTATCTTTACATAATGCAAATAAATATATGTAGTTTAGCTATTTTTCAAGGATATTTAAAGTAGAGAAAGTGATCAAAAGTAATTTCTGCTTTATTTGGGGTTGAAAGTGGAAATAGTCACATGTGTGGCATTTTATGCATATTGGGCTATATGAAAGAGCTTACCAGAAAAACAATCTATTTTACTTTTAAGATTTTTAAAAGATTTTATTGGGGAATTGGGGGAGGGGAACAGTGTTGGGGAATTGGGGAAGGGGAACAGCCAAGTTGTTGTTCTTCAGTCTTTGTTGTGAAGGGCGCCAGTTGCCATCTGGCTTCCTGTCGGCAGCTCGTGGCCTCTAAGCTCAAGGTGCTGTGTTCAGTCTTAGTTACGGGTGGGCGTAGCCGCCATCCCATGCGGGAGTCGAACCGGCAGCCTTGTTGTTAAGAGCGCACGCTCTATGCACTGAGCCATCCCGGCGGCAGCTCAGCTCAAGGTGCCGAGTTCAGTCTTAGTTGAGGGTGGGTGTAGCCACCATCGAACAGGCAATCTTGTTGTTACACCAGCTGAGCCATCCTGCCACCTGTTGGCAGCTCAGCGACAGCTCAGCATCACTGGCCCATGTGGGAATCGAACCGGCGGCCCTTTTGCTCAGAGCTTGTGCTCTTGAGCCAGCTCTTAACCAACTGAACCATTTGGCCAGCCCCTGAGATATTTTTTTAATGAGTAAATATTTAGTTGTATCTTGATTTAGACAAAATAGATACTTGAAAAATTCTTATTTAAAATAATTTGTAGGAAGATGCTAAAAGTACTAATCATTTTATAAAACTAATAGTACAACTAGAAAGTATTCAGCATAGGCTCTCTTAAACCAAGCCTCCAGGAACTGGATGGAAGGAAGGATGGGAGGATAGATGGATGGAGGGATGGATGGATTGATGGATTTTGTTTTTCTTTGTATCCCAAACACTGATATAATGAAAATTCTATTTATTATTCAGAAATTCCAACTTATAACTTTTCAGAAGTGTTTCTATTATGTTAAAGTGCAGTATAATTGTGCTATATGTAAACTTTTTCAAAGAAATTTAGAGACTTCCAAGTATAAGTATTATTCTTTTGGTTTTTTTTTTAATTCAAAGCTACATGCAGTTATGGAATAAAAAGTCATAGTATGGCTATCCTTTTAAACTCTAGTTGAAAGCTAGATAGACTTTTGTTTGAAGTTATATAGCTGTTACAAATAGGTGGCATAAAAATGCTCTGAACTTTCTTGTGATTCATCTTTATATTTTAAGAAATGTGGATTTGTTCTGTTTTCCCGTTTGTTTGTTTGTTTGTTTCCTGAATGCATTGCAAGTTCTAGTTCAACACCAGTTATATACAGAATTTATTAGGAGGAGAGGATATGGCAGAGGACCTTTGAGGCGCAGGGGTAGACAAGTATAAATAAAAGAAGAAAATAGAAGGTATTGTAGGCCCCTCAACTCATCCCTTATCCTTCAGCGGCAAACAGTGCACTTTAGGTTTCTGGAGAGATAATTGGAGCACGCAGTATCAAAATATCATGAGTTCTCGACTGTGGATAGACTACATTGCAATTTAACCATGGATTAAAGTCTATTTTCATTTCCTGCACATACATTAAAGTGAGGGCCAGAAGAGGCAGCCCGGGATTTCAGAATGTTCTAACCAGTATCATTTTCTCTGATGCTTCCTAAACAGGATAGTGCTTTCATATATCCACTCTGCTGCTTCTTAGAGAACATTCTTCTCTTCTCATGGAATGGAAAATGGGCCAGTTTTCTGTCATACTATTCTTACATCTTTATATGAAATGACAAACACATTTCAATGAGGTTTATGTTTCACTCAGGGCATGTAGAGAGGCCTGCACCATAAGTAGTCAACATATGCTTACTGTTTCCGTGTATAAATGAAGAAAGGGGCCAAGCAGCCATTGAGAGCCTGTTCTGGCTCCCATGGGAAAACATAATTTCAGAAACCATCCCTATGGTACTGAATTCAACAGTAGTAAGATTAGAATGAGATGAAAGAGGAGGACAAACACAACAAATCCTCCTGATAGTCATTTTCTGGGGGAGTTGTTTCAGTGAGGGGGAGGAGAAGAGAAAGGCAAATAAAAACACGGTCTGTTGTTTTTTGTGCAGAGAAGGAAGGCATTCCAAGAAACGGCAGCGATTTAAAACAATAAAAGACTGTACTACCGACACACACAACAACATGGATGAATATCAGAGACATAAAATCCAGGCACAAAATAAATATCACACTTAAAAAACAGACACAAAAGAGCTCATACCATTGATATACAGTTTAAGAACAGAAACAGGAATCCATGGTGATGCGTGTCCCGCAGTAGCCTCCGTGGGAGGGTAATTATTGACTGGGGAGAGGCACGACGGAGCCATCTGGGTGATGGAAATGTATATCTTCATCTGGATTGTAGTTACATGAGTGTATAACTATATATTAAAATCTATCAAGTTCTCTACTTTCTGTAGTTAAGATTGGTGAACCTTGTGGCTCACTACAAAATGAAGTAATAACAAGTCATGAAGGGGGCACGAAATTTAGCACGAATGTTTATAATCGAGTCCTTGGAAGAAAAGCATGGAAAACCCATGGTCTAAAAACTGCTGAGCTTAACTTAGGAAACTTTTCTAAATAAGGACATTTATAGTAATTTTTGTTGCAAAACATTGCAGATCCCAAAGGATGCTTAGTATGCAGTAAGTTCAGATCTACTTAGCTGCAGCAAGATGAAGGCTGCTGAGCTGAGTTTTGCTGATTCCTTGAGGACTTACTGCTTAAAAGCAATGTCTTTCTTTTTTCTTTCCAGATTGGCAGATTGCTACTCTGTCTTTACTCTTGGGCGGCGCAGCCATCATTCTCATTGCATTCCTGGTGGGTTTGATTTCTATCTGCGTGGGATCTCGAAGGCGCTTCTACAGACCTGTTGCTGTCATGCTTTTTGCAGCAGGTGAATAATATATTCATTACTTTTCACAACGGTATTAAAGTTGCATGAACCTTTCTACCAGCCTCCCTTCTCACAGGAGGCAGCATGTGATTGCTGCACTACATACCAATTGAGAGGCCTTTGTTGTATTTTAAGGTAAATTGGCTAAAGGTTTATCATATTAGCAGTTTTTAGTGTGTTAAGCATTTCACAGAGCACAGTGGCAATTTCTAAACTTCCAAATCATGAATAAATAATAGTTCTTGACAGAGCTGTTGCCTTAGGAATAACAGCAGATGTATTTACCAACAGTCTTTCTTCACATCCATTTCCCCCACCCCCTTTTACTGCCCCACTGGTGATCTTAAGGTGACATTATTTTTTCTGACGTGAAACTGAAAAAATATTTCAATCTATGTACCCTTAAAGGTATGAATCTGTTTTGGACATAGACATGGTTATGCTGAAAAATCATAATGTATAACTTCAACCATCAGACAATTGAATGGTTTGAGGCCAATGGCATACTAATTAATTTAACAAGCATTCTATGAAGCTCAGCTTGGATTAAAATAGCAACCAAGGTAAAATGGAGGTTTTACTAAAAGGAAGCTATTTAGAAAAAGGGCTTATAAGACTAAAAGCCCAGTACATTATTTTGAGTGTTTTAATTTTCATTTATAAAAATAGCCTTGAATGTATTGTTCCTTTTGACTCCAACTGAAATATTCTTGTGGTGCCTTCAATTTACCCTGTCAGTCATTTTTGATTTGAAGACTGCAAAATAAGCCCCTGTGACTGTCAATAATGAAGACAGTGACAGAGCCATCTAGGCTGTTAGATGGATTTTTTTAAAGCTGTTTAGAGATGGGACTTGGTGAAATTTCTCAGAATTTGAAGGGCAGTTTGAGCTAAAAATATAATATCAGAAAGTGTTCTACTGCCCCCTGCTGTTTATGTTCATCTTCTCCCGATGAATACTGGTCAGAATGTGGGTGTCATAAAAATGAAGGCACATATGTGTGTGTGTGTGTGTGTGTGTGTGTGTGTGTGGAAACCAAAGAACAGAATAAATGAGCAAAGTAAACAGAAATAATCTCAGACACAGAGGAAAAACGGATGGCTGCTAAATGGGAGGGGGTGGGGATGAGGGAGAAGGGGAAGGGATTAGACAGCAGAAATTGGTAACCACAGTATTGCCACAGGGACATGAAAGACAGTTTGAGGAATATAATCAATAACATAAATACTTTGTGGGGTGTCAGATGGGCACCGGACTTGTTAGGGAGACCACTTCATGGACAGTGTAGATGCCTGACCACTGCGCTGTATACCTGAAGCTGAATAATATTGAATGTCAACTATAATTTTATATATATATATATATTTATTTATATATATATATATATATATATATAGTCACGGGATGTGGAGTATAGTATAGGGAATAGAGTCAATGAGATTGTAACAACTATATACCATGTCAGAGGGGTAGTAGATTGGGGGAGGGGAATTATCACTTTGAGGGGTGTAAATATCTAACTATTACATTGTTTTGTACACCTGAAAATAAAACAACAACAACAAAAACGAAGGTCCAAAGTGCTGAAGGAATCTCGAAGTACATTTAATTCAGATCTCTTAAGTGACTTGCTCAAGGTCACGTAGTGGTTCATTCACAACTGACTCCCTCACTCATTCAACTGTCTACTGGGTGCCTATTACCAGCTTCTAACAGAGTAGAAAACACCATTACAGAAAATATTTCAACGCCTTAGGCAGTGGCCATAATATCAGTATTTTGTTGATCTCATGTGTAATAACTGTGGATGTTTCCTTTTTTTTTTCTTAACCAGTCCTATACATTTTTCAAAGTATAGCAGAGTTTGTGAAAATAAGTACCAGTTGTAACAAAAAACTTAACTGTAAATGAACATAAGTTTAAGGTAATGCATTTGGTCAAAATGAAGATTTTGATTGAGCTCTAGCTACCACAAATATCAGTCAATTATAAAACAATGAAAGGAATCCCTACAGCAATATTCATATAGTGTTAATCTACCCCCTGAGACCTAAAATGAGCATTATTTCTGCTACATTTTAAAAATGTACGTGTGCTGAGATTTAATTTGACTCATTCTCTTTTAACACTGTGCTTATTGGAAGCTTTTTTGAAATAACTACTAGTTTAGTGTTCACTGTGCATATAAGCAAGGTGAAACTTTCTGGCTATTTGAAACATGTTACGAGAAGGTTTCTCCCTCCCATCTGCAAAAGCCATTAATGAGTTGCCTGCAGCTGATTTCTGGAGAAGATATTCATTACACATAATAATCCATTATTGATTTGGCCCTAAGATGAACAGAGTTGGAAAAGCTGCCTATTTGAAACCATCCAAGCTAAAATCACGGTGGTTTATTTTGGTTGCTTCTTAGTAAACAAATATTCTAATGGTTGGCTTGTCTCATTTGTAATTCAGTTTAGTGATTCTTTATAAATGTATATTTAAGGCCATTTCCCCTGCTTATTCATTACAGTCTGCTTGAAAGTGGTCTGCATTTCTCTTCTTTTCTCAAAATGTTTTCTTCTCCAAATAACATCATCAGCCTTACCTTGGTGTTCACACACATAGAGAATGATAGCTCTCTCAACAAAGAAACATTCTTTCTTCGGAAACATGCAGCACATAAAAGTAAAAGCAAACATAACACTGCCACTTGGAAACATCTCTGCACAGGACTTCATACTAATTCAGTACCATGTGCTGTGCCTGGTACTCTGAGGCACTCAAGAAACAGTTGAAGGAATGATGGAAAGATGACTAATGTAGCTTATTATTTGATAGGGGAAAATAGGCACGTAAACAACTAAAGAGCTGTCATTCAGTTTATCTTAAACCATTTCTCTCTTTGCTAGTTATGAAGTAGCAAGTTTCATGTGATCCCAAAGCTAAGACCAAAATAGCTCCAAAAAAGTAATAATTATCAAAGTAATGTTTTCATTCACCTATGGTTTGTAACCATCCTTGGTTAGATAATATACTCTAAGGGTTTGTTCTAAAAGCTGATGACTAAGTCTCAGAAAGACAGCCAAACCGATTTTCAAGGTTTTTTATCTTCTCTTATTTTCTCTGAGATCCTTAATTTAGAGTGGGCTTGTTACTGCTCGCATAGTTTCTAGAAGAGCTAAGCACTAGCCACCACTACAGCCCTTCTGAAAAACTGTCCCATGTTCCTGAGCTCTTACTCACTGGTCCTAGAAGTCTAGACTTCAGAATAAGACATTATCTATGATAATAATGTTGATAATAATAATTAACTGAGCAGCTACCATGTGTCACACTGCTAGGCACTTAGCATTACCATATCTCTGATATAACAATCTTAAGATTAGGTATTTCTCTTCCCCATGTTATCAGTGAAGAAATAGGTTCAGAAACATTGACTAATTCCCCAGGATTATTTAACTACCAGTTTCCCCCAAAATAAGACCGGGTCTTACATTAATTTTTGCTCCAACAATCTACATTTATTCATGTACAAAAATATACATGTATTCCAACAGTCATGTCTGGCTGACGATCTTAACCGGGGCTTATGTTTGGAGTAGGGCTTATATTACGAGCATCCTGAAAAATCATGCTAAGGCTTATTTTCCAGTTAGGTCTTATTTTCGGGGAATCACTTCAGGGCATCTATCTGACTTGAAAACCCAAGTGAGGATTCATGAGCCATCTTTACTTGGGTATGTATAATGTAGAAAAACAGGAGCAGAATCAGCGTTGACTTTTGAAGTCAGCTGCCAGCTGTGTGCTGTAGTTGAAGTCCATCCTGTAACTCCAGTTACTCCATCTCGTGGGAGCAACAGCAGAGAGAAGTCTGCAGCTTGAGATGTCACAAAGACCACAGGCTGATCAGCGCAGCATCGCTGAACTGTAGCACATCACGAACGCTGTGCACGTTTCCAGTAGAGTTGACTGACAACAGTAGCTAATGCATGATGAGATTTCTGATAACTGGCATCTAGTTCTCACTTAAGACTCAGTGAAGTTAGAGGCATTGGCTTTTTCTGGGCCCTCTTGTTTTATTGTCTTGCTTTGCAGATCTTTGTATGTCCCACTGGGACTTGCTTTCTTTTTGTCCCAATTTGATATAAATGGCAGGAACTTCCCAGTCTTTTATCATGTATATGCTAAACAACAGAATCCCCACTAACTTTATGCTTCGTGATGTTTCCTTTCTGTTGTATCTGCAGAAAGTTGCCTGTAAATGCCTGTTTATGTGGCACGATGGTTTTTTTTTTCCAGGTCCCTGCAACTGCTTTCCATCTCTGAGCTATCTCTGATCAGAGGCTTGTGTTTCAAAGTCCTCCTCACCATCCTGTAATGGCAGTGACATGGCTGGAGGGATTATTGTGAGTCTAGATTTTGACAGAAAAGTCAGGGTCCAGCTCAAATTTCAAACTAAAAGAGTTCTAGTCACAGAACTTTGTCAATAGCACACTATCTTTTGGCTACAACAATTTAAGAACAATTTCTAGTCTCACTGCCAGTTATTAATTTCCTATGTACTCCTATGTTTAGTCACGATAGATTGAATTTTAAAAAGAAAAGCAATTGATCACTTCATATTAACCCTTCACGGGCAGATGTTTTTATTCTCCAAATGATCATTTCCTTTATGTACGTGCTAAGTCCTATCAGTATTCTCTTTAAATTGTCTTCTGAGTCTGTAGCTTCTTTTCATCCTCCACCATTGCTACCCTAGCTGAGGACACAACTCTTATCAACTGGATCCTCTCAGCCCCCAAATTTGGACCTCCCCTATTTTGTTTTATTTGTGCATGTGATGGCATCTGACTTAAAATGACTAGGTGACTCCTGACTTTCCCTTTTCTCGAGTGCAGTTCTTCAGTTTCTCTTTTGTAGTTTTTTGTTTTACTTTTTTATTGTTAGTTTCAGGTGTACAGAACAATGCAATAGTTATCCTTTTCACCCTCACAGAGTAACAACCCCCTTGCCCCCATGTATTGCCCTCCCACCCCCGATATCATGCTTATCTATTACAATTCCATTGATTCCAATCCCCCTCTCTATTCCATGTCCCGAGACTAAATGTATATATAATTATAGTTGACATACAATCTTATTCAACATCAGTTTCAGAAATACAGTGCGGTGGTCAGGCCTCTACACCGACTATGAAGTGGTCTCCCCTACAGGACATGAGTCCATCTGGCCCCCTAAGAAATATTTACAACATTACTGATTATATTCCTCAGACTGTCTTTTCCTATTCCTGAGGCCATATTGTAATTACCATATTGTATTGTCTCATCCCTTCCCCTTCTCCTTCATCCCCACCCCCTCCCAGCTAACACCCCTCAGTTCTTGTAGTCTTTTTTACATTCCCTGATATATCTTTCTCGCTGACATCTCCTTAGTTAACCGTGTAGACAGGTATCCGTGCTCGGACTAACCTCCTAGGGGCCTGTCTTTCTCCGGTCTTGTCCCCAATTAGTCTGTCTTGCACATAAACACATGAAATGTAGTTCTGAAATACAAATCTGTTCTGGTCACTTGTCCCTCTGGTTTCCCCAGAGGCAGAGTCTAAGACAAAGAATCAAGTCCTTCATCTGGGAGGTAAAAGAAGCGATATGGAAAGTGAGACAGGGAGGGGAAGGCAGCCAATAGAGAGTACATTATCAAACCTGTAAGCAGCGGGAGCTTAATCTTACTGGGGAAAAAATCTAGAAACCAGTGTAGAACACACACCTCAGAGGTATCTTACTACAGGGACTGGGGAAACAGGGTATTTATAAACCAAATTCAGAGGGTCATGACTAAGGGCTATTGGTGATGATGGGGAGATAGTGTTCATTTCCCAGAACCCCAGGCCCACCCCACAGCCAGGCAAGGTAGCTTCAGTAGCCAGAGGAAGTCAGGCTGACATATCCTGGAGTGATGAGGATGAGAGGATATGGACAGAGCACCAACCACATCTACAATTAAAATAACCTCTGAGATGTCTTCCTATAGAACCCAGTCTATTCTTTTTTGGATGCACTAAGTCTTTTATAGTCTGAACCAATCATCACCATGTGAATGTCATTTTCTAGAGGCACAGTTCTCAACGGCATACAAACCACTTCTTCCTAGAGGTCTTTTCATCTCTCACTTCTGCCCAAGTCCTGTCTATCTTCAAGAACCAGTTCAAATGTTGCTTCCTCTCTGAAGCCCACCCTCCTTTCCCCAGGCAGATGTGGTGCTTGGAATTTTCTTAGAGCTCAGTAAAAGTGTGATGACTGGATTATAAATGAACAGACCTTTACTGCTACTGTTGATCGTATTCATTTGCAATTATCTGTGTGCCTGCCTGTCTCTACCACACAGTGTGAAATATCAAAGGGCAAGAGCCGTATCCTATCTGTCTTGTCCCTTTCCCCCAAAACACAGGGGGCATCCAATAAATGTTTATTGAAATATTGCAATATCCCCTTAGGAGAACAGACTGCATATTTCAATATTGAATACTATGAATTTTTCAGTATTGAAGACCTTGAAAAATACGCCCTTAGAGAAAACTAGCAATAACACAGGAATTCATACCTCTTAAGTTCTTCTCATGCTTCTATCCACACAATTTCATGGTTGGTAGCTTCGTTGCATTTTTTTTAAGTGGGGAGGGAGATTAAAATGAACCTCAGATACGCTTCAAATTCTCAAATGCTACCACCCAACTTTACATGTGTTGCCTCTGAGGTAGAGTGTAGGCACACTCGGTGCCGATTATGTTTCCTTGATTGGTGGTAAAGTATGGGGGCGTTTTCTTGAGTTCTGAACCCTTTAGGTTTGTTTGTTGTTTGTTTCCTTTGCAGCATCTGCGAAAGGCAAGGTGGCATTTTTACTTGCACCTGTGGATTTTATTGAATGGAGAAAATTATTTGCAAATGCAGGATTATATATTTTTTTTCTCTATTTTGCTATTACATGCATTTTTCTCAGTGGTTCCAAAGAGAGTAAAATAATTCCAAGGCATAAAGCATTTTAGGGTAATTTTCATCTGGCTACAACACAGTAAACTTTTATCTCTAAGAAAAAAAGGCTGCTCAGGAGAGTATGCCAATGGAGCCTAACAGATTTGTATTTCCACTGCAGGAAAATTAAGTCATTATATTAGACCATAGAGGCCAAATAGTT
Organism: Hipposideros armiger; assembly: GCF_001890085.2. Classification (NCBI taxonomy): domain Eukaryota; kingdom Metazoa; phylum Chordata; class Mammalia; order Chiroptera; family Hipposideridae; genus Hipposideros; species Hipposideros armiger. The sequence continues at coordinate 72,472 of NW_017732787.1, read as the reverse complement.
GCTAAATAAAACACTTTGAAACGAATATTAAAAGCCATCGAGCTAAACACCTCACTCTGTGGACTGGCAGAGTCACAAAAGAGCAGTATAATCCTTTTAGAATATAATTCAGATCAGTTATTATTTCTCTGCTCTACCTCCTCTAGCAGCTGCCCATCACACTTAGAATAAAATCCAGACCCCTGGCCATGGTTCGCAGGGCCTTCCTTCAATGGCGGCACCCCCGCTGTCTTTCCCATCTCATGTCCCTCCCTTCCTTGCTCTCTGTACTGTAACCAAAGCGTCCTCAGTGATGCTCCACAGCACCCAGTGTGCCCCCCACCCAGATTGCTAACTCCCCATTATACTGACCTGCACCTCTCACTTCATTCAGGTCTGGGCTCTCATGACTCCCCCCAGAGAGTCCTCCAGCTTTATTTAAAGAGCCTCCTGGCCTTGCTCGCGCTCTGTGGCACTCATGTTCTCTCGCCCTCGCTCTCTCCCACTTTCTCTCTCTCTTTTCCTCTCCCCGTCTCTCCCACCGTGACTAACCTGTTCTCTTTCCTAAGGACATATCGCAAATACAAGGAACCTATGTCTCTCGCTCCCACCTCGGCTAGGCCTGTTCTCTTGCCTGAGAATGTATCACTAATAAACCCTGTGTGCATAGTAATCAAAAAGTAAAAAAAGAAGAGCATCCTGAATGCCTCTGTCACTTATTTTCTTGCTTTCTTATATGTTCATGTCTCTTAGCAATACCTGCCACATTCTGTATTTATTTACAATGTACTGCCTACCCATGTGAGTAGTAAGCAACGTTTGCTACCAGTGCCCTAAACAGTATCACTTGAGAAACCTTCAAATATTTATTGAATGAATGACTTTGTTGCATGAGTGAGTGAATGGATTAGTATTCCTAATTCACATTCATATTTCAGTCCTCTCCTGCCAGGATCAGTCATGATTTGACTAGTGAAACCTTAAAGAGAAATGTATATTTTTTTTCACTTAATAACTTTGGATTTCTTTTTTTCTCTTGTAGCTCATGGTTGATAGTAATTGACTTTTTATTAGTTTCAAGACATTTAAAACATGAAAGCACCCTTTCACAAAGGCACAGAGCCAGCTGAAATTTCTTGAAATTAATACACATTTAGCACTTGCTGGCTGGAAATAGCTGAAGTGCGTGCGGGGTTATATAATATGCTGTCAGTTGTCCTAACAACGACTTCAAACTTTCTCTGAGATTTGAAAACTGTAAACACGGATTCCATTCTTGATGTAGAAGTCTGGCAGGCCAGTGCTGGCCCAGAGACTGTTGAACCGTGTGGCAAAAATGTTTAGAATTCTGATATCATCTTAGGTTCCAGAAAGGCCACTTGACCCCTAGTCAGAGCCTCATAGAAAGTAATCATTTTGAGGACTCATGCCCGTGTGGATTTTCTGTAGTTGGCCAGTTTTATGCCCGCGATAGATGACTGCTATATAGACTTTCTAGGAACATTAATCATGTTGGTAATAGTGATATTTTACAGATACTGACAGTAGATGAGAATAGATTTTAAAGCACAAAATTCCAGTTTAATTAAGCACACTATCCACCCTATTGCTCTTTTTTTAAAAATATTTTTATTGGGGAGTTGGGGGGATGGGAACAGTGCTGGGGAATTGGGGGAAGGGGAACAGACAAGTTGCTGTCGTTTTGTTCTTCAGTCTAGCTGTGGAGGACGTGGCTTCACTGGCCCAACTTGGCACCATCATTGCGCTCTTCCCGGGTGAGGCAGATCAGTTGCCGGCTTCTGGATGGCCTCTCACTGCGGCTGCTGGCCGCTCACGCTGGCTGCTGGCTACACGCAGTAGCCCATGGCAACCCACTGCCACAGGGGCTGCAGCCTCAGCCTATGCTGTCGCCGGCGACCCACGGCAGCCCAGCTCCAGGTTGAGCCGTTGTATAGCATCTTAGCTGTAGAGGGCAGTGTCACTGGCCCTCATATGTGGGATCCGAACCGGGGCCCTCTGGTGTCCCAAGCCAGTTCTTAACCATTGCGCCACTCGGCCGGCCCTATTGCTCTTTTTAAAAATGTAACAAGCTATCTTTTTTAATTTATCAAAGTTTATTCTTGTCTCCTACTCCTGAATTGTTCACATTTTGTTGTACTTTTGGAATTTACAGTATATTTAAGATGAGTTAAATAATTATTTTAAGCAAAAATGTACTTTATATATCAGGGGTTGGCAAATTTGTTTTATGAAGGGCCACACAGTAAATGTTTAAGGCTTTGTGGGCCACATGGTTTCGGTTAGAGCTGCTCAGTTGCCATTGTAGTAATATGGACAGTAAATAAATGAATGAACCTAGCTGTGTTTCAATAAAACTTTTTTCTTCCCCAAAAACAAACAGCAGACCGGATTTGATAGTTTGCCAACCCCTGTCATATAGTATTGTACCCCAGATTTTTCGGGGAGAAGAATCTCTCTTTCATATGGTAGAGAATGCGACAGATGCATCCCGTAAGTTCTAGTTAAATTGATCTAAATAAACCAGAAATGATACAATAGTTGATTCAATAGGAACTTATGATTTTGAATGGAAGACATCATCTCATGTGTAATCCAGCGTCTCCTGTCTAAAAATACCCACAGGATAAATACCACCTTATTTAGATATTTTTAAAAACCTCCTTCCTGATTAATTGGCTTGTTCTATTTTATGATATATGACTCATCACATTTCCCCTTTAGCCCTGACTGAGAACTAAGATTTAACTAAGAACTAAGAGCTAAATGTTGGGCTCTATTGTAGTAGCCATTATTACCTTAGGTTTTCCAGTACCATTATCTCCCCTGCCTTCATCAACTTCATTCTTTTTGGAAAGTGAGTAAGGAATAAATATATAAATGTCATGGTTTTTTTCTAATAGAAAGAGTATAATCGGGTGTGACTTCTAGATAAAGATAACTTTTGAGCCCCTTTTTGAAGATGAGAGGTATGGACTGGGGGACAGGAAAGGAATGAAAATAGTTTTTGATCAATAATATGAGCAAAGACACCAAAGTAGGCCTTGCAGGAATATTGGGCTCAGTTGGATGATATTAAGAAGAACAACAAAAGCACATCTTGAAAACTCGTTGACCAGTTTTATCAGTACAAATGAATTCAAATTCCTCAATTCCTTAAGAGCGTAAATAAATAATAAGGGTTTTAGCTGGTATTTGCGGTCACTGTTCTTGGGGAGCTATTTACAGATTTTGTATAGTGGAACAGTTTAGCTTGACTAGTACTACTTGCCGTAATAGTGATAATTATATATGTGTTTGTAGAGTGAGAATCACTGCTTTGTATGCTCATATAAATTACTGTAATGCACTAATTCTTTTGTCAAATACTACTATAGTGATTTACTAATTAATAGCGTAATTCTTGCTATATTGTGAAATAGCGTTGAAGAAACAGTCTTAATATTTTAAAGATATACCATCTAGAATAAGCAATACTTTAAATGCTTTGGCTTTTATGTTCAGTTGGTTAAAAAGTAATTCTCATACATACGTGTATTTGTATGTTAGTCCCTGTAAATACAGTTTTCTAATTTGGCTTTGCTTTTCTTTCAGTTGTTTTACAGGTTTGCAGCCTGGTCCTTTACCCAATCAAGTTCATTGAAACTGTGAGCTTGAAAATTTACCATGAGTTCAATTGGGGTTATGGCCTGGCGTGGGGTGCGACTATATTCTCATTTGGGGGTGCCATCCTTTATTGCCTGAACCCTAAGAACTACGAAGACTACTACTAGAACCAGTAGTCTAGAATCGGGAGAGGAAAAAAAAAACCCATCCAGCAAGGATTGCGTCTGCATCTTTTCTAACTCACTGTTTTCTAAAACATTTGTGGAGCATCAAGCAGTTTGCTCAGTTGATTTAATATCTTTTGCCTTTTGGCTGTCAACATCATAACCAGCTTTTACATCCATTTTAGGGACCTGCACAAATTAAGAGAGCTGATTAGACATAGGCAAATGCTGCACACTTCCAATATGTTCATGTCATTTTTCTTGACAAGTGAAGGATCTATATGACAGCAGCCATTGTGAGACTAGTTGGAATGAGAAATGCCTGAATCTCCTATTGCCTGCAGGGGAGCAGCTGGCATAAGCAACATTTAGAAGTTCCTTTGCGCTGACAAGAATTCTACCGTTAGGGTCCATATCACCTGCCTTTCCCACCCAGCGACTATATTGGCCATTGGTTATTTGCTTGAGTGAATTTTTGAAAAGTGAACTGCCCATCAGTATCTAATGGGAATTCTGAATGGAACGAGTTAATGGTACATAGTCCACCTTCAAGAGTACTCTTTTTAATGGGAGGTTATGCCTTGGCAGTCAGCGTATCCCTGGGAAGGGAGTCAAGACTTAGAGACATGTGCTTTTCATTACGTGGTTAGAAATCGTGCCTCAGCCATAGTTAGAATGAGGAAAATTGGGAGTCTCTACTTTCCCTGGGGTGACCAGAAAGAAATATGCATGAGTTGCTTTTGTCCTAAGTACCCTTAAATCATTTACGTAACATTACAGCAAATAACTGTGCATATATAACAAGCTTAAATATTTTTATAGAAGATGGACCATTATAAATGGCAATAAGTTGTTCCCTAGCCCCACACTTGCATTTGCCTGTTACATATGAAGTTAATATTTGCTCTAGTGAAGTGATTTGAACACTAACCTTGTACACGTTGTTAAGAGGCTTAGATCGGTATTCACACTTATTTACCATACAAAAGTACATATACCTTAAAGCTTTTGCTCTATGTTCTCTGCTGTTTCACTGGAAAGTTTTAATAGAATTGTATAAGAAAAAAAATTAAAATTGTGTTGATCTGAAAATTCATGATTCTCCTGTAAGCACTGTAGTTCAAAAGAGAGTAGCAATTAGGATGATCATTTTGGTTAAAATGCATTAAAATAGAAGGCTGCTTTTTTTTCAAGTATTTTAAATGTCTTGATTAAAAAATAAATGAATAGCGATAGATTTATATAAATGTCTAAATGTCTCAGTAGAGGAGTAGAATTCATCTGGTTATCACCTGGTCCTCTGACATTAATGGGCTGATTTGTGCACACAATTATGATGGATTTATGTTAAGGGAATCATTTGTTGACTGTTCAAATGGAAGGAAATATCAATAATAGGGAATAAGTTTGCAACTAATGTCACACTGCAAACTTGTTAATCCTGTTTAATATACAAATTTGGATAGTTTAATTATAAACATATTTTTATATCAAATATACAGTTCTAATATAAAAGTTATAAATAATTATTTTTGTTAACAAAGACACTACAACAGTATGTCCTGGTTTGGGCCCTCTTGCCGAAAGAAGCATTGGAAAAATCATTTAAAACATACCTATGTTGTGTTGTATTGCAAAGTCTGTTAGGAGCAGGACCACATCAAGAGTATTTAATAATTTGCTTTACCTCCCTCCCAAAGCAGAGTTCTGCTTTCAGCTTGTCTTAAGAACTGTTGCCAAAACAACAGAAAAAAAACCCTATTTTTTATTCAAATGCTTAAAAAGAAACTCTTGTGACTTTTCTATAGAATCTCAAATTAAATATGGAGAACCAGGCTTATTATTTTATCAGTGACAGACAAAAGTGATTAAATGCATCTTAGAGAGAAACCTTTATAAAAGTATATGATTCTATGTAGAATCATAAGAAACTATGAGTGGAAATTTTCCAGAAAGATGTTAGTATTGTAGAGCCTTTTGAAGCAATTTCCTTGGGAAATACATAGTAAAATCTGGGCCAGACTGTCGTAAAGTTAATTACATATTGTCAGAGCAGCATGAGAAATACGATATTTGTTGGAAAGAGATTTCGGCTACTAAATGCTTTCTATTGTGAGAATCTCTTTATTCCTGAATAATGGAAGAACAGTACTTTCGTGCTGACATCAATGAGGCACTTTTCTTAGTCCTAGTAGAGGATGCAGTGTGCTGTTAGACCAATATCCCATCTGAAGACTTAGCAAGTTTTCATTCTCTGTCGACAGGACAAGCTGGAAAGTGACAGAATATGGTATCGGCTAAGGCACACACATTTGCAGTTTTATGGAAAGTAGATTTCTTACAGAGCTTTTGTCCCCTTCCCAGTGAAGAGCCCTATGCTATATTTCTACCATCACTAACGTTTGAAAGTGTTTCATTACTAACAAGCTCAAGACAACATGAGTTGTTGCTCATCTGAAATACTGTTTTGCCTATCAGAATAAACACAAGTGAGTTTTTCACCTACATTAACATTTTGTCTTTGCAGCTTTAGCTTTGTTTGATGTTTTCTTACAAGCAAAACTGTTAACTATAAACCCACTGTTATCTTAGAGAGAGACACATACCACATGTATAGCAGAAAGTACACAGCAGGGCTAGGTATTCGGGTTTCTTGCACAACTCTAGCTTTTTGTAAGTTCCACATAAATTTTAAAGACAAATAGAGAGACCTATGTGTTTGAAATATAAATGATATATATGGATTAGCATGTACTTGTATATTATTAAACATGCAATGAACTGACTGGTAAGTGACGTCTAATTGTATGGCTAGCAATGTAATTTATTCAGACTGTATTTTTGTACAGAGCAGCGCACACTAACCTATGCCTCTGTGTCCTCTTCAATGCCTAAAACTGTGCCTAGAAATTTCATCTGTCTTAAAAAATAAAATATTCTTCATGCTGTTTATGCTATTAGTTTCTCTACTGCTGTTCTATATTTATTGTTTTGAAGTCTATGACATGTTTAATACTACTTAAATACAAATTTATGGTATCCTGGTTATTTTTTCTAACAGCCTCTGGAGGGAACCTGTTTATTACTCCAGTGGTTTTTGAGTTTGCGGTTTCACGATCAGTTCTTCATTTCATGATTTTTGTAGCTGACATGAAGTTATCTATGTGGAAACAATAAAAATAAAAGTGGTTTCACTGATGTGATTTGACTTTGTGTCTTCTCTGCTGTGTTGACCCTTTAACAGGTTTCCAAATTACGTATCCTCAGTTCATTTTCTCCTTTATAATCTATATTATTTAGAAAACACAGCTTAATAGGACATGGTCATTTGGTGTAAATACATGTTTTTAAACTTTTATTTCAAATTCTCCTCCAAGATCCCTTTTACCCTCTGCAGCTGAGTTATAGGAACAGTGAAAGAAATAATATTAAATATCTTTTTAAAACTTTCTGTTTTAAAATGCACACGAAGGAGATAAAGTGTAGGCTAACGTATTCCCTACTGTAATCACACTACAAACAGGAGTAGCGAAAGGGTTTGATACTCTGTTTTGGTTTTTGTTTAGTTTTTAGTGTTTGCCAGATATGTCAAAGCAGTCTTTCCTACATTTCTGGTTTTTAATTAGAGAGACACTCTAAACTTTCAGTACACATGTGCACGTGTGTATATGAAGAAATTCATAAAATTAAAATCAGAATTTCCCATCACCCTTGGTGAATATAAAATGGTGAATATACTTGCAAAGAAATTTAAATTAGACAATAAAATTCACTTGTATGATTGTCAGAAAATTTTCTGGAAGTTATAAATAAAACCATAGATAATTGAGCAAACTTCCTTGTTGATGAAATCAGTTTGAATAGAAAACATTTTTGTCATGAAGATACCCTTTCATGTCTCATAAACCCTCAAATTTTGAGAGCTTCACAGTCTATTTTTCTGCTAAAAATATTGTAAATCATCTGCAAGCATACGATATATTGAATATCAAACTTTCAAAAGTATACATATTGAACAGTTGTAAATGCTAACATTTTTGCAAATTTTCTGTCATTTTGGAAAATTTCCTTTTCAATGGCCGTATTCTAATTTGATGGAGTACCATCATTTATTTGATGTAGTATATTTTCAGGATAAAGTATTCAGTTTTTACACAGAATTCTCACAAACAGTACACCTTTACAAACATGTCCTGCCTGGTAATTGTCCGTGACCCATTTTCTCTGAATTTAGAAGACATGGAGACATAACTTCACTAGGATTTGACAGGCAAAATCCTTTGCCCTCAGAGATTTCATTGTGAACATGAAACAGGAAGGCAATTTCAATTTGCTTTGCCATAATGGTCTCATAGCCTGTTAGTTTGTTTTATTAAGTCAGGCCCATACCATGTCAACACAATGTTCCATTTTGATGGTTTTTAAGTTATTTTGGTTAGAAAGTAAATTGGTAAGTGAAATTATTTTGTACTCTAGAATAATCCACTGAATACCTGGATTTACTAGCTTATCAAATTTTCATGTTCTGGCACGTTAATCTCTTTTAAGTGCAACCTTAAATAAGATTAAAAGAGCAAATAAAAATAAAGTGCTTAGTATTTTCACAGGAAGCACTAATTTGAATAATTTAACTTCTGTCAAGTATTCCAACATAGTATCGTAGCTACTTAGTGTCAAAGCTAATGTCCAAGTTAAAATCAGACTAAGTAATAAAACTGTAATAAAATGCTAACAATTTTTCTTATATAGGCAGGTTTTCAGACTGGGAAATGTCCTCACATTTTTAACAACTACTAAATGTTGCCATGAGCAGAGGGTTCATGTATATATACTTGAAAAATCTGTTTTCAAGGAGTTACCAGGTAGGTGACTCACATTTATATTCCAGCAGTAAGTAATGGTTCCAAAGTATAACCAAGAGAACAGGAGCTGAACTGTTCAAGTGGGAAGGATAATATGTGGTGTTTTTAAGCCAAGATTAACAGCACACAAAGAATGGTGTTCTTTGTAAAAACTAAAGCTGTGTTGAGTGGTTCACCAGAGAAACTCAGTTTTGGCAAGAAATTATTTCCAAGTTGAATGACTTCATAGGAATAATGATTATAAAAGAAGCTTGGAACAAGTACTGGAAAATCATGTCATCAAACCAGCAAAAACCTTGACTACTTCAATTTCTGCATGTGACAAGGACTAATGAAAAAAAATAGTATGTAAACAGTTTATACATACATATACTATTTTTGGCATGGGTGAGGATGTGTCTGGATCAGGGGTCGGCAAACTGGCTCACCAGTCACGTGCGGCTCTTTGAGTACGTTCCATCTGAAAAGTTTGCCGACCCCTGGAAGAGCCAATCCTGTCCCTCACAACAATTTAAAAGTTATTCGAGAGCCATAAATATATTTTTACATAATCACCATTATGTGGATAATATCCTTTAAGAAGTTTATAAATGAAACTATGATAGGTTTATTTTCATTTTCAATTTTACTTCAGAGCCACATGTATGTACCCAAAGAGCCGCATGTGGCTTGCGAGCCGCATGTGGCTCGCAAGCCGCAGTTTGCTGAGCCCTGGCGGCTCTTCCATCTCAAAAGTTTGCCCACCCCTGGTCTGGATGATCTGAAGGCATTTCTTTAGAACAGAAGAGAGGCAGTCAGGGATGGAGTTAAAACATGACATAAATGCAATGATAGTACTGGAAACTACCATCTTGGTTGCTTTGAATTTATAAAGGTTAAAATAAAGGAATGTACAGCCTATTGAATTTAATAAATATAAGGAAGAGAAAGTTCAACAAAGTTTTAAAACTGAACAGAAGACATTTCTCTTTAAGATTATAAATGGGGAGTTAAATTAGAGTTTAAAAATGGAGGAGAAACACTACTTTGCTGGTCTTTGATGCTGTGTGTTGACTGAAAACACAGATATGACTGTCACACTTGGCATCCTCTCCCAGGCATAGTTCTCCATCAAAGCGTATGAGACGAAGTCCCCCTTTGTGACCATGTCATTGTTCAGTGATAATGTGGCAACTCCTGACATCAAGAACAAGTTTTCCAATTTTTAACTTTTAGGTGGTTCTTCTTAAGCATTATATAGCTATTAGGGTTGTGTTAATGATTTGACTAGTGTATCTAAAAGAAGCAAAAGGAGAAAATGTAATAAAACATTTAACGCTATGATCATGAACAGTATGTTTCTCATTCAACTCCAGGCTATGAATACCGTTCACTGTTGGAAGAAATTTGGCATGAATTTGACATAATATAGAAATCTTTATGGAGGCATAATGTTTCATGTAAATTTTCCAGTTATATTTTCTGAAGACCTTGATATTTTTAAGTGCTTCTTAATGAAGCAGAATTTTGGAAAATTCCATTCCCAGAATATTGCTTTGCAAACCTCAATATTTAGCACATATCTTTCCAGCCAACTTTCAAGACATGGAATACTTGGACTTGCTTTCCCACATTTTTTCAGGCACGGATAAAAATTTCTTTGCCTAGCTATATGAGAAAGTCAATAAACATGAGTACAAGTTAGCCATGCATTTGAGCTTCAGGAAGTTCAAGTATGATCCTAAACACACTAACCTCCTCCTGCTGCTGATGACTACATGAATGACATCTTTGAATCAGAAATGCTCTAAACTTGAGGCAACTATTAAGACTTAACATTCATTCATGCCAGCACTGTTTGATTTCATTTAGGCTTATTTGACTATTATGCTGTTTGGATGGGGAAAACCCATGTAACGTGCTGTTTTCCTAGAGTTAGGCTGGTTTTTAATTATTAATATAAATATGTACAAATTTCCTACATTTATATACTTGGAATGATTTGCATATTTATCTACATTGGAACTGGAGCATTTTTAGAATTATTTACAATTTATGGAATTACAAAGTTAAAATCAGAGTAAGGATTGGGAAAAAATACAGGAAAAAGATGAAACAGGTGGATCTTCCAAGTTTTACCTTTTAGTCATAAGTGTGTGGTATGGACTGTGCAGATAGGAGAGTAGAAACCTGACTGGTTGATGTAATTGATTAGCTTTGGAGTCTATACTCCACCCATAGTGATTTTTCTGTGAGTAACAGAGGACTTGGCAGGCAGCCATATTTGCACCACATGACCCTGCACCCCTGGTCAGAGGTGATTACAGCAGAGATGGTTTCTGCCTGAGGCGACCTCCCTCTGTTTCTCTTGCCCATTAATTTGGAATTGGTCTCTGCATGTAGCTAGTAATAAAATGCATAAACTATGGGTCTTGGAGTACGTGTGCAGGGATACAAAGAAAAACTGCAGAGAATAAAGGAATGATATAGATATTCAGAGAAAAGCAGTCAAGAGGGACCATGTAAGACCCAGAGAGAATGAAAGAGTGGGTGGTCCCTGTTCCTAGTCAGATCAAGCTTCCAATACTATCTGTGCTTCCAATAATATCCTGTTTTGATTCTCCAGTTTTAGCTGGAACCAATAGAACCTTTTGTTAGACAAAGCACCCTTTGTTAGATGGTTCAATATTCAGGTTGTGCTAAATCTCAAAGAAAGGATTGGGAAGTACGTGAAGATTTCTTGACACACTTCCCACCTCACCCCAGAGTGCCCAATACTATATTTCCTTGTCATATATTGCTCCCAGTTGTTTCATTCACAGTAAAATGTTACTAAGTGAAAATATTTTAGTGTAAACTCTCCCTTCTGTGTGTATATTTTTTCTAATATCAAAGTCATATGCTGAGGGGGAAAGATCAATAATCATCAGATGGCATGAAAGCTGCTTTGGAATCTAAAGCCACTCATGGTAATTTCTCCCCCATCTTACATTTGAATGCATTGGCAATCTACATTAGCCCATAAGAGCTGTTGCGCTGTACAGCTCTGGAGAACACCATTCTCGCATGTGTTCTCCAAGGACACCTGTACTGCTGATGTTGCCTATTTCTTTGCACTTATGGCTCCTTTTGAGTTCAGGGTAATACCTCACACATACAGTACTATCAGCCAAGGTTTCCATTGCCTTCTGTGGACGGAAAAGGGGTTGCAGATTAAACCTGACAAACTCAGGAGACTGAAAATAACCATATGGGATGGTGTGAACATAAAAATTCCTAACTAAGGTGGGCCATGGCGGGAAGTCTCATCTTTAGCCTGAAGCTTCCTTCATAAAGTTAATCTGTGTCTTTAAGTGGGCCTGTCTATTGTCTTTTTGCACCTAAAATGACATCCTTGGAATGTCAGTAATCCCTTTTTTTGGACCAGAGCAGGAAACTACAGAATCCCTCATTATCATTCTTGTCCCCTGATTGCCATTTCTATGTGCTGTAAAAAGCAAACTATTAACTATCCTGCACCCACCTATGTGAAAGAAGCACCTGTATCTCCAATTTACTTGTATCCAATCCCAGAGATTTCCCCACTTTGCTTTCCCCCATCCCCTTAATCTACTACCAATGGATTTCATGTAACCCTCCTCCTTTGATTCTACCTATAAAATAATCTGCAATCTGCCATTTTGCGGATTATTTTCTCAATCTGTTGCGATTTTGTTTCTCGGCAAATGTCATCAGTTTGGCTCAAATAAACTCATAAACTTTCCCTTAGGGAGAATGTTTTTCGTTGACACTTCACTCTAGTGCTGCTTTGGGCTCAGGTGAATCAAGCCCAAGTAGAATCAAGCATGTTGGAGCAAACCCATTAATTGTATTTAGTAAAAGAGTGTATTCATCCAACTCTGGAGACCCCATCTGCATGCCTGCTTAAGCAAGTCAACCTGCCGATTGCAGTTATTCTTGGATCTTTCTTTGGATAACACAGGGGCTCCTTACATGAAAAAGTAGTTATACACAGCACGGACAACTGCACCCAAGCTCAAGGATGTAATCTCCCCCACATTTGTGTTCCCAACTCAACGTAGGATTACACGGTAGATGGGCAATCACCCCTCCTTTTCTTGTTATTGTGTCCTAAAGGCAAATCTCGTGTGTGTGTGTGTGTGTGTGTGTGTTTTAAGTAAAGATCATTATTTACAATATCCGCTGATGTGTGTATTTCAGTATCAGATACACTATAACATAAACATCTTCAAAAGAAGGATTGTTCTTTCTTGCAATGAGACCAAAAATATTTATGTGTTTAAATGACATGTTAGGATGACTTTTGTTAGTTCTTAGTGCAAAGTATTACACGCAGTCAAATTATCTGTCATCCCTGCAGCTTTCATCCAGGGACTAAGTCATTCACTTTGAAAGGTTTTTTGGTTTCTTTTCCCCCGTTTAATTTCAAAATGAAGTTCTATTGATTGATGTGAATTTCAGCTTTGAACGACATTTTTTGTGATTCTGTATGACAGCAGATGGCCTCGAGCCCTTAAGACAAACTCATTAATCACTAGAAGCATCCACTGTTACAGTACATGATCCCTGCTTTTTGTGAACAGTATCTTTAAATTGTCCAGAGAAGTCACATGTGTGCAGAACAGGAGACAAAAGAGTGGTGATGACAACTGGTACTACTGAAAGAAGGGCCCCTGAAGATTTATTGATAGAAGACTTCAGGGATATGATGGGACTTCCCCTGGGCCATTTTAGTTGTTTCAGTATTTAATGTCACTACTACTCTACATCATCATTTTCTCATTTGTTTAAGTTTCTCAGGCCTTCAAAAGGTCCTTGAATCTGACAATTAAGTTCGCGAACTTGTTGCAACAATGTTGCTAAACTTTTTTGATATCAGAGGGATTATTCATTATGAATTTGTACCAACTGGACAAACAGTTAAGCAAGTTTACTATTTGGAAGTGCTGAAAAGGCTGCGCAAAAAAGTTAAACAAAAACGACCTGAACTTTTTGCCAACAATTCGTGGCTCTTGCATCACGACAATGCACCAGCTCACACAGCACTGTCTGTGAGGGAGTTTTTAGCCAGGAAACAAATACCTGTATTGGAACACCTTTCCTACTCACCTGATCTGGCCCCCAGTGACGTCTTTCTTTACCTGAAGATAAAGAAAATATTGAAAGAAAGACATTTTGATGACATTCAGGACATCGAGGGTAATACGATGACAGCTCTGATGGCCGTTCCAGACAAAGAGTTCCAAAATTGTTTTAAAGGGTGGACTAGACACTGGCATTGGTGCATGGCTTCCCAAGGGGAGTACTTCAAAGGTGACCATAGTGATATTCAGCAATGAGGTATGTAGCACTTTTTCTAGGATGAGTTTGCGACCTTAATTGTCGAACCGTGTACATTTAACAAAAAGTCCAATCCTTAGCATATTCTCTTTTCTTGTGGCCTGAGCAGCAAAAGCCATTTATTTTTGCCTTTTATTTATGTATTTATTTTTAAATTAAATTTATCAGGGTGACATTGGTTAATAAAATTACATAGGTTTCAATTGTATAATTCTATAGTACATCATCTGTGTATTGCAGTCTGTGTTCACCAACCAAAGTCAAATCACCTTCTGTCACCATATATTTGATCCCTTTACCCTTTTCTACCTCCCCAACCCCTATATGATTTCACTCATATGTGGGATATAAAACTGTAAAGAGGGAACAAACAAAAACTCATAGACACAGACAACCATATAGTGGTTACCAAAAGCCATTTGTTTTTGAAAAAATAGGCAACTGCCACAAATGCTGGGTCAAGGGAAAATAGATGCCTTGTTATTTTCCATTCTTATTTGGACCTAACAAATAATTTTGCCTTCCTTACTCCTTCATCAGGAAAATAACATAAGAATCCACATAAAAAACACAGCATGAGGCAGTTAGGAATGCTGTATTTTATACACTATGTTTACATGCTGCAGGAATAAGAATAGAGTCTTAAAAAAATCCGGTCAGGATTTGCTTCCTCCTTTCTCGTCTTTAAATGCAAACACATGCATACTGACAGCTCTCAGAAAAATAGCCCTAATGAGAATTTCTCTCTTTCCCCAGGGGTGCCCTCTGCCACCATCTATTTAAGGAATAATAACGGGCTCCCTACTTCATTCTCACATCATACGTTTAAAAGAGCAATTTCCATTTTTGAAGTATTGCTGAAAGGAAAGAAGTCATCTTTCATCACAGCCGGGAAAGGTCAGCAAGTCAGTAATCCTCCATTCACTTCTTGACAGAAATATCTTCTTTCCTTCCACAGCAGACCAGAAAAGTGATTTATTTGCGATTGGCATTAATACATAAAATGGCCAATGCACCTAGCTATGCCTGGACAATCCCTTACATGGTCCAGAGGCTTCTTTTATTACCTGCTAAGGCTGTGAATTGAATCTGTTGGAGCAAGCATTGTAGATAGGGTTCTCAATCCCCTCCCATGCGCTCTTCCATAATATCGAATCCTAGCAAGGCCAAAGTACGTTTGTAATGAAGACCAACTAAGAAGATCTTCTTGCTCCTGTGCCCAGATATTGATTGACCTTTCTTTCCTTTCCATTTGGGCACAGGCGCATGCACACGCACACACATTTTATTTATGGAACTTGAGTTTGTTTCTTGCAAACCTCATATGTATGTTTTTCAGCACTCCAAACATTCCCTGAGTTTTATTGCATTTTTAATATGGGCCCAATACTGTACAAGGCTATGGGACATTACGAAAGGTACAATTTGAGACTTCACGGATCTTATAATTCAAGTGGGGAACACAAAGCATGTACATAGAAACAGTAATTCTGCCTTATATTGTGGAATGACTTACAGATCTCAAAGTAAAGGCATTAATTTTATTGCTGCCTGATACTTTTACTAACAATACAGACAACGTAGCAAGATTTTGACCAAGATGAATAGACCATTAAACAAAACGATACATGCAAGAATCAGCTTAGGTTTTCCCCGCACAATTAATTGTAGGCTAAACATTTTCTTTTGGAAAAAGGGAAATGTCTGATTGTGACCTGTATTTTGTATAATTAAGACACCGCTGACTGCAAGATTTGATGTACCAGTAAGAAAGGAAAAACACAACCAAAACTGGGTGGAGGGGTGGTCTAGGAGTCCTCTGAATAAAACTGAGTCACCAAAGGCAAAAGCTTCAGTATAAAAGTGACTCAGTAGAGTAGTTACAGAGAAAGAAACAGCGCGGGAACCTTAATGTCTGGACCTTGGCACTGGGAGGAGAATTTGAACAACTAGTTAGTACTTGTGCCAGTTTGAGATCTGAATTCATACTTCCAGTGTGGTCCAAAAAAACCTCAAGCAGAGAATTTAATTTAAAATGGTCTTAGATGGGTAGTGCCTGACGTTGGCTGGCAAAAGCAAATAAAAATGCTCTCTGGAAGACCTTAACTCCAATCCTGGCTGACTAAGATTGAGGATGCAGTTGATTATAAGATGCACGTTGATATCATAGGTGTGAGAAAACATGTTTCAGGATTAATGAAATATGGTTACTACTTATTTGTAAGCGATTAAAGGACCTTCACCTCAAAATTAGCTGTTAGTGATGATTAAAATACTTGATATTTAAGAAGAGTTCGTTGTCTTACATATCTTTGTCATTATTTTTCAGTGTCTTTAACTTTCGGAGATTTATGAAGTATGTTTCTAGCCTAGCAACTCCAGGCTAATATGTCACTTGTTCACAAAATAAGAATGGTGACAGATACCAGGTAAGGCTTTAACTAGTTTATTTGAAAGATTTGAGCTATATAAAAGCAACTGTTAAAAAAAGTATGATGCTTAATGGCAGTTTAGGTTAAATGAATGGAGATGAAACAGGTAATCATGTAGTGATGCTTCCATACATGACATTCCAGTTAGTATTGCTTGTTTGTTTTTAATCTTTTTTATTATGAAATAAAACACACACAAAGCGTGCAAATACAAACGTAGAACTCAGTGATTTATCACGAAGTGAACATCCATAGAACCATAAGCAAGACCAAGAAACAGAAAATTGCCAGCACGTCAGAGATCTTTCATGCTGTTCCCATCACTGTCCTCCCACATCTCCCGCCCTAGAGATGAATAATTTTCTTGTTTTCATTTTTTAAAAATAGCTTGACCACGTAACTATTCATCCCTATGCATTATAGGTTTACTTAGTGTGTTTTTGAGCTCAAGAAAATGGATCTATGTGGTATTTGCTGTGTTTTTGTCTTATTTTGCCCAACATACATTATTCAGATGTATGCATACTGTTGCATATAAACTGTGGTTTGTTCATTCTCATTGTTTTATAGTGTTTCATTATATGAAGATGCCACTATTTGTTTATTCATT
Source organism: Hipposideros armiger (assembly GCF_001890085.2). Lineage (NCBI taxonomy): Eukaryota > Metazoa > Chordata > Mammalia > Chiroptera > Hipposideridae > Hipposideros > Hipposideros armiger. Next base: position 55,461 of record NW_017732787.1, on the reverse strand, counting down.
CCACAGTGGCTGGACATATATTTTGCTCTCAGTTTGGATTCTTGCAAGTATTGATGGTGTTGACAAAAAATATCCAGCCTAAGAGGAAACTTTTAAGAGTTTATTTGAGCCAAACTGTCGACAATTGCCGGGAAGCAAAATCTCAACGGATTGAGAAAATGCTCCGAAGAATGGCAGTTTGCAGTTTATTTTATATATAAAATCAAAGGAGGAAGTTTACATGAAATCCATTGGTGATAGATTAAGGGAGTGAGAGAAAGCAAAGCGGGGAAATCTTTGGGATTGGATAAAAGTACATTGGAGGGCCGGCCGAGTGGCGTGATGGTTAAGAACTGGTTTGGGACACCAGAGGGCCCCAGTTTGGATCCCACATATGAGGGCCAGTGACACTGCCCTCCACAGCTAAGATGCTGAACAACAGCTCGACCTGGAGCTGGGCTGCTCTGAGTTGCCGGCGATGGCTAGGCTGCAGCCCCTGTGGCACTGGGTTGCCATGGGCTACCGTGTGTAGCCAGCAGCCAGCGTGAGCGGCCAGCAGCCGCAGTGAGCAGCCATCCAGATGCCGGCAACTGATCTGCTTCGCCCGGGAAGAGCGCAATGATGGTGCCAACTTGGGCCAGTGAAGCAACGTCCTCCACAACTAGACTGAAGAACAAAAGGACAGCAACTTGTCTGTTTCTCTTCCCCCAATTCCCCAGCGCTATTCCCATCCCCCCAATTCCCCAATAAAAATCTTAAAAAAAAAAGTACATTGGAGAGACAGGTACTCCTCCCACACAGGTGGGTACAGGATAGCTAACAGTTCCCTCTTTACAGCATGTAGAGATGGTAATCAGGAGACAAGCATGATAATGAGGAATTTTGCAGTTTCCAGCTCTGGTGGGGGAGGGGGGAGGATTAAAGATGTTATCTTAGGTACAAAAAGAAAAAAACAGACCCACTGAAAAGGCACAGGTTAATTTAATGAGGAAGCTTGAGATGTGACTTCCCACCATGGCCCACCTTAGTTAGGAATATTTATGTTCGCACCATCCTCTGGTTATTTTCAGTCTCCTGAGCTTGTCAGGTTTAACATGTGACCCCTTTTCCATCCACAGTGGTATGATTATTCTTGCATAGGTCCCTCGATTAAAACTAGGCACACAATTCTGTTGTGTATTTATAACTTGGAATATAATTGATGGGTTATGGGGAATTCACATGTTCAACTTAATAAGTATTTCCAAAGCAGTGATATTAATTTGCATGCCCAACAGCCATGTGATAGAGTGCCAATTTTGTTGTTGTTTGTTTGTTTTTTAGTCATCTGGCCTCTGAAAATGTTTTTCAATGACTTTTAAAAATACCTAAAAATGTGCAAATAGCGTTGTAGGATTATACTGTCAGGATTCAAAACTATCGACAGGCTAGGACAATGAAACAATGACAATAATGTGAAATTCAGCAGGAAGTATCCAAAGCTACATCATCTGACCAATCACAGTATGAGGAGGCTAAATGTCACAGAACTTCACATGAAAAAGATGCTAGGATGTTACCCAGGTACAGTTGTCAGGGAAAAAAAAGTGCAATCTAAATCTACATCACCTTTCCCTAAGCAGAGCTTCTGTATGCCAAACCCCTGATGAAGAGTTACCATTTCACTTAGTAGATGAATGAATAAGTGAATGAATGAATGAATGAATGGTTAAATACTTTGTGTTCAAAGCTGAATATTGAGAAAGTACAGACACTCAAGAGCAAAACTCTTCTGCGTGTTCTCTCCCTCTAAATTTACTTTTTATTCAAAGAAAGACAAAGAAAATTAAGGTGACAATTATCAGAGGAGACGCAAATGGCTAAAACAAGAGCCAGTTAAATCAAACCTAGCATTTTGGGGAGACATTTATGAAACAATAGGTTTTGCATAAATCATTTAAATCTTAGTTATGCTTTCCAAAGCAGAATTTTCCTATTCTGTTTAATCCATTTCTTCTGGGCTCCTTTTTGTTTTTTTCTTCTAAGTTCTTTTTTCCCCCTCTTTTTTTAAAAGCGTCATTTCAATGTTTTATAAAAAAAGGAATCCTGTGGACAAAAACCTCCCAAATCAAGAAGCCCCACTTCTGTCGTGCCTTGCTCAGCTTATGAGCTGGGCACTTCCACAGAGAGCCTTGTCTCCCTCCAGTTTTCTCCATTTTTCATTTCACCCAGTGCAGCATTCTAGTTTTATTTTTTGAGGAAAATAACTTGGGGGGGAGGTCGATATATGTAAAAATGAAAAATCAAAATGGAATTTTAAAAATTCATGCCCATAGAGAATATTCTATGTAAATAAAGTCACACCTCATAAACTTAATGCCTATTAGCATCTCCAGACTTTTCCTTTCTATGTTTATTCCGATTTCCAGGCATAATCAGCTTCCTGTTTTGCACCATTTGTATTTACATGCCTCCTCAAAGCAGAGGAATAAATGCCCTGTTTCATTGCTATTCCCCCAGGTTGTTTTGGGTCGATGGTCTGATGTGTGTAACGCTTCATAAAATTAAGAAATATCTTATTAATGCTTTCATTTCCCCTTCAGGTTTTGTTGTTGTTGTTGTTGTTGTTTTTGCCTGTATGATCTATGCTGCAGATTACATTTACTGTAAACTTAATCTATTTTTAATGACACTTGCCAAGAAAACCGTGGCTTTATTTTTCTGTTTACTTGGTAGTTGCCTAGCAAATAGCGGCGGTCTATCACTGATTCGGAAGGAAGATGGCATGTGAAATTTCACCATTTATCAGTTTTCCCTATGTAACTGGCATATCAAAGAATGGTGCACTTTAAATCATCTAGTGCTTGCTTGGGGTTTCTTGTTTTTATGAGACAAAGAAAAAACTTAGCTGGAATTTTACAGCATCTTTGAAAAGGAGCTGCAGCTTCATAATAATGACTTATATTTTAAGTGTGCTTTAACATTGACAAAGCACTTTCCAAAAAAATCTCATTTCATCTTCATAAGAACAAAGCTCTTTTAGTGTACTGATTAGAATATGGCCTCTGGAGCCAGGCTTCCTAATTTCAAACCTGTCCTCTGTCATTTACTGTCTGTTAATATGACCCAGGGTGATTTACTGAACTTGTCTCTAGGTCGAAGTCTCTTCTTTTGCCCAGTGATGCTTTAGAACAGAAAGCATTCGTCCAGCCGGCGCTAGCAGAGCCAAACACTAAACACCCGGAATCGTGGAGAAATATTGGCTATTTTACTGATGAACGGTGCCATCCAGGAGAACGGGTAGCGAATGCTCAAAAGCCCAACTCCCCGATGGTGTGTAGGTTTCAGATTATATAAAGAAATATCACAAGACACTGTGGGTTAGGGGTTCCGGGTCATGCTGGGAGCTGATTGTTTGGAGGTGAGGTGAGGGTAATGAATAATTTCTTCAGGTCTTGAGGACAGTTCTGAGGTCTGTTCAGGTGTCTCTTTGCCTGGTCTCATGGGAAAGTAGCCAGGGGGTGGTTCCACCTTAAGGCTCAGGGGCTGAAATATAATTTAGGACAAGATGCTATCTGTAGCCTGCCAGAGGTCCGGACCATGTGGCCGTAAGTCAGGGTTGGGCTATTGTCTTCTGCTGCCATGGGGTGGTGTTGCTGATTATTGGAGGGGGGGAGGTTCGGCCTTTGAGAGGTGTAGGGTAAGAGAGAGAGGGATATGATTTCTAGAGCTAGGGTTTAAAAGTAAATTTAATCAAAGTTATAAGGACCCTCGGTTTCAGTGAGGATGATAATAGTGCCTATAGGTTTGATATACGAATGAGATGAGATAATCATTTGTATCTGTTATTGGCACAATAATATGTGTAGTGATATAGATCCTCAGTGGCTTACAACTAAAAGCTTACAGCTGGAGGTTGGCTAGAGGTCGACTATACTAATCATCCCTAGTCTGAATAAGTCTGAGAATTGGCTGGATGTCATTTTGGCCTAGCCTGGGATTATTACGTGTTCTTGATCCTGTTCTAGATGTGTCTCGTTCTCTATCAGTTTATCCTGGACGTATTTTCAGGTCACCCAGAGGGCAAGCCCCGTTGCTAAAGTTCATTTCAATCCTCTGTGCTTGCTTACCCATGCTAACATCCCATTGACAAAAAATAAGTCAAGTTGGTGAGCCCAGACACAAGGGACAGGGTAGGTCAGCCCAGTCGTGACAGGAGGATACTAGAAATGCATATTGCAAAGGGCACGGATATAGGGACGGGTAAAAATCTGAAGCCATCCTTGTAGTCTACTATAACATGTAAAACAATTCAAAGTGCCTATAAGACAGAGGAGTCAATAAATGTTATTTCTATTACTATTAGGTTGATCCGAATGAAATGATCATTTTTGTATATAAAAATTATCAACTATCGGCAATTTTATGATTCAACCTCAAATTACTATTACGACATTCTGTATAAAGGAATTATTATCTACAATTTTCAGTGGAAGAAACTGAAGCCTAATTAATTTTCAAGGTTACTCAGCTAGTAAATTTTAGCTTTTTATTTCAATGTAGTCTTCTGACTCTAAATCCAGTTGTCTTCTCTTATATTACAGCTGCATTTTGAGCTGTATGGTGATAGATAAATAATTCTAACTGTGACATGACTTTATATAGAAAACACAGAGACATAATTTCCCAGCTCTCTATCCTCATAAAACTTGTGCACTGCCAGTGAGTATTGACATCGAAACACCTGGTCTTTTGCCAAAAATAACTCTGTAGCATTCCATCTCTTGGTTACTAGCTCCTAGAAATAGAAACGAAGCTAGTAGTAGCTAAATGCTATATTAGTATTCCCAGAAAAGCCATCTCAAAAGCACTTGAGAATTTGTGAGTTACAGCTAAATACATCATTTCATGCTGCTCTCACTTGTATTTTCCTAAACAGAGTGGCTACGATGTTTTTTTCACATTTATTTCTTGCTTGTATATCTAATTGTTTTTTAGCCAGTTAAACAGATACATTATGTATAAGTATACATTTGGATTAGTTTTACATGTGTGCCTATTACATAGTTAGCACTAAACTATGCACCACATGTTTCTAGAAATGTCCTATGTATAATATTGTATCGTCTTTTGGATGGCCTCTACTCAACCAATTCACTAGATTAGTAAACAGCCATATAGTTACAATAAAATTGATTTCCTTATGTGTGCATTTAGATGAGTCAATTAAATGAACGTCCAAATCAAATTATTCTGTCAATTACAAATAATGTTTCATATAGCTCTGAGAGATTATTTATAAAGATCAATAAACTATTGATGCTCCTCATTATCATATATTATGGAATTAAGTTTCCTTATCCGTCATTTAGTGTCTTACTGACAGTAGGCTCAATTTAATTCCCCCTTCCTACTGCCACCATGGTCAGGAGCATTGAAGGATTAATCATTCTGTTACAAACTGGTAATTTTGTGACTGCAGAACTGTTACTTCATGCTTTTTAAATTGAATGATTGCACTGATTGAATACATATATAGATAGATATAAATATCTATAAATATATATGTATATATAGTATAAAAAGTAATAGCATCTTATCAGCACTAGTGACACCCTAAGGACTCACCTTGACTGTTCTCTTTTCTGCTCTGAACCTGAAATCTGTGTGTACATGGAACACCTGCCATATGCTATCTAAAGGCAGTGTGAGAAGGTTACGTGACATCACAGGTTCCATACTTAATTCCTATTTCTGTCATGTACTAGTTGGATGACTTTGGGAAAGATATTTAAGTTCAGTATTCTGTCTCTAATATTTGCATAAGCCCTAATTCACAGTGTTACTTGGCATCAAATGAGATCTTGTGTACACTTAAGCACCACACAGTTATTGGCTATAAGCTCTGAATTGCAGAATCCAAAGAGATCTTTGCTTATATATCCAGTAAAGGAGAAAATGAAAAATAGCCCACACAGCCTCTAAAGCTGAGGAAGTTACCAATCAAATCCTTCAGTTATAGTACTTTATTTTAGGGGGTTTCTTTTTTTGCACATTTATATAATTGCCACAGATTCTTTTGGTTTGAGAGTGTGGACTGCAGTACTTTTCAAACCTCTTTTTTACTGTGATACAGTAAGAAGTGCATTTTTATTTTAGATCATTATACCCATGCTGCATACAGACACACACACTTGAAAGAAGAGTTTCGTGGAGAGTTTCATGAACGGTTACTACCTGTGTTGCCATCTAGTATTTGCTGCCTTGCTCTATTGCAATTTATTTTATTTTTTTAAAATGTTGGTCAGTATCCCAGCAGCCATGTGTCACAACGTATGTTTTAAAATACTTTGAAGAAAGCCAGATCACAATTTAAATCTCACATCATCCACGTATTTGCATAGTGAGTGTGAACAAATTAAAAATCAGTTTCCTCATTTGTAAAATAGGAAAATAGAAATAAACCTTATTTCACAGAGACATCATGAATATTGTATCAGATAATGAATAAATATAAAGCACAAAGTATAGTAGATGTTCATTACTTGGGAGTTTCAAATCACTACCTTTAATTGCATTAGAGATAAAGTTTAAAATATATTTGTATTCTATCAGAAATAGAAACGTTAGACAATAATCTGGACAACTCAGATTCTTAAATGTATTTCTCTCTTGACTATTTCATGTTGAGAGAAATCAAAGATTACTTTAGGATGTTCAATAACTATTGAAAAACAAACTTACTATCCAAATACCACTGACCTAGTTTGGTGGGAAAGGCCATGAATGCTTTGGAAGCATCATTCTAGAGCTTGACAAGTGCCTCACTGCACAAAGCCATTCAGGGCACTGGTATAATTTAAGTCTGTTCCCGAAAGCTCTAAATCCAGGCCAACATTTGTAAACACCAACGCACAACTGATTTCAATGTCACTTTGTTCTCTCTTTTCCCTCCTCACCCTGCTTCATTTCCCAAACATGACTCAAAGTTTAAATTTATCTGAACCTTCCGAGTGTGTCTGAAAAAAATTGTATCCTTGTTAGTCACTTACTTCCCTTTGGGTTTAGAATACTTGGCCAAAATCAAATCTCATATTTCAAATTAGACCTTCCTCTGTTTACTACTAGTGTGAGAAGCAGAAATTCAACTTAGTTTAATTTGTATTTTCTTCCTAAGTTAGTAATGCAAATTATTGTATTTTACCCTGTAGACACTACAATGCAACTGGGAACCTGTTGACTAGCAACCCAGATAAGTGAATAGCAACCCAGATAAGTGAATCAGTGGCGATGTTTACAGGGAAGCAAATGACATGTTTACTTAAAATTCATTTCCTTTTAACGGTAAGAAAATTTCTTCTCAAATTGCAATCTACAGGTGTGTGCCAACAGACCCTGTCAGTTGGTACTGCTTTCCTTCTTCTCCACCCTCTTTTGCCATGATCAGTAAATATTGTTGATAATGGGTTTCAAAACATTCTGCTAGTATGTTATGTTTCAATGTCCTGTGGATTGCTTATCATATTCTCTTGATACCATCTGAAACATAATGTGTTTTTACGAGAGAACCGGATGATTACTTAGTTGTAGTGTTTCTGTTTTCACTGGTTGTGCTACTGAATAGAAATGAGAGAAATATGGCCTTCTAAATAAAATTCCCTAGCTGAGCCAGAAATCTGATTTTCATGTCTCACGCATCAGGTGAATCTAAGCCCATATGATCCTCCTTCTGAACGGAAATGGTTCACACCTAGTATCTGATGGAAGATGAAGTTTATTTTAATCTAAACTATTTCAGTCGCTTTTCCATTAAGAAATTTTTAAAAACATTTTTGTGACCTATAAAATGTTCAAGCAGCCTTAAAAATGGAATAATTTAAAAATAGCAGGAAATTTCATTAATAAACTCACTTCCATCCTCTGTGTCTCATTGCAAGCCCTTTGGGAAAAAATGTCACTGTGCACTGAGATATACTCAGAGATTTTAATGATACTTAGACTTCAGGATTTGATGTCTTTATAAATTTAAACTCAGAAAAAAAACACACAAAAAAATCATTCATAAAGTAGTGTCTTCATTATGCATAGGCATTCGGTATTTTTTATTATTTTATTACATCTTTGTACCTTTATAGAAGGTGTCTAGCTCCAGGGTATCTGGGTCAATGGTATTGACCTACTTCTGCGTCGTTCCACTGCCTAGTCTATCAAGTCAACTGGGCTTGTCATTGCAATGAGGAAGTGAATATGCTGTTTATATGCAGGTATCATTTTAGGATACTCCCAGTTTGCCCAATAGGACAACAGTCACATCAGGAGTAAGGACTAGAAATTGGACCAAAGGACCAAACAAAAGAAAAAGTCCTAAATGGATGAAAGGGATATGTCCAGAGTCATGAACTCAAATACCTATGTGCCTGCTTAGGTAACAGAAATGAAACTGGTTGGATACAACACACACTGAAAGAGTAGTGGGTCTATGTCCAACTGGGATGGTAAGTGTTTATTTGTTCCTAAGCCCAAATGCTAAGCTTATGTGAAAATGTGAGTTCAGTGTTTCCAGGTCTTTACATTTTCTATAAAAAGTCAGAAAACACAAATTTCTAAATTGAAGATATTGGCAACCATTTAAACATTATTCAGACGTTTAGTTATTAAGAACTTTTGTTAGGTTTTCACCTTAGAGTTCTCATGCTTTCAAAATTTTAGGTATAATTTACATAAAATAAATCACACAGATTTTAAATATACAATTTAGTAAATGTTGATAAATGTATATATACTCATGTAACCTTTACTGCAAACAAGTTATAGAATGTTTCAATTCCCACCCCCCCCCATTACCTTATTCTCAGTTCCAGTCAATTCCCCATCCCCAGAGGTAACAATGATTTTGATTTCTATCACCATAACTTAGATTGGCCTTTTCAAGAACTTAATATAAATGGAATGACACAGCCAATTTGGGTTTGGCTCTTTTTGCTCAATATAACATTTCTGAGATTCATACATATTGTTACATTTATAGTTTACTTTGCATTGCTTAGTAGTATTACTGTATTTCCCCATGTATAACAGGCACCATTTTTTTGAAAAATTTGGGGTCTAAAAACTGGGTGCGTCTTATACAATGGTTGTAGATTTTTTTACTTGCATTTCCTGCTTTTTCTCACTTGTTGTCTTTGCGCTTATTGTTTTGCACTTGTTACCGGTATATTAGGTTACATTTTGCCACGTTCTGCACAGAAATGGCTCAGAAAATAGTTTTGTACAGTGCTGAATTCAAGTTAAAAGTGATCCAGTTTGCAAAAGTGAATGGAAATTGTGCTGCTGAACGTAAGTTTGGTCCTCCTCCAACTGAGAAAACAATCCGAGACTGGCTACGGGAAGAAGAAACCCTACTGAAGGGCCGGCTGTGCGGCTCAGCCGGTTAAGAGCTCGCTTGGGAGCACAGCTCTGAGCAGCAGGGCTGCGGTTTGGATCCCACATTAAGGGCCAGTGACACTGCGCCCTCTACAGCTAAGATGATGAACAACAGCTCGACCTGGAGCTGGGCTGCTGCGAGTTGCTGGCAATGGTGTAGGCTGCAGCAGGGCTGCACTGGGCTGCCGTGAGCTACTGTGAGCAGCTGACCAATGATCAGCCACTGATTGCCTCACCTGGGAAGAGCACAATGATCATACCAACATAGGCCAGTGAAGCGACATCCTCCACAACTAGACTGAAGAACAAAACAGCAATTTGTCTACCTGTCTGTTCTCCTTCCCCGATTCCTCAATGCTGTTCCCCTCCAATTCCCCAATAAAATCTTTAAAAAAAAAAAAAGAAAAAGAAACCCTACTGAAAACGCCACGGCAGAAGAAGGCCATGAGAGGCAATATATGAAGACAGTGATTCGTCATCAGACACAGATGAGGACAAGCTAATGGTTGGGGGTTTTGACAGTGATGAGGAGTTGTATGAATTTTATGATGACTAAAACTTGAGTTCAACAACTTTGTGTAATACTTTTTTTTTCAAATTTTGGGCTCCAAAATTAAGGTGCGTCTTATACATGGGAGCATCTTATACATGGGGAAATATGGTATATTCAGTTCATTTTAAAGCATGATGTGGCCCAAGTCTTAAGATAAGACTTGGCCTGCATGAAAATGATTGGTTATTTCTGGATTGGCAAGAGGATAATGGGCGAAGGCAAAGAATCTTAAATGCAGAAAGGATGGGAGAATAGTTATTGTACTAGCACAGTGTTAAAATAAAACAGTGTAGAGCCAGCTGAGTGGCTCAGTTGGTAAAGAGCGCGAGCTCTGAGCAACAGGGCCACCTGTGCAAATTCCACATGGGCCAGTGAGTTGCGCCCAAGCTGAGTTGCTGCTGAGCTGGTGAGAGCGCGTGCTCCTAGCAGCAAGATTGCCGGTTCGACTCCTGCATGGGATGGTGGGCTACTCCCCCACCCCCCAACTAAGATTGAGCACAGCTCCTTGAGCTGAGCGGTGTGACTGGAGTTAGAGCTGAGCTAGCTGCACCCTCCACAACTAAGATTGAAGGACAACAACTTGGCTGTTCCCTTTCCCCGATTCCCCAACACTTGCCCTTCCCCAATTCTCCAATAAAATCTAAAAAAAAATAAAAATAAAATAAAATAAATAAAATAAAACAGTGTAAAATGATGGAAATAGAAAAATGGGAAGACAGAAGACAGCAAAGGCATCCTTAGGTAGGCCTTTCAATGTTTTAAAGAATTTGAGTGTGATAGGGACGCAGATATGACTAAAGAAGTGAAAAAAAAAACAACAGCTGAGGAACGAATGCACAATTTAGAAGGTACATTGTAAAAAGTAACATGGTTTTTGATACCCAAACTCATTGAAATGCAAATGTTTTGCATGTTTTTAAAATAAAAGGATAACACAACACCCTCCTTGTTATCTTATAGTTTTCTTATAATTAGACTAGGGTCATGTGTTTTGCGGAGAAGGACCACAGAGATACAGTGCCATTCTCATCACGTCATGTTCAGGGTACATACTGTTAACATGACTGATCACTCTTGATGTTGACTTTGATCACCAGGCTGAGCTAGTGTTTGTCAGGTTTTTTCTATTGTGAAGTCCATTGACAGGCTTTTTTTTGCCTGCTCCCTCTGGGCTATGCCTGGGTGTATAGCTGTGGGAGGGGGATACCCCTGATCCCATTAATAACTGTTTCTTTGTTTGCTACAGTTCCTGAAACTGGTGAATGTAAGCCCCACTGGGTATCAGAGCCAGGGTATCTCAGGGCCCATCCCCTGGGCAGCAGCCACAAAAACTGGGTGCCAGGCATGAGTGCAAGCTTCTCCCAGGGAGATATTGGCAATTATAGTGGGCTTGAGTGAAGAATCACAGTCAGTACCTGGACTCATGCTAAATTAGAAGCCTGACCCCTCAGGGGGCAGCATTTTAAAGCCTCCAAATAGGCCTTTTTCAGGGAAAACCTGGGAAGTTTTCTGCCTGCTCCCTCTGTGCAGTTCTGGAGCAGAGCAATGATGAGTCTTCAGAAACTTGTCAAGAACTGTTTCTTTTCTTTTGGCTATAGGCTCATGGATGCAAGCAAGCCCCACTGGCTTTCAGAGCTAGGTGTTTTAGGGGTTTGTTCCACAGGTGAGAGTCATATAAAAGTTGAGGTGCTAGATGTGGGATCCGAATCCTTGGATTTGACAGAAGCTGGGAGTTGGGAGTTCCCTCCAGATGTATGGCTCTGTGCCAGGGGTCGGGTGTACTGTGAGAATGTCTCAGCCTTTCCTACTCATTTCAGTGTGGGTGATGTAGGTATTTTCTGGTTCAGCGAACATGCAGGGCTTGCTCAGTCAGTTTCTGGATTTCTTCCAGCGGGAATTGCTTCATGTGTAGCTGTAGATTCAGTGTGTCCTTGGGAGGAGCTGAGTTCAGTGGTTCCTCTGTCACCATGTTATCCTGGTACCTTTCTTACGGCTTTAATAATAATCTCGATATTCTAGCTACATGGATCACAAAGATTGTGCTTTTTTTTTTCAGGATTTTGTTTCTTTCCCATCTTTTCATCTCATCCTCTCACAGTAGTCTAAGTCCTTGACTATTTAACAATGGTTGATTTCATTTTCCTAACTCTTGAAGGTTAAGTTTGCATTGGAAAATGAACTCTGTATTGATGGTACTTTCAGCACATGTCATAGACGTCCTGCTTCTTACACTTCAGAGAAATAATCATCATTCTAGTTTTCATCAGTATCTTATGCTCTGCAGTGAAATGGAATTGCAATTCCCTCACAGTACAGAAAACTCCAAGACCATTGTCATCTATATGAGCATTCAATAGTCAGAGAGCAGATATAACAGAAATTACTTCTCCTTGAATCTCAACACTCTAAAATTGTTATACTTCAGTCCAATCTTCTTGCGTTTCATTCATTATTGTTTGCGTCTGTTTCTTGTAAGAGATTTTAACACTTGAGGTTTTTTTCAGTCCCAAGGTTTTCCATAATTCAGAGGATTTGGGAGTCTCTCAGCTACGAACAATGCTATCTTCTGATATTTGAGATGGTTTGGTAAATCCCTTCGGAATTGGATAACACTATATGAACCAAAATATATTCACTTATTTTCTGTTGCTTGCAATGTAGGCAAGTACCATGAACTATGATGAGTACTCTACTCTAGCCTAAAACCTAGTCCAACAACAAAATATTTTACTATGAATCAAGGCCTGAGTATCGATGTGTTTCCATGTTGCATAGAATATTTTCCTGATAAGAAAAACTAAGTTAAACTTTGCTAAACAATATGGAAATGTATTTCCTTGCATACCAGGAAGGCTAGAGGTAGGGCAGGGTCAAGCACAGAGATGTCAGTGATTCAATGATTCAATAAAATAGCCATCTCTCTACTTTGTCCTCCTTTAACAACAACTTTTTTAAAAAACTTTATTGGGGAACAATGTGTTTTTTCCAGGACTCATCAGCTCCAAGTCAAGTTGTTGTCCTTCAATCTTAGTTGTGTAGGGCACAGCTCAGCTCCAAGTCCAGTTGCCATTTTCAACCTAGTTGAGGGGGCACAGCCCACCATCCCATGCGCGAGTCGAACCAGCAACCTTGTTGTTAAGAGCATGCGCTGTAACTAACTGAGACACCCGGCCGCCCCCAACAATGACTTATTTACAAGAATATACCAATGGTAACCCGGGTGTTAATTTTCTTATTCACTAAAACAAAATATCTTTTCCTAAAAACACGGAATAAAATTTATTCTGATTAGTCCAAATTAGGTCACACTACCTATGTTTAGCAGGAAGAATAACCAAGAGAAATCCGATGCTCTTATTCCATTGACAAATGGTAATTCCCTCTGAAGCTGGAAATGGAGTAGATAGCTGAACAAAACTGAGGTACTGTTAGGAAAGAGGAAGTGTGGGCTTCAGCTGTTTCCCTTCCTGTTTCATCTTCTACTCGAATATCTCCCGAGATTTTGTTTACAACACGTGAGCATTTAATAGTGGTTCATGCCATTTAGCATGTGAAAAGGCGAGTACTAAAAATGATTGGAGTCTAAGTACAAAGTGGTTCATAAAGTGCAGACACGGAATTTTTATAGTGAAGAAATTATCCATAACTTTCAGAAATAAAAATCTTTCCAAATTGTTTCTTTTAATTGGATTTGTTTCCTGGCTGTAGAAAGAAATAAAAAACTTCTTCGAAAATTGTGCAATATGCTTTCAAACACCAGAGATGTGCTGAGTCACTGATAAATAATTCATTTAGCCTGGAAACAGATGAACCAATTTCTGAAAGCTGCAGACATCTAAGTTTCCCCATACCTTTCCTTGTTGAGATTAGCTAGAACAGATGAACGATGGCATTCTAATCAGGACAAGAAAGGGTATCCCCTTTTAAATTTCCAGCAACCTGCCATGCTGAATTACTGATGTCATGCCTAGTTATACTATTTGTACCAAGAGTCCTCTGGTCTGCTGCATCTAAGTGATGCAAATAGTGAAGAGCTGATATTTCCTCCAGAAACATTCACATTTGCAAATTATCACATCTCCTTTAGATGTCAAAGGCAGGGGAGTGGGATAATTCTACTCCAAGTAATTTAAAAGTAAGTTCAAATTCATTTTACCCAAACCACTAATGCAGTTCGAGGATTTTTCTCTGACATTTATCCAACACTGCAGATTACAAGGTATCTTAGGGAGCATTTATTGAATCATCTGCCTGGTTTATTCTCCAATATCCTTGATAAAATAAAATAAAGAATATCCCGTGGCCCCCACTCCCCCCCCCCAAAAAGCAATAACTTAGATTCACAGGAATCATAGTAGTTAGTTAGTTAAAAGCTAATATTGACTGTGGAAACAATAAAAATTCTTTGGTGACTCTGAATAATGTTTAACAATACAGCCACAGAACAGGAAGTTGTTTTCACTGACATTTCACAAATACATATCATAAAATATTTGTAGGTCAAACAAACTAGATCAGAAAAGGAAAACAATTACTTGCGTGCTGAGCAAATTTCTCCTTGTATTATTCAGTCCAAATATCTTTTCTCAAAGAATTAACTTGTAAGCTTTTTAAATTACCAAAGTCAAATTTACATATAGTGAAATAAACAATATTTCAGTGTATAATTCAATATTTGATTGTATACACACAAAAACACTCACATGTAATATACACACATGTAATCTGCAGCCATTCAAGATAAAATCAAAGGACATTGGTGCTTCCTTATCCAATCATATCACATCCCCAGGCATACAATCACTGTTCTGATTTCTTTTTTTTTTTTAAGATTTTTATTGGGGAATTGGGGGATGGGAACAGCGCTGGGGAATTGGGGGAAGGGGAACAGAGAAGTTGCTGTCGTTTTGTTCTTCAGTCTAGTTGTGGAGGATGTTGCTTCACTGGCCCAAGTTGGCACCATCATTGCGCTCTTCCTGGGCGAGGCAGATCAGTCCAGCTCCTGGACAGCCGCTCACAGCAGCTGCTGGCTGCTGGCTACACATGGTAGCCCATGGCAACCCACTGCAGCCTATGCCATCGGCAGCGACTCATGGCAGCCCAGCTCCAAGTTCAGCTGTTGTTCAGCATCTTAGCTGTGGAGGGCAGTGTCACTGGCCCTCATATGTGGGATCCGAACCGGGGCCCTCTGGCATCCCAAGCCAGCTCTTAACCAATGCGCCACTTGGCTGGCCCTGTTCTGATTTCTATAGCCATGGTTAGATTTGTATGTTCTAGCACTTCATCTAAATGGAATCATAAACTATGGAATGCTTGGTGTGTGTCACCTTTCAGTCAACATTGTGTCTATGAGATTCATACATGTTGGCATGTATATCAACAGTTCATTATTTTTTATTGCTCACTATTATTTCACTACATGAATATACCACAGTTTACTGTCTTGTTGATAGACTTTTGGGTTATTTCCAGCTTTTTGGTTATTATGAATAAAACTGCTATAAACACACTCATACAAGCCTTTGTGTGGACACAATTTTTAATTTTGTTTAAGTAAATACCAAGGAGTGGAATCACTGGATCTAAGAGTGGTGTATATTTAACTGTTTAAGAAATAGCCAACCAGTTTTCCAAGGTGGTTGTACCACTGTGGTTTTAGTTCTTATTTCCCTGATGCCTAATGACATTGAGAATATTTACATGTAATTATTGACTATTCACATATCTTTTGTGTAGTATTTGTTCAAGTATGTTGTCCATTCTTTACTAGTCATTTTTGAAAGATCTTTATATATTCTGGACAGAAGTCCTTTGTCAGATATGTGTGTTGCTAATATTTTCAACCTCTGTATAGCCTGCATTTCTATATTCATAAGGACGATTATTGACAAACAGAATTTTTTATTTCAAAGTCTGATTTATCATTTTTCTTGAAGTTCAGTGGGGTTTTTTTGTGTGTGCGTGTGCTTGTTCTAAGAAATCTTTCCTGAACCATGTTCAAAAAGATATTCTGGAATGTTTTCTTTTAAAAAATTTTATAGTTTCAACTTTTACATTTAGATCTTAAACCATCTCAAATTAATTTTCGTGTACCACATAAGGATGGAATCGAGATTAAGTTTTTTCCATATGTTTATTTTCTCCAGTGCAATTCGTTGAAGATATTTTCCTTTCTCTTTTGTATTATGTTAAGCTTTTTCTTGAAAATCAATTGATTGTATAACGTGAGTCTTTTTCTGGATGATATTCTCTGTTCATTTGAGATACCTGTCATTTCTATTTATAATACCACAATATCTCAATTACTGTAGCATTATAGAAAGGCTTGAAATTAGGTAGTCTAAGACTTTTAAAATGGAAACTTAGTCATTGATTTTAAATCTTACTTATTTCTAAAATAAGCATGTCAAGGTATAAATTTCCCTCTAAGTATTACTCTAGCAGCATCCCACAAATTTTGGCATGCTATGTTTTCATTAGAATTCAGTTCAATATTTTTCTAATTTCCTTTATGATGCATTTGTTGACCCATGGGTTATTTCAAAGAGTGTTAATTAATTTCCAGAGTTTGGGGCATCTTCTAAATATCTTAATTATTATTGATTTCTAATTTAATTCTGTTATGTTCAAAGAACGTACCATTAGTGGTTAGTCTTTTCAAATGTATTAGTACATATTTATTGCCCAGAATATCATCTGTGTTGATGGAAATTCCATGTGCACGTGAAAAGCGTGTTCAGTAATTGTTGAGGTGGTCTATGAATGTGAACAAGCTTGAGTTGGTTGATAATATTGTTCAAATATTCTACAGCCTTATGATCTTTTGTCTACTTGTTTTATCAGTTACTGAAAGGAGTAATAAAATCACCAACTATAACTGTGGCTTTTGTGTTTCTTGTTTTAGTTATATCAGTTTTTACTGCATCTATTTTGTAGCTCTGTCATTTACTTTTGGGATTGTGATGTCTTTCTAATGAATTGACAGTTTTTTGGTATGGTTTAATTTAAATCCACCTTCTAAGCTATTTGTTTTCTATTTGTCTCATAAACTGAAAGCAGTTTATTGTCCTCATTTATTGCTTTTTGTGTGTGTTAGTTGAATATTTTTAGTCTTTTATTTTATATCATCTATTGGATTTTAATTGATATCTATTTTTCCTTTTATTAATTTTTGTTACGATTGTAATATGTATCCCAAATGTATTACTTTTTGTTAGGATTGTAATATGTTTACTAAATTTATCTATTTAGAATTAATATTATACCACTTCATGTAAAGTTCAAATCATTTGAAAGAGTATAATTCTATCTTCCCTCCTATACTTTGTGTTATTTTGTCATACATTTAACTTTCTATATATGTTAAAAACCCCACAATAAAGTATTATTCATTATGCTTTAAAAATCAGTTTTCTCTTAAAGAAATATAGAACCTAAAAGAAAAAAATGATAGCCTTTATATTTACCCACATATTTACGTAACATTTCTATTACTTTTCATTTTTTATTGTTGATTTGAGTGTTTTTGCATTTGTGTATATGAGAGAGAGACAGAGACAGACGGGGTGGGGGTGGAGAAGGGCGAGCGAGTTGGGGGTTTGATGGTAAAGGTGCACAACTGGCCCTTTGGTTTAAAAATATATATAGACTAGCCCAACCCTTCTCAGCTAATTCAGGAAAAACTGTGGGCTGGGCACAAAATCTTGACAAAAACCTCTTCAGGTCAAAATTTGAGCCTATAATATTGATGAGGACAGTTGCTTTGCGGTTCAAAAGCCAGAGGTTCTGAATCTCTTTGCCAGCTGGATACAGTCTTGCAACTTGACACATGAGCTCTTCCATCTCGCGGCAGTGAGCAATTGATGGAAATTGCCTGACTTAGGCCCAGATGTGGCCAAATGCACAGGCCAGCAACATGGTGGATAGTGCCATATACCAAGGAGTATGCAATTTTGAGTGAGACTGGTGAAGCAGCCTGAGCTGAAGCTGGCAGGTGCTTTGTCACACCAACCTGGGCTTAAGACCAGAAATGTCCAAGGCAAGGGTAAACAGCCAAGGCAGCAAGACAAGGTTTGAGGCAGAAACACCAGCAGGTTTTAAATAAGGTGCGCCTTATTGAGCATGACACTAAGGGAGACGGGAGGCCTGATGTGACAGCAGTAAAGAGAAGGGCAGTCATGTCATTGAACAGGACTGATACAATATTGTCAGCTTAAATGCCAGTATTTGTAGCTTATGAAATGATTGTGTCCACAGGGAAAAAACCTCCAATCCCCATAGCTATGTTGCAGTTTGAACAGAAGCAGGCATTCTGCTCTCAGAGCCTGCGGTTTCTAGAGAAAAGGCAAATTCAAAACTTCAACACGCCTCTCAGAAGAGTGACCCATGCTAAAGATAGAAAGGCAATGCAAGGCCACACATTTTCAATGCAGATTGTATCATAACTTTGGGGGCTTAAAGGAAAGCACTTAGTTTCTCAAATTACTGCACAAAGTAGACTGAAATGAAAATTCTTGCAAACTCCAAGTGCACTCAGAGAGCACTTGAAGTACTTGGCAATCATTCTGAAGCTCTTTATTAAAACACTAAAGCTCAATAAACCCAGCATTCTCCGATGGAAAAAAAAAAGTCATTTTGAATTACTCGCAGAGGGTACAGGGATTGCTTCAGTTGATATTTTTAGAGTTGTCCTCCCTTCTCCACTGCATTAATGACTACGCTTGACAACAACTCTATTGCCCATAGATTTGTGTTAATGATTTGGTTTTAACAAAATACTTCTGCTAAAGTTGTTTTCATAAAATGCATGAACTTCTCATACATGTGAGCAAAGATTTTTGCTATCTCTCCAAGCTTCAATATCCTTCATATGTAAAATGCAGACACTGAATGAAAAATTAGAAATCTATTCTAGTGACATAGTCTTACACATGGACCAATGATTATATACTAAAAATGTTCATTGTCAATGTAAAATACTAATTTTTAGAAACAATTTAAATGCCCAAAATTGGATAAATTAATTACACTATAGTTGTTCAATGCAGTATAAATGCAACTATATACAATCACATTCACCAACAGCTTTAATAACACGTGAAAGTGCCTGTGATAGTGTGATTTTTAAAAATTGGGAAATAATATTATGTTAGCATCACTTTAACATTTGTATAAATTTCATGCAGAGGCTGGAGGAAAAAGGTACTCCCATGCATTGCTGCTGGCAATGCAAAATGATATAACATCAAATGGAGGAGAATTTGGTAATATCTAATAGGCATTTACCCTTCAGCTTAGCAGTCCCACTACTCAGAATTTACCCAGAAGAGATGACTCCAATAGTGTGAAAATTCATATGATCAAGGTTATTTATTGGGGTATTATTTGTAGTTGCAAAATACTGGAAACTATCTAGGTGCCCACCCTTAAAGAGAGGTTGAGTAAGCTGTGTTACATATGCAATGCATGAGTATAATGCAACTAACTGTAAGACAGAATGAGGAGGGTCTCTATGAACTGATACAGTGATATCCAGGGAGATGATATTAAATAAAAAATGCGAAGTGCAAAAGAGCATAAACATGTGCTATCATTTGTGTGTATGAAAGATGGAGAAATAAGAAAACACACAAATGTCTGCTTATCTTTACAAAAAGAAATGCAAAATACAATGAATAGTTTACACATAATGGAGAAATAGGATGAAAAAGATACAGGCGGGAATGACACTTTTCTGAGTATATCTTTCTGAATATTTTTGACTTTTGAATGTAAATGTTTTATATATTCAAAAAATAAAATCAATAAAAATGAGACGGGAAAAAATCTAAAAGTGAAAGCAAAAGGAAGTAAATGAACTTAATTTTATTTCAAATGAATATCATATCCACACTGAAAAGGAAAGAAAGAAGTTAGGAGGGAGGAGGGAGGGAAGGAAGGAGGGAGGGAAGGAAAGAAGGAAGGGAGGGAGGAACTAATCCAAGAATGAGGCATTCGACTATATACAGAGGGTGCCCAAAAAATGGATACATATTTTAAGAAAGGAAAAAACTGTATTAATATATACTGATAACAAAAGATGAATACAAGTCACGTCTGACTTCTGCAATGACAAGAGGTGCTCAAAGTGGTTCCCATCAGCATCCAGACACTTCTGATTACGGCGAACTACTGCTTGAGCAACCTTGAGCAAAGTGTTAACATCTCTTAAAATGTGTATACATTTCATTGGCACCCCTGATATACATATTCTCAGACTTGGGTGAGGTTGTGGGGAAGGGAGGAAATTTGCAAATAAATTTTTATTTCTTTTTTAAAAAATGTGCTTATTTTTGTAGTGGTATGGAGGAAACAACTCAAACTATTTCGCATGTATTATAAAATTAAGCATATGAGTAAAACTGATGATGTTGTTGGGAGCCAGTGATTTCACTGGGCAAGAAGGGACAAGAAAATATGGAATATGGAGAAGGCAACAGAGAACCCTGTGGAAATGGATTAGAACTCGAGGTATTACTATGAATCCATGATTTCTAAAATATACATACATGTGTGCACTTTTTTATGTGTACGTGTATGTTTGGATGTATATTTAGAAATATGTGCATATACAGGTATATTTTTCTAGTTCTACCCAGTAAGAGGACCAAAAAAGCAAAGTCACCCCAGGAACAATGAGCACACACCACCAAGATCTAGGTCTCCAATACCATTTCTTATGAAAGACTCAGAACTCCTTGGAGAAATGGTCGATTACAGGAATGAGGCAGAGTCAATACAAAATAAGCGTGGAGCATCTTGTTATGTCTGAAAGTAAGAAAGAATAAAGAAAAATAAATTGATGGGTTAGTTCATAAGGGCATAGGAATTAACTTGACAGGGTCACAAGAGGCTCACCTGGATGTCCAAGAGAACACTCAACCCAGAGCAGCGGTAACTGGGTTCTTGTCTCTGTGCAAGAAAGAATTCAAGAGCAAAGACAGATGTAGGAAAGTGAAAATGATTTAGTAAAAATGAAAGTACACACTTCAGAGGAAAGTGTGGGTGAGCTCAGAGAAGAGTCACACTGAGGAACTCCTGACCATGGGTATTTATACCTCCTGGAGGCAGGTTTTGGATGTTCCACTGTAGTAACTACAATGTAAATGAGATTATAATGACATTATGATTAGCTGAAGGTCAGGTCCGGATCATAGGGATCAGTCTAGCTGGAAGAAACTGGTTCTTCCTTTTCTCCAGCTACAGGTACTGGATACATTCACTTTGTTACTGGTGTAACCAGTGAAGCACCTCATGTTGTACCCCGGAGGGGGTTGCCAGTTTCCTAGGCTACATGTCCTGCCTCAAGAATCATTAACAGTTGCTAAACCTAGGGGGAAGTTTTGATGAGGAACGGGATATCATGGCCTTGAGGTGTTTCCTCACAAATTGCTTATGAGTTTCAAGGGGAAAAAATAGTAACTGTACATTAGAGAAATTGGGAAACCCGATTTGATAAAGTGATTAAAATACACATTACTGATGTAGGATAGATGGATAAGATGTGATATCCTTAAAGACTGAAAATTGCAATCTAATCATAAGGAGGGTGGCCGGTTAGCTCAGTTAGTTAGAGCTCAGTGCTCATAACACCAAGGTTGCAAGTTCAATCCCCACGTCCTCCACAACTAGATTGAAGACAACCACTCGACCTGGAGTCGGGGCGGCCAGTTAGCTCAGGCGGTTAGAGTGCAAGGCTCATAACACCAAGGTTGCCGGTTCAATTCCCACATAGGCCACTGAGATGCGCCTTCCACAACTAGATTGAAACAACTACTCTACTTGGAGCTGATGGGTCCTGGAAAAACACACTGTTCCCCAATAAAAAAAAATCATGAAGCAATACCAGGCAAACCCCAGATGAGGAGCAGGTCATACAAAAAGATGCACACATATGAATGTTCATAACATCTTATTCATAATAGCTTTTAACTGGATACAGCTGAAATGATCATCAATAGTGAATGCATAAAGTGTAGCATATCCATACAATGAAATAATATTCAGCAATAAAAAGAAACACACTTCTGATTTATTCAACAACATGAATGAATCTCAAAAGCATTTTCCTGAGTGAAAGAAGCCAGACTAAAAGAACACACACTGTACGATTCCATTTATATGAATTTTGAAAATCAGCAAAACGAGTTTATGGAGATAAGAATTAGGTGAGTGTTGCCAGGGCAGGAATAGTGGTGGGAACTGAGTGCAAAGGTGCAAAAAGGAACTATTCTGGTGTGATGGAAATACCCTGTATCTTGAATGGCTGGTGGTTACATGCATAAATATATTGGACAAATATATAGCACCTTTTACATAAAATTAGAGGATTCTCCTCTGTTTAAATGATACCTTAGGGTTGGCCGAGTGGCGCGTTGGTTAAGAGCTGGCTTGGGATGCCAGAGGGCCCAGGTTCAGATCCCACATATGAAGGCCAGTGACACTGCCCTCTACAGCTAAGATGCTGAACAACAGCTCAACTTGGAGCTGGGCTGCCTGAGTCGCCCGAGCTGGCATAGGCTGCAGCCTCTGCTGCAGTGGGTTGCCATGGGCTACCGTATGTAGCCAGCAGCCAGCATGAGCGGCCAGTAGCCGCAGTGAGCAGCCGTCCAGAAGCCGGCGACTGATCTGCCTCACCCGGGAAGAGCGCAATGATGGTGCCAACTTGGGCCAGTGAAGCAACGTCCTCCACTAGACTGAAAAACAAAACAGGACAGCAACTGTCTGTTCTCCTTCCCCCAATTCCCCAATTTTAAAAAAAATCTTTAAAATAATAATAAATAAATTATACCTTAATAAAGTTTATTTTAAAAGTTAAAGGGAAGGTATACTCAAGGAAAAAATTTTGGAAGGATATACAGCAAAATAATCACACTTGTGACTCAGTGGTTCTTATTTTTCACTTTTATACTTTCCTGCATTTAATACACTTTGTCTAATGAGAAAAATCTCTATAAGTTTATGTTTGTGTTTAAAGGCACCGTACTTTATTTTGTAGAAGGTGATACAATGTGTGACCTTTAAGATTCTTCTCTGTGAGGTGGGCTGTAGTGGCAAATTTATCACTGAACTGAGAGACCTGGGTGCCATTCTGATTATTCTCCTGACTGCTGTATATTTTTGTGAAAGTTTTTGACCTCTCTAACTTGAGTTTCTTTACCCACAGAAATGTGAGGAGTTGATCTACCTTAGTTCAAAAGTTTCATGATATCTTTTGGTACCAATTTAAGAACATAATATGTGAATCTTCTTAATTAGATATCTTAAAAATATCAGTAATATATTTGCATATTCAACATCCTACTTTCGTGCATTACATGTTTTTCTTATAAGCCATACCAACATAAATACCTGAAGGCCAATTTAAGGGGCCTTGTAAATCCTTGACAAAAAATGTGACTTATAATCATCTTCAGTTTATTGCTACATGAAATGTGCTACTGGGGTGACTGGTTAGCTCAGTTGGTTGAAGCATTGTGCTGATAACACCAAGGTTGCTGGTTCAATCCCCATATGGGCCACTGTGAGCTGCACCCTCCTTAAAAGTGTCAACTATGACATTGTAGTGTGAAAGCAATGTGTAACCAATGACCATGGCTGTTCCCCAATAAAGTTTTTTTTAAATGGTGCTACTCACTTTGTTTATTAAAGAAAAAAGTAGTCTTTTCCTTTAGCATTGGGTTGTTGGAAAAGTCATGACGTATTTTGTCTATGTTTTTCAAAGGTCATTTATTTATATAAGGAACAAATATCAATCAGTGATATATTGCCCGTTTTGTTCAATAAGCTTTTGCCATCTTTCAGTGAGCTTCATAATTCCTAGTTCATAGAAGGACCTGTCTTTATTTGCGAAAAACTGAACAAGGTGCTGATTTACAGCCTCATCTGAATTGAACGTTATACCATGCAAGGAGTTTTGAAGAGAGCGAGACAAGTGGAAATCTGACAGCACAAGGTCAGGCAAGTAGGGTGGGTGTGGCAACACATCCCATCCAAGCTCCGATAATTTTTGATGGGTGATCAAACTTGTGTGTGGTCTCACGTTGTTGCGATGGAACACAACTCTTTTACAATTAACAAGCTCTGGACGTTTTTGGATGATGGATTCATTCAAACTGTCGAATTGCCAACAGTACATATTCAAATTGATTGTTTGGTTCCTTGGCAGGAGCTCGAAAAACATGATACCTTTAAAATCTCACCACACTGAGAGCATAACCTTCCTCTGATGAATGTCTGCTGTCGATGTCATTTGAGGCGAATCATCACGTCAGGACCAAGCCCATTTGTGCATCACATTGTTGTAAACAATCCACTTCTCATCACCAGTTATCAGTAGTTTCAAAAAAAGAATAGTTTCCCTCACGTTCAATGAGCATATTGCAGATGTTTATATGTGCCCTCAAATGAACTTCTTTGAGTTCATGCGGAACCCAAATATCGAGCTTGCTTACGTATCCCAGCTTCTTCAGGTGGTCGTGAACACTTGAATGATGGATGTTCAATGTTTCTGCAATCTCTCGTGTTGTGTAACATGGGTTTGATTCGATCAGTGCCTTTATTTTGTCATCATCAACCTTGGTGGGCCTCCCTGACTGAGGAGAGTGGTTGAGATCAAAATCACCAGCATGGAATTTTGTGAACCATCATTGGCACTGACATTCTTGTAGAGCAGTCACCGTAAACTTTACGCAACTTTTCACAAGCTTGACGCACATGCTTTCCTTTATGGAAGTAAAAGAGTAAAATATGGCAAAAATGCACAGTTTGGTCTTCCATCTTCAACTTGTTGTAAAATCTCCAAAACTCAACCAAATTGCTCAATTTTTTATAGAATGAAGCTAGAACTGTCAGCTGTCAAATGACATAGCAATAACATAGATGCAAATGACTCTAGTACTTCCAAAAATGAACTAGTGCCATCTGTTGTAAAAATGCGTCATGATTTTTCCGACAACCCAATATTTTCTCTGAACACTGAAAATATTGCAAGCTCCTATTAGAGATAATAATAACCTTCACATGTATAATCACATTAACAACCGCTTTTCTTCTCCAGTGAAAGAATCATGGGCTATAAAAGTTGCATATCCACTTTTTCTTTATTGAGTGAAATTGGCTTTTGACTGCTCTGATTACGATAATTGAATTAGACTCTGGTTCTAAGCAATATGTTTTCTTGCTTTTCCATTTGTTTATTGTTGTTTGTGTTGCTGCAAATGTATTAAAACTGGATGCTGATGTAAAAAGCTGAATTCTGACTGTCAGACGGGAAGAGCAAGCTTGCTGGCTGCACATGCCATTTGCACTCTGAGTCTTTCAAGTACAGATTTTCTCTGTCTGTATTTTTTCTCTAAGACAAGTTTTTCTTTTCAAATCAGATAACGCCTTTCAGAAGGTAGAAAATGATGAGGAGCGATGCTTTTCCTCCCCCCATCACCTCTTATATCAGATGGCCGCATTGATGCCACAAAAGAATAGGGAAAAGTTGTAAATCGGATCTAGCAACACATAAAATACTTTTATTTCACCTAAAGTAGACTTGTAGCTCAATCCTTTATGATCTCATGGAGAACTAAATAAATTTAGTCAATATTCTAGATGTTGATTCTATAAAAGTGTACATTGTATTTACATTTTCCAATTCTGGCTACAGGGCTTGTTGTGCCTATTATTGGAACCAGGAAGAATATGGTTAAGTATTTTATCTTTGGTTTTCACAATACTCATATATAAAACCCAGGAACCTCATTGATGTAAAAGGAAGTGACTTAATAAGCCTAATTCCTAATGATAATACATTTTGGGAAATGTACACTCAACTGTGATCTTTGCCTTCAACAATTTACAAATGACTTTAATATGCCCGAGTGTGCTGTTCTTGACATTGTTCAGTGTAAGAAAACGGAAGCAGCTGGTACTAGTGTACATGTTTCAGATCATAAGAAAATGAGAGTATATCCTGTTTCTACTGTATCCAGCAAATGTCTATTGAATCTCAAAAATTAGGAGTCAAATTATTTTGAAGGTGTTTAGTTTCTCCTGACTGTAATGAGATATAATGTTTATGACTCTGAAATTTATTTCACTTCTGGAGAGTCCTGCAATTTGAGAAAGCTAGTGAGAAAGCATTATTAAGACAAAAATAAAATAGCATGGCAATAATCTGAGGTAGAAACAGTCATGGTTCTTCTACTTTCTCTTTTAGTGAAACACACATGTTACATTTTGCCACAGACCTTCTGTGGTAATGTGTTTAAGAATAAACACCGGCATTTTCATGAATTTACCTGTTTTTGATTAGTAACGCTTAGCATTTTAAGAGCCTAGGAGGAAACATGGGAGGAAGCAATCATCTAATCACTGTTATGTCATGGACATAGCAAGGAAAATTACTTGAATTAAGGCCTATACCCAAGTCCATTCTCACACCTCCCAATAGATTTCTTACTGAGGCCCTTCAGTCCAGCTCAGAAAGTAACTTGGTGTTTTGCTAAGCATTGACTCTTAAAAGCCAGAAAATCCATAGGAGATGCTTGATGGTTGGTGAATTATTGAAAGAAGAGGTAGACAGAAAAATAATAGGGTTGATATTTTAGCATCAGTTGTTGACAGAGTCCAACATGTAGCTGCAGTTTGACTTTCTATACAATGAATCAAAACAGGAGAACAGCAGCTAGCTCTTATTCCTAGGTCAGAAAGCTGACAAAGAAGGTTAAAAAAAAAGTAGGTAGTGGCAACAAAGTTAGACTCTCTGAGTAACATCACATAAAATGGAGTTCCTCAATCCTAACTCCACCTTTAGAATAACCTGGAGAGTTGTTAATGATGCCTGGACCTTGATATGGATAAATAAATCCTTATATCCAGAGATGGTCATGGGCATGTGTAGTCACAGCTGAGAATCACTGATTTAAATGATCGTAACTTTTTTTCTAGGATATACTTGTGATTAGGAAATTTTAAATTGAGAACGTTTAATTGTTTAAAAATATTTTTCTCTACCCAAAGAGGATTGCAGTTTGAGGGTATTTAATAGAGCAATGCTATGCTAAAACACTTAAAATATGATCTTGTCTGACACATGAAATAAACTCAATAAATATTAGGGGTTTTTTTGTTCTTCTAGTAAGTCTATGTATTTATAGACACACACACACACACACACACACAGTAGTTACATGACACTAAATAAGTGTGACTATTTTTTATGGAAATATGAAATCATTCTCACTTTCTATTATTATTTGAATGACAACCAATTGTTTTTCCACAAAGAAAAATTCCTGATTTGAGTTTTAGCAGTCTTTTAAAGACTTTCCTTTTTGCTGTTATAAAAAGAGTAAGACATCTGTATCAGAATATTTTTGGTTGCAAGTAATAAAAATCTTTATAAAAAATGACATTTATTGGCTCAATATTCTGAAAATTCCCAAGGTGTTTATGCTGTACATTGTGGGATGGCTTCAAGTTAGAATTGATTCAGCAGTATAAAAATGTCACCAAAACCAAATTTGTTTTGTATTGCCATGCTGCCTTTCATGGGTTTGTCCTGTTCCTAGAATTAGCTTCTTTAGCTCTTTCCAGATGGCTGCCAACATAACCTGGGCCAAAAGGCTTCCTAGTTCTTATTCAGAGAGCAAATGAGAGCTTCTCTTCTTCCAACCATAAAACAAAGTTCTGGACAACACTTTACTTAGACAAAGTAGGTCATATCACATGACCATCCTTAAGAAATATTTGGTTCAAAGGGGATTGGGTTATGTTGATTGGTTTGGGTAGGCCCAGAACTGGAACTAGAGGGATGGGTAGGGTGGACTGGGGATGGCTAGCTCCACCCAAATGACATGGTTGCCTCCCTGTATGTGTGTCTTAGGGGTGGTGGTGGAACTGGTGATGATGGTAACCAGGTAGATTTCAGGGAAAGCAATCATCAAGGTCTACTCCACTGATCAAAATAACATATTTTAAATAACTCATCAAGCAAGCATTAATAAACCAGAATTCATGAACATGTATGAATAGTTGTGGTGTCCAACATGTATAGCTATATTATTAGATGGAATTAAGATACAACAACAGTTTTCCTTTTTAGATTCATGGAGGATATAAGGTATTCAGCACAGCACTATTTTGTATAAATTTATAAATCAACATGAGCTATAATTTTAAGTAAATTAAAAAATTTTTGCCACTGTTACATCCTTTGTATTATTCGAGTATTACACTAAAGATAATACATATAGTACAGAGTTTCCTAAACTTTTCACACCAAAATGCTCATGGTGTTTTGGTAATATTTTCATGTGGGATCCCAGGCCAAAATAAATATATAAGAGTTCTGTTTACTGAGTTGTTAGGTCCAAACAATAGGTATTTTTTGTGCTAAAGATTTAGTAGCCATTTGGCAAAAAAAAAAAACACAAAAAAAACATATAAATTGAACGAAAAAAATAGAACTTTGATTCATTCATAAATAATCACAAGATGTATTTGCCTGTTGGAAACTGCACACCTCAAACCTTGGAATCCGTTTGGATGCTATTACCCTCATTTCTTGTCCTGCATTGATTTTTGTAGAGTACTTGCTTTATATCACAGCAACTACCAAAATGCAACTTCACAAAGATATGATATTAAAGGGGATCAAAGGGCCGGCTGAGTGGTGCACTGGTTAAGAGCTGGTTGGGACGCCAGAGGGCCCCGGTTCGGATCCCACATATGAGGGCCAGTGACACTGCCCTCCACAGCTAAGATGCTGAACAACAGCTCAACCTGGAGCTGGGCTGCCGTGAGTCGCCGGCGACGGCGTAGGCTGCAGCCCCTGTGGCAGTGAGTTGCCATGGGCTACCGTGTGTAGCCAGCAGCCAGCGTGAGCGGCCAGCAGCCAGTGTGAGCGGCCGTCCAGAAGCCGGCGACTGATCTGCCTCACCCTGGAAGAGCGCAATGATGGTCCCAACTTGGGCCAGTGAAGCAACGTCCTCCACAACTAGACTGAAGAACAAAAGGACAGCAACTTGTCTGTTCCCCTTCCCCCAATTCCCTAATAAAAAAAAATCTAAAAAAAAAAAAACATAAAGGGGATAAAAGTTTTGCCTTTTTGGGATACTGATTTTAAGCTGGTTATTAAGAAACAAAAGACTCAAAGAATGTTTGAGCCTCCCCCAACTTTCCTGCCCAAGCGATTCACATGGAAAGACCTACCCCAGGAAGGAAATCTTAGCGTATTTACCTTGACTGATTTGATGTAAGTATGGTGGATAGGAAGGTGCCACGCAGGGGCCTGTTTACTAGATGATCCCCTGTGTCTCACTGTTTCTGGGTTGCCTAGCAAACATTTACCTGCCATGTGTGCTCCACTCTATCTCAACTATCTGTAAATTGCTTACTTCTTTGAAAGCTCATTCTCCCTACCCCCCAGTTCTCCCTTGTCCAAAATGACATATGTATCCAATGTTGCCCCACTGTCTTTGGAATTTTCAGGCTTATATGAATTTCCCATGCACACGTGATAAAATTTGATTTTCTCTTGTTAATTTGATTGTTAGCTCAGCTAGAAGAATTTAGAAGGTGGGAAGAAAAGTATTATTTATTTTGCCCCCAGAGTATAATCAAAGGTTACCTCATGTGATCTAATGATAAAACTGTGAACTACTTTGTCGTAGTAGTTTGTACTGTGTCTGACAGATATTGCTGGACTTCTTTTGTAAATTCAAAACACCTCTTAGTCTCCTAGGGTGTCTTGATGCATGGTTTGGGAACTGCAGTTAGAGTTGTAATGGAAGATAAAATAAAAGTCAGAATTGGAAAGCCAGGTTCCAAATTAAAAATACCAGGAGATAACAGCTAGTATTAAAAAAAGGGCAATTACCATATAAGCCTTTCAAAAATCTTCTTAATAAGTTAAACATTTGATTTGTATAACAAAGTTTTTATTTCTATACTTTCCCTTCTAAAACACATTAACAGAAAAAACTATATTATATGATATAAAATTAATCTTTGGAATTTTTAAAACCCTCTACTATTTCAGTATATTAGCATTCTATACTCAAGATAACCATGGAAACACAAACTCATTCTAATGAAAAATAAGTAGAGGCCATTCCAGGAAGAGATACAAACATACATTACTGTACATTTGAAATTTTAGTACATTTCTAATTAAAACAATGATTCTAATTGCTGGAAATAGTCAATGTTCTGAACTAACCCAATGGCTTCATTGACTTGTCTCACATTTATGACTAGGGAGATATTAGAACATAAAAAGTTCATCCCCTCTGGATTTCCTCTAACAATGCCTGGTGGTTACAGAATTAGGATAGATAGAGGGCTATTTTTTTTTTCTCTTAAAAAGAGCAGTAAAGGAGTGGCCGGATAGCTCAGTTGGTAAGAGCGCGATCTCTGAACAACAGGGCTGCTGGTTTGATTCCCACATGGGCCAATAAACTGTACCAGTAAGCTGTGCCCTCTACAGCTAAGATTGTGATCAACGGCTTGACCTGTAGCTGGGCTGCTGGGGGCTGCTGTGGGCTGCGGTGGGCCGCCATGAGCAGCCGGCCAATGGCGGGCGACCGACTGACTCACCAGGGTAGAGTGCAGTGGTCATAATACCAACATGGGCCAGTGAGCGGTGTCTTCCACAACTAGACTGAGAACAACAGGTTGGAGGTGTTGGAGGGGCGGGGGAGAGCAGTAAAAACTCATAGGTTATTGTATCACAGTAAGATTTTAGAAGGAGAAAAATCAATTGTCAGTAAGATATTTTATAATAAATCTTATAGTAATGACCTTGTTTGGCTGCTACATACTACAAAGAGAAGCCAATAAAAATGGCATGAAAGATTAATGCATTTCATACAAAGTCCATGATATCCTTAGAATATATTTGCTAAGGTGCTGCAGTGATAAGAAGGCAAACAAATGATAGAGCTCAAGTAAGGAGTTTCAGAAGGAGGTCTTAACAGAAACACATGCAGTTAATTTCTTAGTTTCTGTTGACTGTACAAACTGAAGTACTAATACCAGAATACACATTGTAAGGAAAAAATGAGATTCAGATTGTAGGCTGAAGGTGTGAAAACTGGGGCTATGTAGTAGATTTAATTACCGAATAATTCTAAAAAAGGATGGTCTATTCTACTCTGCTGACATAAGGCTTAGTAATATGATTTGCTTTGGCCAAATGGTATGTGTCACTTTTTAGCACAAATTTTAAGACCGAATGTGTGGTTCACCATATGTTCTTTTTCTCTCTGCCACAATGACCACTATACCAAATTGAGGCTCCTCCCTCCGTGTAGAGCAGAGCTCCAGCCAATCCTTGATTGACATGTGGAATGACTGAGCTGCTGAGATATTTGGGATGTTTGTCACTGCAACATAACCTAATATATCTCGACTGATGCAAGATATCAGCCATTAGTAATAGCACAAACTAAATGTGGGGAAATAGAGGAAGAAAAAAGCAATTACTTTCAGAATGGATATATCAAGGTTTTATAAGCATGTGAAAAGAGTCAGGCCTTGGAAATGGAGAAAGGAAGAAAGAAAACCTTGGTAATAACCCCATTGTTAGAATCCATGGCCTCAGACTATAGTGAATAACCACAGCTCTCATTATTATTGTGGAACAGCCACTGTCGTATATTTTTCTCTGAGCTCAGAGAGTTTCAGTTGCTTTCTCATGGTCACACAGCTAGTAAGGCTCAAATGCATTGCTTCCAATTATACGACACTGTCACCTGAACACAAAACATGAACATCTGGGCAGGCATGGCAGCTGCTCAGATCTCCGTTGAAGAGAGAAGCTGTGTGGGGAGTGCAATTAGCTTAGCGCCTCCAGCTATAGTGCCTTCAGGATTCAGGATTCAGGATTTGCTGTAG
This sequence comes from Hipposideros armiger, assembly GCF_001890085.2. Classification (NCBI taxonomy): domain Eukaryota; kingdom Metazoa; phylum Chordata; class Mammalia; order Chiroptera; family Hipposideridae; genus Hipposideros; species Hipposideros armiger. The sequence goes on along the minus strand of NW_017732787.1, from coordinate 23,600 downwards.
ACATTTGAGCCAAGGATGCTCTCCCCGGGAAACCTCCCACCTCCTACCCTGGTAAGGGTCTTTGGGTCTGGCCATGTCTTTCCAATGCAGCGGATAATCTTTATTCTGGGGCTCTCTGTTGGAATGCTGAGACTTTCTCAGAACTGCGCTGTGGTCTGAGGCTCTTCAAACCCCGTCCTGCTACATTCCCCCTCTCCCTTACCAGGTGTTTCCCTGCCTACTCCTGCTCCCTCACACCTTATCTTACACAGGTTTCACTTCTAAAACAAAAAAATTCTGTTAAAATGGTAAGAAAGGCTTTATTGAGGACCTCTGTAATGGATGTGAACACCATCACAATAGGGCAGAGAGATTGGGCTCAACTTTGAATACAGCAAATACAGCTGGGGATTTAAACAAGCAGACAATGAATAGAAGGAGGGGAGTCAGTGGATGGAAAATTACTAAGAGGAGAACATGAAGAGTAGGTTTCTTTCTAAACCGACTTAACAGGATCCTTGCTGAAGGCAGGCCAGGGTGATCAGACATCCAGGGTGGGCAGGAAGCTCACTAAATTGCCTTAGCAGAATTTTTACCAAAACTGGGCTGGGCAAGCCAAAGAAAAGGCCCAAGAACAGGGCCTAGTAAAAAAGAGTTCTCAGAGGAATCTGCCTAAAGTTTGGTCAAGGGCAATCTTTGTCACATTGCAATAAATCTCTTATACTTCTTATTCTATCTTGGCACCTACTTTCTGGAGGCCCTGAATTAGCATACTAAGTAAACTGGGAAATCTAATTAGAACCCTGTTTTGTGGCAAAATGTGTAGGATCAAGTTCCTCCTGTTTAAGAAAAAGTTAGAGTCTTGAGTGCTGGTAATGTGCTGCCATCTATGGGCTGTTTCCTGTTTGTTAAACTCTGCAGGTAGGAGTTTACAAGGATTGTCTCATTTACTGTATATAATGATGCCAGTTGGATTATGATTACTTTTATTTCATACATGAAGAAGCCTAAGTTTAGGTGAACTGATTTCTGTAAGACAGGGGTCGGCAAACTGTGGCTCGCGAGCCACATGAGGCTCTTTGGGTACGTACATGTGGCTCTGAAGTAAAATTGAAAATGAAAATCAAACTATAATAGTTTCATTTATAAAATTTTTAAAGGATATTATTCCCACAATGGTGATTTCATTTGTTTTATAGGTCTCGCAAAACTTCGAGGGACAGGATTGGCTCTTTTGTCTCAAAAGTTTGCCAACCCCTAGTGTAAGATGATCCTTCCAATACATGGCAGAGACAAGAGTCAGGCCCAAATCTGTAATATTCTAAACAATTGAAACAGCACACAAATCACATTGCCCAGTTTAAACTGGTTCTGTTTCCTTAAAGCAGATCAGTGATTAATACGATCCTTGAGTTATTTTACAGAGACAGCACTGCGCATGTGCCACCCTTGCCCTCCAGCAGCACCCGGAACCTAAGTCTTGCCCCATCCTCCCACCCTTCATGGAACCAAAGGATAATGACTTGACCGGAACTTGAATGCTGGAATCCTTTTAGAAGCAAAGGGTTTGTTGTCCAGGAAGATCCAGGGCTCAAGCCTCTTACCATAAATGGCCAAGCTCCAAAACGCCATTCCAACTCTCCCTGCCAGTGCTTCCGCCTAACTCCTTAAATCCCTCCTAACTCCTTAAATCCCTCTCATTGTAAGCCATTGGGGAATTTGGGCTTTAAGTGATACAGCTTCCCATTCTCCTCGCTTAGCGCTTTGCTAATAAGACTACTCTAATTTCTCCACTGCAAAACTTGGTGTTCATTGTTGGGCTCTGCTGGTGCCCAGTGGTGGAACTCTTTCTGTTCTGTAACATGATCACTATTTACTCATAGTCAAAATCTTAGCTGATATGTTACTGTTATGCAGGTTTACTGAGTATGACAAAAAAGGTATAATATTTGGAGTCTCTTTTATGGTAGGAAGGAATTGAGAGATATGAGGTTTCGTGAGTATTACATTCTGAGTATAACATTTGATGCAGGGGTGGCTGGATAGCTCAATTGGTTAGAGCACGAGGTCTGAACAACAGGGTTGCCGGTTCAATTCCCACATGGGCCAGTAAGCTGTGCCCTCTACAGCTAAGATTGTGAACAATGGCTCGGCCTGGAGCTGGGCTGCCATGAGTGGCTGTCAGCCAGTGTGAGCTGCCAGCAGCTGGTGAGAGCTGCTGTGAGCCACTGTGAGGGGCCGGCCAACAGCCGGTGACTGACTGCCTCAGCAGGATAGAGTGCAAAGATTATAATACCATGGGCCAGTGAGCGGCGTCCTCCACAACTAGACTGAGAACAACGGCTTAACTGGGAAGTGGAGGGTGGGGGGAAGAAAAAGAAAAAAACAAACATTTGATGCATACTAATCCCATTGTTATGCAAAGCCCTTGGAGAATAAAGCCCGTTGGGCTAAAATGGATAGTCACAATTTGGGTATACAACTCCTTTGACAGGGAGTTCTGTGGCTAACAAATCAAGGAACTGTACAACAAGATAGAATAGAGAAAATGGCTCTAAATTCAACTTATATTTCGAGTAATTTTCATGTATTTTGGATAAAAAGAATCTGAGAATGCTTGGCCATGGACCCAGATTGTGACCCTCAGCCCTCTAGCCTTCAGCAGTTCAGATCAGGAACTGCTGGTGTCAGATACTATTCCTACTTCTGTAACTGCCCTTTTGCAGCACCTATTCTACCTGCAGTGGATATGAGAGAGAGGTGGTGATTATGCAATGAAGTTGAATAAGGAAGCAGCAGCTTGAGAGAGATTGATGTCAATAGTCTAACTGGCATTGCCTGGTTTTACATCCATACCTAAACCTTGACTCCTAGCCCACTGATTCTTTATGCAACCTATTCCAGGTTTACTGACTTGGCCTGAGTTGAGAATGGATCATTCATTCTTTAATTCATGAAAAAAATGCCATGCGCTGTAGCTGATAATATCATTGCTGTGCCCAGATCCGTACTTTTTATCAAGTATATATGTCCCTTTGTACCCTTTGGTATGCTATTGCTTTCCAACAGCCAGCAATTTTGGGTCTTTTCCCAGGATTGGCCTTGGGTTACTGGTGTATCTTTGCTTTGGTTCACCCACAGAGCTGGAAGTGCATGGGGATTTACAGTCTCTGACTGAAAGGGTATGAAAACCCTGTTTTCTTTTCTTGGGTCAAGATAATCCTGAGGTTTAACTTGCACTCCGGAATTAACCCTATGGGATCAGATTGATGACTTACCTTCCACAGGAATTTTCCTGAAATCACATCTTTGCTTGACTTCCTCCCTTTGGCTGAGCTGCTTCCCCACTCCCTTAGGTGTTTCCTCTGGGTTGGAAGCGCCACCTTAATAAATCACTTGCACAGATTTCCTTCTCTTACAGTCGGTTTCTAAACCTAAAAAAAGCACCTACTAAGTCTAAGTCACGTTGTTAAGAAATAACAATGACTCTTGCCTTCGGAGAGGTAATTGAATAATCATGATATTTTATGCTGTAACACGGCCAATGTATATTATGAAATGATAATATTGAGAAGGGGGTATCATGAACAAGTCTCTTCAGAGAAATTAACATTTAAGCAAATTCTTGAAGAGTGAATGAATGAGTAGGTATCCGCTAGGATGTAAAGAAATGCCGGGCATTTTAAGCAAAGGAAACAGACACTGCTTTGATAATAGTTTCCCCGGAAAGGGTTTTGTAGACTTCATTTTATTCTGGAAGAAGAGCTCCACTGTAAACTCTGAGAAGGGAAGGACCCATTCTGAATTATACACTGAAGCTGGAGAATGAATACCCTCAGAAAATATCTTTAATACAAAATAGGTTTGTAAGGTAGTTTGGACTGACAGTCACAAGAAGGAAGTCACCTAGCACCCTGTTAACCATCATAGAAATTGCTTAGCCTAGGGCCTATTAAGGTGGTAGTGGGGGAGGAGGGGTCGTAAATGACCAAGACAGCAGAAATAATAATAACCTACAATGAGTAAGTATCACAAGATGTATAGCTTCCACCCCTGCACACCAAGATAATCTATTGACAGCATTGTTAAGATGTTTTTCAGCCTACAGAGCAAACGACCACCCCACTGCAAGCTCACCGAAAACCAGACAAGGTTACATCAGGAGGGAAGCTGATGACTAGAAGGTAAAAATTAACCGTTTACCTAATCAAGGACCCATCAGCGAGACCCAGGACTCCAAACCCCTTACTCATGACTATTCATGATTTTTGCTCTATAAAACCTCTTGTCTGTAAGCCATCTAGAGTTTGGATTTTGAGCACTAGCTTGCTGTTCTCCTGGGGGGCGCCATTTATAATAAAATAATCAGATCTTCACTGCAAAGACCAGTGTCAATTTTACTGATTAGCTGTGAAATGCTGGATGAACCCTTATTTGGAATGTTCAATCACACAAGTTATATCCCTAATGATTAATATAGGACATAAGAAAGTGTTTAAAATATTTTTTTGACAAGTGAACCCATTTTCAGAATGCATCCTGGCCTTTTTTGGTTTTCTGCCATCTTCCCTAAGTTTAACAATAATTACAAGAGAATCCTTGAACCATACAAAAATGTTAGGAATGATTTAAATTGCCTGGGCCATGTGCATATAATAGGAAGATACTCAATAGCCTAAACTGTTCTTTCTTCCTTCATGTACTAATTTATAAAAGTAGCATTTAATCAATCTCACTTAATTTCATTCTAAAGTCCCTACTGTGTTTCAGGCACCCTGCAGTGTTCTGCTTACTAATCACAGTCATTATAAAATTCGGATTTGGAATTTGGGTTTTAATACACTCAGCTGCTAATTATGTGACTTTGAGCAAGATATTTACCACCTGAGAATAACCACAGTGCCTGCCTCATAGAATACTGTGAAGAGTATATGAGTCAATGCATGGAAAATTCAAATCACAGTGCCTAACATATAGTAAGTGCTCAATAAGTGTTAATTGTCACTAGTGTTGGTGTTATGGCTGTGGTTGTTTCTTTTATTGTCATACACCAGATTTGCATAGGCTCTTTGACTTCTTTTTGCTGCAGAGTCAAACATTTATTGTGTTCGATTCTTCTGAAAGATTAAGAAGGATGGATGATTACAGCATACATTTACAGAAACCTTGACATACCAATCAGCTATAGAATGCTTAGCTTCCTCTTTCATCCCAAACACAAACGATTAACTCTCCATTTTGGCAAGATAAATTCATATGTAATCAGTGGGCTTCCATTTAGTGAATGACTATGTAGAATTTCAATGTAACCAAAGTCACTATTGTGTGCTGAAACTTCTCCCCTAGCAAACAAGAAGAAACAAATGCCTTTTACATAGGAAAAATGACTTCAAAAATATTCAGTTAAACACTTGATAAATACTTAGATTTTGCATCAGCCATTATAAGCCAATTAGGAAAGATTAGATGTTTTTAATTTCAAAGTTAAAACACACGCATTTTGCTCATTTAGTTCTGTTCTGTATTGCTAAATGTAACATTGCTCAGCTTATTTTATTTGAAACGAGGAATCAGTTCTGGTTTTCCCATTAAGTTTTCTTAGAAATATGATTCCCCACTTACTATGTTTCAATTATTTTCAGATTAAAATGTCTAACTTGATAAATGGAAATTAGGGCCTCATAATAATTATTTATCTGAGACTTTAGTGTTAAATAAATAGACTAAGCATTTCTTTTATTTGGGATAACTGATATGTCAGTCAATTGCCAGCCACTTCAATATAATTTTCTGCACATCAAAACTGGCAGAGACACTAAGAATTTTAAAAAGATAATTTAAATATCAAGTCCAGTGAGGCCTGTCATTTCTCATTGCTTGGTTAAGTAAAACCTGCATAAAGACTTAACTCTGAAATATTATATGCTCCTTGATACCTATACGTCAGTCATAATAAACGTATCAAAAGAATGATTATTAAACCTGGGAGTTTAATTTCGTCTCAACTCATTCCTTTGCATTTAAAGTTGAAAGAGCATAATTAAAAATCAGGATTGATATTTTACCTTATTTTGATGCACTTAACTTCTTCCAAAATGAAAACGATATACAATGCATATGCATTCAGCTCCTCACTGTGATCTAGAAGATGGTGTTTGGTTTTTTTAGTATAAACTTGAAAAATGACTCTGACAAGTTTCCAATACTGTTCACATACTGCTTTGAAATTTTTCTTTAAGGGTCTTCAAATCAATATTTTTTCATTTGGTTCCAGCAAAGATAGCTTTCCCTGCTATTGTGAAAATTACTTCCCTTTGCAAGTACAATGGCAAAATCTGGATCATGAACAATGGAAGTTCATGAATTTCTAATTTACATCAAAAGGCCCTAAAATATTATTTGCATATTAAGTAAGCTTTCTTAATTCAAATAGTTATTTAATTTATTTTTTTAAGATTTTTATTGGGGAATTGGGGGGATAGGAACAGTGCTGGGAAATTGGGGGAAGGGGAACAGACAAGTTGCTGTCATTTTGTTCTTCAGACTAGTTGTGGAGGACGTTGCTTCACTGGCCCAAGTTGGCACCATCATTGCGCTCTTCCTGGGCGAGGCAGATCAGCCGCCGGCTTCTGGACGGCCGCTCTCTGCGGCTGCTGGCCGCTCACGCTGGCTGCTGGCTATACACGGTAGCCCATGGCAACCCACTGCCACAGGGGCTGCAGCCTATGCCATCGCCGGCGACTCAGGGCAGCCCAGCTCCAGGTTGAGCTGTTGTTCAGCATCTTAGTTGTGGAGGGCAATGTCACTGGCCCTCATATGTGGGATCCGAATTGAGGCCCTCTGGCGTCCCAAGCCAGTTCTTAACCATCGTGCCACTCGGCTGGCCCTCAAATAGTTATTTTTAATAAAGTTAAAATATTACCCAAAATTACTCTTGAAATGCTTGGGAAAGTGTTATATGAAATTATATTGCAATGCTTAGGTACTTCATTTAATTTTGTCCTCAAGAGCCATCAGTTTTTTACAACTCACCTGAATAATTTCTTATACCATCAGGCACGTTTATCAACAGGTATTTATTGGACTCAGAATTTCTCTAAGTGTTGTACACAGTGCAAAATCAACAGAAGATATAGTTTTTACTTTTAGGAAAAAGTTCTTCTTTGGGGAGATAACACCGAATAGAAATAATTCTATTAGAGAACTGTTAAGTATAAATCTGTATGGCACCACTCTGAGTTTAATAGTTTATAAAAGAGAAAGATCATTAAAGGCTGACATTTATGGAAAAGTCTCCAGGGGGAGTTGCAGCTCACACTTGGATTTGAAGAACTCCTAGGATTTAAGCATAAAAGCAGCAACAATCACCTCACCGTACTCCTTAGGTTTTCATTAAAAAAAAGATGTCCTTTTCATCTTTAGAGAACATATTAGAATGTTAGTGAAGGGGAGCAGAATTTGCCATCCTGAAATATGCCTCTTTGGAATAAGGATTATCTTAAGCTGGTTATATTTAAGTAACAGACAGAGGAGAAGCTCTGAAAATAAGTAGAAATTACCTGGTTTTTTTGTATGAGACATTTACATTTATAAGGGAAATCTCCATCTGTAAGGGGGTCCCCCTCTCTGTATCAGGAAGAGGAGGGGGATTAAATCAATAGAAACTCTTTTCAATAGAGAAGGCAATGACCTAAATCTGCATGACAACTGTACCCTTGTTTATTGTGCTTTGCCACTCCCCCTTCCTTAACCTCCCATAACTGGCCTCCCTTCCCCCTACCTTTTCAACATGTTTTGTTTTTAGTTGGAGATGGTATGTAAGGTGGTGGCTTGGGCCATTTCCAGGAGATACTGTTTCCCCTGGTCTCTCCCATGTACATGGGAGGTATGCATGTTGTTAAACTTCTGTTTCTTTTTCTCCTGTTAATCTGTCTTTTATTATAAGGGGGGGTCTCAGCCAAGAACCCAAAATGGTAAAGGGAAATTTATTTTTTCACCTCTACAAAAAGAAACATGTTAATTGTAAGAATGCTCATATTGTACTTTTATGCTACAGAGCATCCGTTACAAATGCAATTCAATAACAATTGTGGAGTTAATTCTGTATATTTAATCCACTCTTCCACTAGAATATAAAATCCATGGGACATGAATTGTATCTTTGTTGTTCACTGCTTTTGTATTAAATGGTTTGGATACCATAAAAGTTCTATCATTTGCTCTCAAGGAATCTAGAGATTTATTCTTTATATATCTATGGAAGAAAAATATGAGGAAATGAAATTACTATAAAAATTAAAATAACAGATAATGGCAACGTAAAAGTAAGGAATTTGATGTATGATAGGCACTCAAATTTGTTAATGTTTAAGCTATTACAAACAGTATGAGGTTAGATACCAAATAAATATTTAGCATATATTCTTAGAAGTGTTATAAAAAAGTATAGGGTGGAGAGATCAAAAAGTGAACTGGTGAACAATGTCCCCTGGCAAGACTAACTACCTCTTGTCCTCTGCCCTCCATTCTGTGTCACCCACAGGGCCCCAGGTTGCAAAATTTTTCACCGAGCACCAGTAGCGATTTGAACTGTTAAGTTCCAGGAAATAACAACCCCCAGCTATACCCATAGATATGCTTAACTCTGCTGTTTGTGGCTTCTGTAACTCACTAGGCTAGGCACAGCTCCCCTCCCGCGTTGCGAGCAGGATGTGCTTTTTACCCTTATAAGCAGACCCCTGAGCTCACTCAGGGCCGCGAAGTTTGGAGAGACATGAGTCCCTCGCAGTCGCCAGCTTCTGGAATAAAGACTCCTAATTTGGCCTATTGACTACGGTGTCTTATGTTCAGCTCGCTGATTTCCAATATAACACTGGCATCTTAAGATGATTAACCATAGAGCTGGGAGCACTATGGGCGGAGCTGGGCCCATAGTTAACTCTCTAGTCCTGACATCCTGTTAAACTTTGTGGTAACTTCCGGGGAGGGATTCTTATATAGAGAGAGACCATCTTGGGAATGCTCTCTCTCCTCTTTTTGCAGGTGTGCGGCCAGTTGGAGCCTCGGCCGGAGGTTGTGTGCGTTCACACACTGCTGAGGTGGTCTTGTTTTTTTCTTTTCCTGAATAAACCACTCTTTTGGTGGATTTTTCTAAAGAGTTATTTTGGCCAGTCAGCATATGTTGAGAGGCAGAGTTCAAGTGTTTTAAAGGTAACAACTCTTACAAGGGAATAGAAAAGGTATTAGGAGAAAACTGGCATACATACAGCGAAAGGTTGCCACTTCAGGAAAGGAGTGAAAGAAAAGGCTGGAAATTAGGTTGCCAGGGGACTTGAAATACAGTTTTAGAAGTTTGGACTAACCAAGTTAATTTGTATATCAGGACCGACAAAATGGAAGCCACCCCAGTAGCCTGGCCCATGTCACAAATCCAAACCTAAATCAGTCTGCACTTACAGGAAACAGCTGTCAAGGAAACCTAATATATGCCAATCACAATCCTCCATCTCAGCCTTAGTGGGCTTACCTTACCCTAGAAAACAAGACGTGCAAGCCTTATAACAAAATCCCTGACTTCCTAGACAATCATGTCCTGTTTACGCTTTGCCTCTTCTAAGACTCCATAAAATTGGCTGTTGCCCCAAATCCACTGGAAACAGTGCTCCCTTGCTTGTGAGGCACTGCACTCCCTAATCAATGGATTATTTTCTCTTGAATAAAGGACATCAAACTTATTACTAAATTGTTTTAGTTTTGCATTTGACAGGACTTAATGTTTTGGCAATGACACTGGTAAGGAGAGCAAGAACGGTTTTTAAGCAACTTAGTAAAACTATAAAAGTGACACTGTTACAGGAAAAGAGGGTTCTTGGCTTCACATAGGACAGAATTCAAATATGAGCCAATATAGAGTTTAAACTTAAAGTTTATTTAGCAGAAAGTAAGTAAGAGAACAAAGGCCACTCCATAGACAGAGTGGCGATTGCTAATCACTAGTGGAAGAGAGACCCACTCTATCTCCTGGGGCTAGGGTTTATATGTGTTTTCTGCTTCCATAGAATATTCAGTAGTACAGGGGGAAAGAAGGACAGAAGAACAATGGTAAGTATATCTTTAACTTCAGTAAGATGCAAGAAGAATAGGGACAGGTTGGTTTCGAACTCTTATAAAGTACAACCTGTGTTTTCTTTCTGTGGGCTTAACTACAGGGATTGTCCTAATGGAATCTCTAGTCTTTGGAGAATGTGCTCTGTGTGATTTATTAACATCTGCCTGAGTGCTCTATCTTGGAGTACATAGGCAGCAGGCTTGGAATCCAATCTCCTAGTTCCTTCTTCTGTAAGAAATAGTCCTCATGTCCCTTCCCTATATTAATACTTTAGAGATAATTAAGGTGGCATATATAAACACAACAGTAGAAACTGGAGGAAGGAAAATCAGGTAGTTGACCAGTAATGATGTAAGTAGCAAACACTTCCAATGGAGATTTAAGGCAAGTGATGAGGTAAATTACACTTTTTCCCCCAATCAATATTGCATCCCTAAAATATTTCCTCACTTGTGATCCAAAGAGGATAGCTGATCTGTACTCAGAGCAAGGCTCTATCATTTTTGCATCTTCTAAGCAATCACATGTCTGGATATTTTCCAAACGATTATATCCTATAAATTACCCAGGATTATTCAAAAGTTTCTCTTAAGAAGCAGGTGGAGATATCAGAGCAACCACATCATTTATTAGATATAAAATTGTGTTTCTGGTTTGAAGCACTTATTTTTAAAAGGCATGGTGAGCATTGACCATCTGCTTAGCTGTTTAAAACATTATTGTTCTACCATTAGAAGGCTAAAGTCCCTGTCTGATGCACCTGAAAAACTCCATTCGAGTTAATTGGGATATGTTAAGAACAAAGGGCAAATTATTCCCAAAGAACAAGTAAACCTGTATACATTCATGACCACTTATCATCCTCTTTTAAAAGAAAAAAAGTCAACCTAAGAAATATAACTTTCAAATATATTAGACTGTTTTGAAAAGAAAAGAAACATTTGGGAGAGATCCAAGATGGCAGAGTAGATAAACCTGTGCCTGCCTCCTTCCATGAACACGTTAAAATTACAACAAAATTGCAAAACAATCAACCTGGAGCACCATCTGAAGTCTAGCCAAACAGAAGTCCTATAACTAAAAATATAAAGAAGCCACGATGAGACTGGTAGGAGGGGTGGAGACACGAATGGGCCCCAAACCTCCCTGTGGCAGTTGAAAATCAGGAGGGATATCTCAGCCACAGAGGTTCCTCCCAGAGGAGCAAGGGACCCCAACCCTCCACACCAGGCTCCCACCCTGAAGTACTGGTGCCAGGAAGAGGCGCACCCACAACATCTGGCTGTAAAAAGCAGTGGGGATTCTGACCATTCAGGTGGGACTGAAGGCTACGGGAAACCCACATGTCCTCTTAAATGGCCCATGCACAGACTCACTCGCAGGCACTCACCTTGGGCTCCAGCGGAGGGATGGTGACTTGGGGAACTTCGGAGACATATGAGGGGAGTGGAGGGGCAGTCTGAGGAGTGTAGCTTCAGCCGGAGGGCCTTTCAATGGAAAGTTAAGGCAAGTGATAGACAGTCGGCATTTTACCAGTGAGAGGTCCTTCTCCCATGAAGCCGACAGGTAGGCACCATCTTCCCTATGTTGAGCCCGCCCCCACAGGCCAAATCTGAATCTGATTGGCTGGTGAGCTCTGCTGCTCTGCCCTGCTGACTCAGCTGGGATCCTGCCCCAACCAATTTGCACTCGGAAAGCACTTCCTCCATGAGCAGCCAGTCCCTCCCTCATTGCACTCTTTCTTGGAAAACTATCAGAGCCCATGAGCCCCAAGCAGGCAGCAACCAGCTTCGGTGTGCTCTGAAACTTGCTGAATTGCTCCAGGCTCAGCACTGGCACTAAACCAGAGTCTATGTTAACCTGGTGACTAGAGCTCTTGCCACTCTAGTGTCTCCCTGAGACCCTGCCTCACCCAACTTGCATACTACATGAGGTTTTATCAGTGGCTGAACCTTAAAGGAGCTGGCAGGTGGCAGCTGGTGTGACCTGGCTTTTTGTGGAGCTACCCCAGGCCCTGTACTGGTGGCAGCTGCCCTCAGTTCACACCATGGCCTCTCCCATGTGCCTCCAACTTTAGAGAGTTGGGGGGCAGGGTGTAAAAGGTGAAGGGAGTAAGTACAAACTGATAGTTACAAAATAGTCATAGGGATGTGAAGTAAAGCACAGGGAATACAGTCAATGATATGGTAATAACTATGTATAGTGCCAGGTGGGTACTAGATTACTCAGTGGGATCACTTCTTATATAAATGTCTAACCACTATGCTGTGCACCTGAAACTAATGTAAAATAATATTGACTGTCAACTGTAATTGAAAAAGTAAAAATGGGGGAAAAGGTGAAGAGGAATAAGAGGTTCACTTTTCCAGGTATAAAACAAATAAGTCACGGGGAGGTAATGTACAGCATGGGGAATATAGTCAATAATATTGTGATAGCATGGTATGGTGTCATATGATTGCTGGACTTATCATGGTGATCACTTCTTTAGGTATATACATGTTGAATAACTATGGTGTACCCCTGAAACTAATATAATACTGTATGTTTGCTATATTTTTAATAAAAATCATTTAAAAAGAGAAAAGAAGCATTTAACCTCTTTCAGAGCAAAAAAGAGATATGATATGAGATGTCAAGCAAAAAGGGTTTATTGAGATGCATTCGATTCTAAAAAAGATATCTTTGGACTATAGTTGATAATATGAAATAATACGTTAAAGAGGAAAAACTTAGGAGGAAATTATCCCAACTACTCTTCTAATTTCTGGTAAAATTGGGCCCATGATTCTAAAGATATTACTTAAGTTGTAATTTTTGCAGAGATTGTTTGAGGTTATGATACATGGCAAACCACAGACTAATTCAGTCTGGTTAGGGTATGATACTAAATGCCAATTGAACAAAAGGATGATTCACTGCTTGAGGTAGAATTTGCAATTCCACAGGAAGGACACTGCAATTTAGCCTGAAGTAATATACTACAATGCCTTTATTATTACACGGTTGCATCTCTGCTTGTCATAAATTTTGCTCAAAGGCAAAACATCCCAATGACAGCAATTATTTTGAGTAGCTTTTTTAAAATACTCTTTTGGAAAGAAAAGGAAAATTTTCACACTGATGATAAATGTTACTATATTAAAAGCAGTGGCTTTTTACCAACTGTGAAGATGAAAGCTGATTCTATTTGCTTTTAATTACTATTAAAATTATAATACCAATTTCATTTTAAAAATCACTTTATTGTTTTAAAATAATAATAATTATTATTAATAATTATTTTGGGAACGTAGTAGAAAGGCTTCCTGCTTTAGGAATTTATTAAATGGTTGATGGAACTTCAGTCCAGGAGGTCATGGAACAGCAAAATTGTCTTAGGGAAGAAAAAGTGCTAGAAGAAATTGCTAGAAGAAATCTAATTTCCTTCTGGTTTTCCCCTGCTTCTTCCTACCTCATCCCACACTATTTACTAATGGAAACTAGCCCCTTGCTGCTTTGAACATTGTCTAAACTAGTTAAATGGCTTAGTTTAAAACTGAAATTTATTTTATCATCTCAACTCTGAAGAGGAAATGAGTGAGAAAGGAACAGTTTGACATCATTTTTTCATGGTGCCAGATTACTACTGCTTTGAGGATTGTGTTTTTAATGATGACAAACACACATAAATCTTTACATTTATTCCAAGAGATCATACTTTTTTATAGCTCTATAAATCCTCCAGGCCAGCCTATTTCAATTATGCTTTCCAATTTTTGAGCCATTTCTTCTGCCTTTGTGAATAGGTGATTTGACAGAGGCCAAGACATTTCTGATGACTTAACAACATTTTCTCTACCTTATTGGGTTACAAATAAGAGACGTTTCATGAGTGTGTAACACTGTATATAATAACACAGGAAATTGCAGGAAGCCTTACAGGGCTGGTCATGAGCCCTATGATTCAAGGTATCCTCTCAGAAAGGCCAAAGGAATTTTTGTGGAATGTTCAGTACATTCCACAATAGCTGGATGAATCATTTCCTGTTTCCTCCCAGGACAACTATGACCCTTTATTTTCTGCAACATAATTACGGCATGGTTTTAGAGTGTGCTTAAGAAAGGTACAAAAAATAATATTAAGCAAGTTTTGTTAATTAACTTTATATATTATTTATATGACTCAATACTTCCTTCTCCCTCCTTATCCCAGAACACAGACACCAAAAGCAGGCATTTCTATGCAATTATTTATAGACTTTTAAATATTTTGAAGAAGTAGGTTAGTTCATTATGATACAATGTTTCTTTTTATCTTTTCTATAGTGTGATTTGTGAAGTTAAACAGATGTCCCTTTTTTGTTTATTGACTACTGGGAAGCTCAGAGGTAAATTTCAGTTTCATCTGTGGCAAATATGCAGGAGTCAAATAACTTTTACTTTTTTTTATTGAGATATAATTTCCATACAGTAAAGTGCAGAAATCTTAAGTGTACAGATTGATGAATTTTTATGTTATGTGAGTTTTTATGCCCATGAATTCACCAGCCAGTTCAAAATGCAGAATGTTTTCAGCATCCCAGAATGTTGTTTCCATATCCATTTCATATCAGTACCCCACATAAGGTAACCACTATTCTGACCACTATATAAAATGTGAAATTTTTTATGAAACTTATGTCATATTATATAAATTATTCTTGTTTTTATTTTGACTTTATTTTTATTTACCTACCTCTAAATTACATTTTCTTGATTCTTTACATTTATACTTATAAGACATTTCGGTTCTTAACTTGGATCAAGATAGGTCATAATATATCCTTACACAGTGTTGATACACTTATACCACTGCTGACTTTAAATAATAAAGCTGTAATAGTAATATAATTTTGCCTTTTAAATTTCAAAAGACTACACTTTATCTAACCCCCTGCCCTCATCCTCCTTAAAAGAGAAGTCCATCAGACTCAATCGGTAGATCAGAAACATGATTCTATAACTAAGAGTGCTCCTGATTAAACAATAAGTCATTAACAATAATTCATGTGAGGGATTTCTACTTCTGACCAAGAGGGAGTAACAGACACTGGACTTACCGTCCTTCCTGAAATAGCAACTACAACAACAACAAAGTAATCAATGCACTGGAAATAACCAGCATATTGGAAGTATCCAAAAAGGAAAAATCTTGAGAATAACCAACCAACCAAACAAACATACCCTGGGAATAACAAAAACACAGTGTAGAGAGGGGAACCTAGGTGGAGTCCAGCAGGCTCCCTGAGTTGAAGAGACAGAGGTGAGAATCTGGGGTGAGAAGCAGCTAGAATTCATAGGACAGATTACCTGAGAAGGGAGAGCTGAGCAGAGAGAGAAGCCTGGAGATTCACAGAGGGGCCTTCTCAAGTATTTAGTTAAGTACTAATGTGCACACATGTGAGCAAACCAGAAGGCCCTATGTGTTTTGTGGCTGTCTTTGCTCTGCTCAGGGACCCAGGAAGATTCTCCTTATAGACTACATCACTTATATTATTCTTTGCCTTTGGCTTTTGGTTACATGTAGACAATGGAGGCACTCCTAGCAGGTGGGCAGTGAGGAGAGAGACATTGGTGTATTTATTCTTTCCATTTCTTCCCTGCCTCCTTGAGGTTCTTTGGTGATTAACTAGCTAAGCCCTTGTTATTTCAAATGTGATCCTTGGACCAGCATCTTCAGCATCACCTAGGAACTTGTTAGAAGCATAGAATCTCTGACTCACTCCAGGTTTACTGAATCAGAATCTACATTTAAATAGGATCCCCCAGTGTTTTATATGCATATTACCTTTAATGTGTACTCCCTCTTTCAAGGCTCTAGCTTTCAGCAAGTTAAGATAATACCTTTTCCTCCTCTTCCCTCTTCTGGCTCCCGGCCATAATGACTTTATATTGTCACCAGTCCCTTGTTAGACCACATATAGCTCTGCCCACATCTCTGTAAACAGACCCTTTTAAGATCTATTTTCCAGTTAAATTTTTGAGTATACAATCTGTTTTCTGCCGTACCTTAATGATTCCGTAATATATTATGTGTTTTGCTATCTATGTATCTATGTTGATAACTGTATACATACTATATCTCTATCTCTGTTTTTATCTCTACCTCTATTGTTTCTTTTTCTCTTGCTAAAATTCCAGTTCATGCTTTAAAAAAGTACATGGAATTTTGTAGCACCTTTTTCTTAGTTACAGCTGAATGATATCAAATTATGTATATAATCATTTTCCAACAATGAAAAGACAGTGTTTATCAAGAAAAACATATTATTCCTAGTTCATTAAGGAACTTTGTGAATCTGGAGAGAAAAGCATGACATTATTTTGTGTTTGTATGCTAGTGTGGTGGGTAGCTTCGAAACTGGTCCCCAATAATCCCTGCCTCCTGATACTTACACTTTTATGTCATCCTCTCCCCTGCAGACTGTACTACACTCTTTGACTCACTTCTAATAATAATACAGCAGAAGTGATGAAATGTGACTTCTGGTATTAAGTTAAAAAATTATGGCAGCTTTCGTCTTGAGTGTACTCTTGTGGCAGTGGGCCCTAGGCAAAGGCCTTCCCAGACCATGTGGTCACTAAGCATTTTGCGCGGGCTTCAGACAAAGACATCCGGGACTGTATAGTCAGCAAGACTTCCGCGTTTAACATTTCCAAACTGCTACCTCACCTGGGAGCCAGTCAGGAACTGGCAAAAGGCTGCATGTCCTAATAAGGAACCTTAGCTGCTAACCCGGAAACCTCAGGGTATATAGCCCCGAGTCCCGCCTGGGTTGGGGCTCAGCCTCTGGATGTGAATCTGCTGAGCCAGTGCCAGCATTAGTAAAAGTTGCTGCCCACGCCTTGGTGTCCTGTCTCTTTGTCTGGGTTCCCCACAACATAATTGGGGGCTCGCCCGGGAGACAGAGACGGCGATATTTCTGCCTCCCTTGTCCCCGGAGCCCGGCTCCCCCGGACGAGAGGAGATGCGCACTCTACTTGGCGCCAGCGGACTCTTGTCCATCAGTGGGGACGTCTCCCCTGCCGGCCATGGGGGACCAACCCAGGAGCACAAAGGAACCCTGAGGGCTATGGGAACCAACTTTGGAGCGCCGCCCAACCAGGCAGGTAAGAACCCGGGTCACTTGGTAGCCTGTCCATCAATGGACAGGAGGGGAGACTGATCACCTCCCGGAGTCACCCGAGTACCTCAGTTTCTGAGAGAAACCGTGACTCCTAGGAACAGGGTGGCAGGTGGAGAATGAAAGTGTTTGAGTCTGTGTAAATGAGACGCAGCCTGCCTGCGAAGCGAGTGTGGAGTCCCGATCCGCGGGTCTGTGGTGCACCTTATATGGCTTAGGGTGGCATCGCTAAATTGTCTCCTACAGTTTGGGGATCCAAGTCGAGGATTTGTATCAACCCACCAATCCTAAAAGGCGCCTGAAAATCTCCATGAGGGGAGCGGCCGGAGATGGGCAAAGCGAATCTCTAAGTGTATGTTGCGCCGATTTTTGGTGGTTGCCATGGGTGGTCGACAGAGTACTCAGACTCCGTTAGGATGTATGTTAAAAATTTTTAAGAAGGAATTTTCGGGGGATTATGGCATTGCGATGACCCCCAAAAGCTCCGTACCTTCTGTAAGATTGATTGGCCATCATTCGGTGTCGAATGGCCAGCAGAGGGAAGCTTAGACAGAGACCTCATTAGGAAAGTTTACCTTGTTGTTACCAGCAGCCCTGGTCACCCCGATCAGTTCCCTTACATTGACTCATGGGAGGCTATTGCACGTACCCGACCCCCTTGGTTGAAGTCCTGTTTGGAAAACCAGAGCAGAATTCTTTTGGCACGAGCTATAATCCCCTCACGGAAGCCACTTAAGGAAAAAACAGAAGGACAAAAGCCCGTCCTGTCTTCAGACCCGGAGGGAGTCCGCCTCCTTATTCGCCAATTTATCCAAGCCTTCCCCAAGGGGAGCCTCTAACCCAGCCTTCAGTAGCACCCTCGCTGTCTCCACTTCCTCCGCCCACTGCGCCCTGCCCGGAGTTTTCTGCCACACCTCCACCGCTGGTCCTGACCCCCTAGGGCCCACAGATAAGCGGCTGCAGACCAAGGGCACTGAGACTGGCACTCTCCGGCTCCCCCTACGGGAAACCAGAGGCCCCATCTACTGTGATCAGGACAGCTAACATGGACAAGGCTACCACAGGGCTTCAAGAACTCCCCAACCATTTTCAGGGCCACCTTGGCTTTGGACCTAAAGCCCTTTCCAGCCAGCCAAACCGGTTGTGCACTGCTCCAATAGGTATACGACCTCTTACTAGCTGGGAAAAGCTACAATGACTGCATGCAGGGTACATATCACATCCTTAAACTTTTGTGGGAAGCAGGCTACAAGGTCTCCAAGAAAAAGGCTCAGATATGCCAAGACAGGGTCAAATATCTTGGTTTCCACCTGTCACAAGGACAGCGCCAGCTCGGCCCAGAAAGGAAGCAGGTGGTATGTACCATCCCTGTCCCCACTACTCGGAAACAGGTCCGCGAATTCTTAGGGGCGGCAGGCTTCTGTAGGATCTGGATCCCCTACTTCTCTACTATAGCCAACTTTATGAAGCCACAAAGGGGGGTGAACGGGAACCTTTTCTATGGGAGTCTCCACAACAGAAAGCTTTTAATGAGCTTAAATGGGCTCTCACTCATGCCTCTGGCCTAGGACTCCCAGACATCACCAAGCCTTTCTTCCTCTACGTACATGAACGCACGGGAATAGCAGTAGGGGTCCTTACCCAACTGCTAGGGAATTGGCACCGGCCAGTAGCCCACCTCTCAAAACAACTTGCCTCAGTGGCATTAGGATGGCCACCTTGCCTGAGGGCACTCGCAGCAATGGTCCTGCAATGGTCCTGCTCGTGTCTGAAGCTGACAAGCTGACCCTGGGTCAGGAATTAACTGTCCGGGCTCCACACTCAGTTCGAGCCCTGTTGGATCATAAGGGGCATTATTGGCTTACCAACTCCAGGATTGCCAAGTACCAAGGAATATTATGTGAAAACCCACGAGTCCGCCTTGAGGTGGTATGGACCTTGAACCCAGCCACTTTACTGCCTGTAGGGCCTGGGCCCCCCAGACCGTGACTGCATCGAAGTCATGGATGAAGTGTTCTCCAGTAGGCCGGACCTGACTGACCAACCTCTTACGGACCCCGATGTAGAATACTACACTGATGGTAGCAACTACGTCCAGGGAAATAGACGATTGGCTGGATATGCTGTAGTAACCCTATACACCATCACTGAAGAAAACCCCCTCCCACAGGGGACCTCGGCACAAAGGCGGAGCTCGTCGCCCTGACTCGGGCCCTTCAGCTGGCAGCTGGGGTAAGAGCCAATATTTATACCAACTCTAAGTATGCCTTCACTACCCTCCATGTTCATGGGGCTTTATATAAAGAAAAGGGATTAATCAATTCAGGAGGGAAGGAAATTAAATATGGGTGAGAGATTCTAGATCTCCTAGAAGCAGTATGGGCACCCAAAAGGGTGGCAGTCATACACTGCAGGGGCCACCAAAAGGGCGACACCATCGCAGCCCGGGGAAATCATAAGGCAGACCAAGCAGCCAAGTACGCTGCAACCGAAGAAACCCTCGAACCTTCAACATTAACAGCCTTCCTCTTTCCAAGCGCTTTAGCTGAATGGGATCCCAAATATTCCCACCAAGAAGAGGTCTGGTTCAAGATTGAAGGTGAGAGCCATCTCCATAACAGATGGTAGAAATTTTGAGATGGCTGCATTGTCATACCAGAAACTCTAGCCCCGACTTTTGTCAAACAGTTTCACCAAAGGACTCACTTTGGTCGGAATGCCCTAGAATTGACCCTCAATAGGTACTTCTACATACCCCGACTCTCCAGTATCTCACGAATAGTCTGTGAACAGTGCCTTGTTTGTGCTCGCAACAACCCATGTCAAGGACCGGTCCTAGCCCCAGGAGTCCAACATACTGGTGGTGCCCCATTTGAAGATCTCACAATAGACTTCACTGAGATGCCACACTCCAGGGGTCTTAGATACCTCTTAGTATTTGTATGCACCTACTCGGGATGGGTGGAAGCCTTCCCCACTAGGACAGAAAAGGCACGGGAAGTCGCCAGGCTATTGCTACAGGAAATAATCCCTCGCTTTGGGCTGCCACTCTCAATTGGCTCTGACAACAGCCCCGCTTTTGTAGCCGAAGTAATCCAGCTCCTAGCCAAGCTCCTCTGCATCACTTGGAAGCTACATACTGCCTACCGCCCACAGAGCTCAGGACAAGTAGAACGCATGAATCG